>NC_079135.1:132266107-132609610 GCF_945859705.1 Episyrphus balteatus | reverse complement strand
TGTGTGTGGCATTTTGATTTACCTACCTACGTTTTGGAGAGATATCTATAAATAGGAGACTATAGCCGAAGGCCTTGAAATGAAATTTGTAATATGAATGAATGAATAGCTCGCATAGTCCATTTTGTTGGATGGATGATTTGTTGGTCATTATCTCGTGTTGAGTTGAACGAGATAAGCGACACGGTGGAATTCCGTCATTTGACGGATTAATATGCACTATTATAATACTGGCGACCGCCTATAAGGTTTGGCTTTAAGCTAGATATTGAAATGATTTAGATTGGATCCTTTTTTTTTTGTAGGGAAACACACAAATTATTATAAATTTATTATAGGCGTCAAAGGTATTTATTAAAATTTATATTTCTAGAATTATCTTATCCTTAATGAAGAATAATATTTTTAATAATAATATTTTTTTTTCTAAATTAGAATAATAAAGATTGATTAATAAGTCATTCAGATTTAGGTCAACTCGATGACCCAATTAGTACTGGAATTGGATGAAATGCGTTAAACAGATCAGTTTTAACAGTAGCAAAACCCAAAACGGTGGCTATAAAAGAAATTTTCTGTTCAAAGATAGGCAACAATTATCGTCGAGACAAATTAAACTTTAATTCCTAGAAATGGCATTGTATTTTCATCGTTTTTCGATTTTTTTTTTATTTTTTAAACTTTGAGTTTGAATACTAGTTTTTTAAAATCAATTCATTAAGGTCCATTTTCTTCACTCGGAGTTGAACATAACTTGAGAATTTTTAATATAAAAATTCTCAAGTTTTGTTCAACTCCGAGTGAAGAAAATGGACCTAAATAGGCTTAATTTTAATAACTAAAAGACAAAGAAATGAGTTTTTGGCATTGTATTATTGATGTTTGAAGTCATGTTTTTAGAAATAAAAAGAGGTTGTCTGTAAAGGCTTACGGACGATAACACTGTATTACACTCAAAATATACGAGGGCGGAGACCCATCACGTTTAATAGAGCTAGTTGCACTGATAACGAAACGTTATTTAAAAACTCCATAGAACCAACAAAATCTGGAGTTAGTGGCAAAAACCGGTTTTTGGACCTTCTTCCATTGAAAAAAAACCTAGCTTCGTCAAATTTGTACCAATTTTAGATTTCTTTACTGTTTTGTATAGAAGACCTTTTCAACAATGCATAAAACATTAGGTAAAACCACCTAGAATTTATAAGCTGTCAAAGTTCAAAAATTCCATTTTTTTCGTCATTTGCCCAACTTCGACATCAATTTAAAGCTGTTTTAAAACTATATTCTAAAATAATATTTATTTCCAAATCAAACGAGGTAGTTTTTATTAAAACTTGTTCAAAATTGGCTTAGAAAAAATAATTTACGGTTTCACTCCAGATAGCAAAATTCGAACGTTTAGGCACCGAACAAAAATTTGATTTTGGTATGTAGTGCAATAACTTTGGCGCCAGGATTTAATAACAGGTTTTTGCAGAGGAGTTCAATACAATCATTTTTTTCTATGGGAGGGGGGTCTATTTCCCCCCTTTAGGAGGGAGGGGTCATTTTCTAAAAAAATTATTTAAATAAAAAAATAAATATTAAAAAACAACAGCAACACTTACAGTTATAAATGATGCCATTTCCGAAAGGCAGAATTGTATTTGAAATAATCGATTTCAAAGTTAAAAATAGGCAAACAAAATTTAAAAAAACTCTTTGAATACTATTCTTGTCCAGGCTGTGAATTTTAATACAAAATTGACTTATGCCGAAAACTGTTTTAATTAAATACTTTCGAACAATGAAAACTGTATTTTTCTATGCCTTCTAGGTTTTGGAAAATTGAAAAATAATTTTATCAGATTTTTCAAATTATTTAAAAAAATTTTTTTTTGCCTTTCCAATTTTCTAAAAAACTAGGAGGCATAGAAACATATAGTTTTCATTGTATGATAAGGATTTAATTGAAGCAGTTTTCGGCATGAATTAAATTATAATTTTACGTGATAATGTCATAAGAACACAGGTTGTGTGGTTTTGTTAAGAAAAAATGATTTCAAAATTATTATTTGTCAACTTTCTTGTAAAAAAATTTATAAGATAATAATTCGTATTGTAAAGTATACTTAAGCTTAAAATTAAGAACTTACATATTTATATCTGTATGTTTTGTAGAAAAAAGGAATAACTTTTTGAATCATTGAATTCAATCATAAAAATACCTTTTTTTTTCTCTATATATCATTTTTTTTTATATGAAAAGCTCACAAAAAAATTACACCATTAAAAAGTTTAATATTTCTTTTAAAGAATGAAGACATATCAAAATTTGTACAATGCGTAGCAGGTATAAAAAAATGTATTGAAAACAATAATTTTTCATGAAAAAAGAGAAAAATAAATCTTTTTTCTTTTAAAACCAATAAATCCATTTTTTTTATAATACGTTATTATTATTTCACCTATTACACTGTGCTACAAAATAAAAAAAAAAAAATACACCCGAGAAATTACCTTTCAAAAGGTCTGGAAATCCTCTTTCCAAAAACATATAACATATTGAGAATTGTTAAAAAAATGACTGAGATATTGATAGATTACATCGCAAAGTCTGTAAAAATGGTTTTTTGTAAATAAAAAAAAAAATAGAGGGTTCCAAAAATATAACAAAAATATTTTTATGCATTATTCGACCATACGAACAGCCTACACTATGTAATTTGTCAGGTGTATTTTCAGTGTCGCACCGTGTTATTAGACGCTTTAATCATATTTCTACAATGCCTATAAAGTAGTTAAAATTTAAAAGAAAAAACAGATTACTGTTGACTGTAGCTGTGTTTTATTATTCCCGTGATCCAGATCAGATCATTGTATTTGTTAGCGGTACAATAACAAAGCGAGATCCTGCTTTTGTTGTAAAGCAAATAAAAACAATGAAACACACCTTGTGTTAAAGTAAGCTAAATACTCGTTTATTACAAAACCGAAAAATAAAAATCTATTACAAAAAGTTCTTATATTTTTCAATTTTCTCAAAAACTAGAATAAATAGAATCATACGGTCTTCAGTGTTTGATAAAAAAAGTTTATTTTATTTAATCAGTAAATTTTATATTTCAGTTCGAAAATTTGAAAAATGTAGCAGTGTTTTTTAAAGTTTTACTCTCAAAATTATGATTTTGAAATCAATTATTTCAAAAACCATGTACTTCCTTAAAACCTTGCAATCCTAGACTTGCGAATGGCTAATGGGTGTTTAATGACGTCCATTTCATCAAAAAAAAAACCGATAGCTGCAAATTCGAGCGGTGGGTTATTAGACAATGATCCAATACAGCGTTTTTCAAGCAGAAACTGTGGCGATAAAAATATTAGGTATTGCTTTAACTTAAAGCAAACGTGATATTCAGGCCTGTTATCGAGATTTTTTCAGATATTCCTTCGATGAATCATTCAACTTAATTTTCAGCAAAATTTTACATGAACTTTAACACAAATTTCAGAATAAAACGTTTTGACTTTTAAATACTCTGTGGCTTTCTGCACAAACGTGCGACAGCACTTCGCGACACAGATTGCTAACATACCTTTTAACGAAAAGACACTCAACCTTCTTTTACAAAAATTATGTAGATAACGAAAAAGTTTCAACTGACCAAAAGATAATAAATCGTCTTTTGTTTTAATTTCTGATAAATAAACATTTAACTTAATTCTTAACCAAAAAGAAAGAAACCCAAATTAAGTTTGCAAAATAAAACCTAAATTCATTCATTCATTCATAAATTGATTTATATTTTCTTTTTGTTTGGTTTTGTTTTTGTTGTTGTTGTTGTTTCCACTTGATCTTGGACTTGAACTTCAGAATTTTAAAATACTTTTTCTAATTGGCGAAAGCTATAATATTGAATTTATGTGTTGCTAGGAATGTTATGAGAGTCTCGTAAATCTTACCAGACTCCCTTCATATAGCTGGTATAGAAATACTGCCTTAGGCTATTCTTACATTAATCAAAGTTTTTGAAAAAAAAAACCGAAAGAACAAACAAATTTAACACAAAATGTTCTTCAATTTAGCCTCTAGGTAAATTCAATATTTACGGTCAAGTACCACACATAACGGTGATTTTTCGTTTTCGTTCTAAATAACTCGTCTATAGCTGGAAGCCAAATTTTCAAACACTTTTGATGCCCGGCCAAAAAAACGTTGACCCTTGTTTCGTTTTTGGGGAATCTTCGTTTGGTAAAAGGTATAAAAGGTTGATTGGTTTGGTGATTATTCTAGAGTCTTAGTGCGATAGTCGGCTTGAATATGACAAAGTATTCTTTTATATTGACAACAGCTTTGTTATTCTGTGTTCTTGTGGCAGTAACAGGTAAGTTTTATTATCCTGGATGGAGCAGAAGTTGCCAGGAATAAGAAGGTTTTTGGATTTACAGAAGGTAGGACCGTTGTAGTCGAGAATGATGATTTACCTGAGTATTTGGAGGTGGTAGCAGAACCAGAGTTAGTTGAGGAGGATGAAGATAGCATAGCTCGAATGGCATCAGGAAGTGGAAGCATGGGCAGCAGTGCAGCTTCAACAGCGGATTCAATGAATGACGTATTGGACCAATTGATACAATTCTTACAAGCATTTAAGCTCAAAGGAAGTAGTGGAAGTGGTTCATCAACCAATAATGTGTGGTACGTTGATCAGTATGGTAATATGAGTCCCGCTTCTACGTCGGGTAGTGGCTCTACTGTTAGCACTACTGGTACAACGGGTGGTGGAAATAATGAAGCAATGTTGCAAGCAGTTATAGGAGCTGTAACGGGTATGTCTTTATGGTTATTTAAAAAAAAGAAAAGCAAAATAAGCCATATTTATTTCCTTAGGTGGAGGAAGTTCAGCTACTGCTGTTAGACGTGTTCGTCGTCGTCGTCCACAAAATGGTGGTTATCGCAGACGCAATCCTAATCAAAGACGTAGGCGCAGGCCAAATAACCGTCGAGTTATTCGAATTCCTGCTAATTGATTGATACAAAGTTGACAGCCATTAAAAGTTAAAGGAAATATAAATCTCATACGATGAAAAGTTTGTTTATTTTTCTTTATTTGAAGAATTTTTGGGAATTTGGGCTTATTTTCTGCAAGCCTGATTAAATTGGTCTTCAATGTCGAAAACTGCGAGCTATAAGGGCCAATTTATTCACTCTCCATTATATTTAAAGTCGCCATTAAAAATTGAAAATCTCGCATAAAAATTTCAAAATTTCTCATTTCACCACCATTTAGACTTTAAATTTAATGGAGAGTGAATGAATTGAGTTTAAGAGTGAACCAAGTGAACCATTTTGGAAAGGAGGGAGGTCTCCTTATAGTCGGAGAGGCGACCGTCGAGGTACTTAGCTCATAAGGTTAGAGGTTAAAATTGGTGTCAAATGAAAGATAAGTTGATACTGAAAATAAAAAAATAGGGTTGCCACTTCTAAAATGGGAACTTCCATGTGGCAACCCTATTTGAAAGGAAAAATTGTCACATAACTAATACATTCATATCTTTGTTATTTGGCCAGATAAAAGTTTTTTTTTAATGCCAAACGAAAGTCAAAATATTAAAAAAAATAATACAATAATATAAAGAACGTAACCCTACAAATGTGGCAACCCCATTCAAATGAATACAACACTGACAAAAATCTTCTTTGAACAAAACAGTATAACTTTTTATGCACTAGAAAGCTTAACTATACGCCATATTTTAGATAATACTCCCTTCTATCTAAAAAATGTCGGGTGCCACCTCGCAAATGCAGACAAGTACTCGGCAACCCTACTAAAATGCTAAAAAACGCAAAAATCACTTGTTTTTTGGCCAAAGTGTATAATATTTGATAGAGTTAAAGGCTATAAAATACATCCTGTTTAGCTTAGACTCTCTTCTATCTAAAAAATGTCGGGTGGATGTGACAATTTGTCCTTTCAAATAGGGTTGCCACATGGAAGTTCCCATTTTAGAAGTGGCAACCCTATTTTTTTATTTTCAGTATCAACTTATCTTTCATTTGACACCAATTTTAACCTCTAACCTTATGAGCTAAGTAACTTGACGGTCGCCGCTTGCACTATTAAGACTTCCAATAAGTGCCGTTCTAAGGAAGCCTCGTAGGTACTTTCAAGTGACAGAAGAGTTCTATAAGACCTGTTTCAAAAGGTACTGTTTAAGAGTACCTACTTAAAAGTATGCAATGTTTTTATCTTTTAAGTATGCAATGTTTTTTCCTAAAAGTATGAAATTTTTCTAGTGCTTTCGAAAAAAAAACATTTCAATGTGAGGTATCAATAAGCTACCTATCAACTCATCAAAAACAGAAAATAAAGAGATTTTATGGAAAAAGTAGTTTTTGTTTTTTGTCATTTTCGAGAAATTGATATTTTTGAATTCGGTTTTCTGTTTTTGTTTAAAAATAAATAAGAATTTTAAAAACTAAATTTCTACTTAATTACATAAAACTTTGAAAAAAAAATATAGTTTGAAATTTTTTTTTCCAATTTTTTTTTTTTTTTCAAAATTTTGATTTTAAAAAATTATTTTTTCAAAAACTATGCCAAAATGGCTTTGTTTAAAATTTTTGTTAAAGACTAGGATTTTGGCTTTAAAAAAAAGTATAGCACGTGTAGGTGTAACAGTTGATTTTGAACGATTTTTTTTCCAAATTAAGTCAATTTTTTTTAAAATTGCGCCTCCTTGCTAAACGAAGGGGAATAGACCCCCCTTCCATACGATTTTTTTCTTGTCTCGATTTAACTTACACGCTCTGAATCACCCTGTATAAGGCCTTGTTATAACATTCAATGCAAGTGGTAGTTTCCTTAGTGAAGCTATAGCCTCGCTAAAATGTTTCATTGTTTTGGAATAAGGCCTCCATAAGGTCGTTTTACGCTGTTCGTCACAAGCTTTTATTGCCTGTGGAGGATGGTCTTGAGGAAATTCGGTAATGTGTAATTTGCATAAGACCTGTTCATCTTCTTATACAAGTCAAAAAATAGCTTGCATTGAACCTTATACAAATTAAATTGTTACTTGGGAAAAATGGTACCTTATTGAAAATTGGTAAAAATGTTTCATTTGAAACAGAGACCCGGAATCTAAGCAGTTTATAAAAATTTATTAAAATGTTGTCTTTGCCATGTAGTCGAGTAAAATTAAGCATAAAATTGATAAATAGTACAGGAAAGTTAGTAAAAAAACAGGCCTATTGTGGAACGAAATATAGGACGGCTGAATTTTTCATATCTGAAAGAGGGGTATTAGAAAATCTTAAGTCCTGGTTTTCGGGACGCCACACTGTTGTCCAAAATGACTTATCTCGTTGCAAAAATCATAACTTTTGAACGGATTGAGGTAGCGGTACAGTTTTTTTTTTAATTTGAAGGAAATTTCCAGGGCTGTTACACCAATGAATTTCAAGAAAATTGTTTTACAGGGTGTTTAGGAATCATCGGCCGAAAACCGATTTTCTTAAAAAAAAAAATATTTAAATTAAAATTGGTATGCCATTTTGTAGAAATCACTAATTCACATCTAAAAAAAGTTCAGATTACACTTTTCCATGATATTACGATTATAGAGAATGCCAAAAAAGTTGGTCCCGGAAGTCCGTCTGTCTGTCTGTCTGTATAAGGATCTACATCCTAAACGGATGGACCGATTGACTTCAAATTTGGTATGTAGCATTTTTTGGAGACCCTCCAGAGGTGTTTTTGGAATTAATTTTTTTGGGCCAAAAATAACGGTACTTGTCATACACCAATTTCAGTAAAGCTGTAATTGCTCAAAAACGGCTCCAACGATTTTGTTTAAAAAATTCAAATGTAAGTTTGAAAACAAGGTCTATCTTCTAATGAAAAAATTTTTTTTGGAAAATCATTATTAACGGTACCTGCCATAGAACGGTTTTTTTTAAATCCGATATTCTCCGAAACGGCTTATTCGATTTCAACGAAACTTTTTTTGAAGAAGCACTTATATAACTCAAATATAAGCCAAAAATAAAATTTCAAAAAAAATAATTTTTGGATTTTTAAAAAAATTTTGAAATTTTTTTTTGAAAAATAAAATTTTCGAAAACGGGACATTGTATTTTTTTGAAATTTTGTTTTTAGATGTGGATTAGTGATTTCTACAAAATGGCATACCAATTTTAATTTAAACATTTTTTTTAAAGAAAATCTGTTCCTTCTGCCTTCATTTTTTTTCAAAGTACAAAATCTCGGCAGTGCGCAAGCATGCGCAGCTAAATATTTTTATTTTGAATCAACAATTGATTGGTACACATACCCTATTCGGCTTAATGAATGGAACCGAATGGATTTTTTACGGTACCTGCCATAAAACCGTTTTTTTTCAAATCCGATATTCTCCAAAACGGCTTATTCGATTTCAACGAAACTTTTTGTGAAGAAGCACTTATATAACTCAAATATAAGCCAAAAATAAAATTTCAAAAAAAATAATTTTTGGATTTTTAAAAAAATTTTGAAATTTTTTTTTGAAAAATTAAATTTTCGAAAACGGGACATTGTATTTTTTTGAAATTTTGTTTTTAAATGTGGATTAGTGATTTCTACAAAATGGCATACCAATTTTAATTTAAACTTTTTTTTTAAAGAAAATCTGTTTTTGGCCGATGATTCCGAAACACCCTGTGAAATAATTTTATTGAAATTCATTGGTATAACAGCCCTAGAAATGTCCTTCAAATAAAAAAAAAAATTGTACCGCTAACTCAATCCGTTCAAAAGTTATGATTTTTGCAACGAGATAAGTCATTTTGGACAACCGTGCGCCACCCCCCTGGCGAAATCCGCCATTTTGGAAAACGCGAATCGCGTAAGGAAGCAAATCCATGACGATTTAATTTTAAGTTGGGTGGTTTCCCCGCTACCCGCATTCGACCTTTTGCAAAACGTCATTTTAATGTTACTTATTTGACCTTTTACTAATGCAGCTTTAGACTCGTTTTACAGATTCATCGCCTTTCCCTGGATTTCTAGATTTTTAGTACAGGAAAGATAGACTTTTTCGTGGAACGAAATATAGGACGGCTGAATTTTTCAAATCTGAAAGAGGGGTATTAGAAAAGCTTAAGTCCTGGTTTTCGGGACGCCACCCCCCTGGCGAAATCCGCCATTTTGGAAAACGCGAATCGCTCTATATCTCCAAAACTATTTGTCCTAGAGAAATGGTTATCAGACCAAAGTTCTTGGAAATTTAATTATCTTTTTCTTTGTCATACATTATTTTTCTGACCGGGCAATAGTTTTGAGGTTATGTTGTTTTAATTTATTTTTTTTTTCGGTTTTTTTTAAGTTTTTATCATTCCCGCTAATAGTAACATAATTTTTTAAATAGTTAAAGTTATAGACCATCAAATTACCAATAATTTGGTATATTTTTGAAAGTCATGCGATGTATGAGTCGAAAGTTATTGATCTGAATACTATAGACTAAGTACAGGAAAGTTAGTAAATAAAACAGGCATTTTGTGAAACGAAATATAGGAAGGCTGATTTTTTCAAATCTGAAATAAAGGTATTAGAAAAGCTTAAGTCCTGGTTCTCGGGACGCCAACCCCATGGCGAAATCCGCCATTTTGAAAAACGCGAATTGGTCTACCTATATCTAATAAACTATTGGCTTGAGCGAATAAGTTACATAACTAAAGTTGTAGGTAATATAAATATCTTTTCTTGTGCATTCACTGTTTTTCAGCGAGGACAACACTTTTGAGGTTATGTTGTTTTATTTTTTATCTTTCGTTTTTTTTTTAAATTTTTCTAATTCTCTATGATAGAAACATAATTTTTTAGCATGATTAAAGTTGTAGAACATCAAATTTCCATTAATTTGGTATACTTTTGAAGATCATATGACTTTTCAAACCAAAGATACGGATTTTTGAGAGCAATCCCTTTCAATATTTTCAATAAATATACTAATATGTTTTTGCATAAGATATGAAAAAAGACTAAATCGTGTACGTAATGTAAAAACAAGAAACATATGATATTAGAGGGAGTTGTTAAGGTGGGTAATGGTAAAATTTAGAATATTGTGGTACACATATTTTGTTTTAAGTCAATTCTAAAACATTATGTTTCTAACATAGAGACTGAGAAAAATTTAAAAAAAAAAACGAAAAATAAAAAATAAAACAACATAACCTCAAAAGTGTTGTCCTCTCTGAAAAACAGTGAATGCACAAGAAAAGATATTTATATTACCTACAACTTTAGTTATGTAACTTATTCGCTCAAGCCAATAGTTTATTAGATATAGACCAATTCGCGTTTTTCAAAATGGCGGATTTCGCCATGGGGTTGGCGTCCCGAGAACCAGGACTTAAGCTTTTCTAATACCTTTATTTCAGATTTGAAAAAATCAGCCTTCCTATATTTCGTTTCACAAAATGCCTGTTTTATTTACTAACTTTCCTGTACTTAGTCTATAGTATTCAGATCAATAACTTTCGACTCATACATCGCATGACTTTCAAAAATATACCAAATTATTGGTAATTTGATGGTCTATAACTTTAACTATTTAAAAAATTATGTTACTATTAGCGGGAATGATAAAAACTTTAAAAAAACCGAAAAAAAAAAATAAATTAAAACAACATAACCTCAAAACTATTGCCCGGTCAGAAAAATAATGTATGACAAAGAAAAAGATAATTAAATTTCCAAGAACTTTGGTCTGATAACCATTTCTCTAGGACAAATAGTTTTGGAGATATAGAGCGATTCGCGTTTTCCAAAATGGCGGATTTCGCCAGGGGGGTGGCGTCCCGAAAACCAGGACTTAAGCTTTTCTAATACCCCTCTTTCAGATTTGAAAAATTCAGCCGTCCTATATTTCGTTCCACGAAAAAGTCTATCTTTCCTGTACTAAAAATCTAGAAATCCAGGGAAAGGCGATGAATCTGTAAAACGAGTCTAAAGCTGCATTAGTAAAAGGTCAAATAAGTAACATTAAAATGACGTTTTGCAAAAGGTCGAATGCGGGTAGCGGGGAAACCACCCAACTTAAAATTAAATCGTCATGGATTTGCTTCCTTACAGTCCTAGAGAACATCCCTACTACTTTTTACTTTTGAAATTGAAAGCAATAATTATTTTATTTAAGTGTCTATAAGAATATCATGGTTAAAACAAAATTGATGAGCCACCCTAATAAAATTTGATGAAAAAATTTCATTTGTAATACAAATCAAGAACAAGGAGATTTCATAAAATAGTTTTGAGTGAAAGGATGTTTTTTTTCGAAGAGACAGTAATTTTGTAATAAGTCCGTTAATTCTTCACTTTTACTGAATTATCTTTGGGAACACTGAGATATTCCCCAGCCGTTCATCAACCACCCCTTTTAACTAACTTATCGGCAAAGGATTTTAACATTTTTGGTTTATTTGAAATGACGACTTCATATACTATTCATGTTTAATAAGGTTAAGGATATCTGTAGTAGCCGAATTTCGACGACTCCGCGATTCTATCAGGTGAAATTATTCTTATCATCTTCTAAAACAGATTTTTTTTTTTTTTAGGAAGAAGTCTCCATATAACTGAACAAGTTATAAGTAGTATCTCTATTAATTATTCAAATTAGCCAATTCCGATGTCAATGCAAGTATTTATTGTCAAAAGCCTTATTCGGATCAAAGCCAAATGCCCGATCCGAGAGTATAGGTATTTACCGACGGGACTCACTGATATGGCACCATATTGGTCACGATGGTTTTGACCATATTCCTAAACATAATGAAGTCGTCATTTGGAACTAATTGATTAGTACACAAAAATGTGTCAGGACCGGTTTTTATGGGCTCTTTTAATTATAATGGTTTTTGTGTTGGGCCCCCCCTGGTGATGGTTCATACAAAAACCTACTCTCTAGCCTGATGCACATAAGGGAATCACAAAACAAAACAAAGAAAAAAAAAACTTTGATGATGCTCTGTATATTTATACAAATGAATTTCATTTTGATTCCTCTCTTCTCGTCCAAATTGGATTTGTTTACCTGGAATCGTATCATCATCGTTCAAAGTACCTACAACATCTTTGAATGATTTACCTAAAAAGAAGAAAGAGAAGAAAAGAAACAAAAAAGAACAAAAAAAAAAAGAAAACAATCCAATCTCTCTCCGATTCAGCAGGTGTTTTTACTTGTTGTTTACCTTCCGACGCCGCTGTCGCCGCTTCTGGAAATGATTCCACAGAGTTAAACATTAAGATGCTGATGACCTGGTCATTATTACATCTTCTATACTCGTATAGAAATCCGATTGGATACGTATGTGACTTTGGGAGTTTTGTTGCTTATACCCTTCACATATGAGAGTGTACTAATTCGTGTGTGTGTGTATGTTTAGGGGGATCAATATTCAAGGAAAAAGAGGTACCTGGAATGATTTATTGACGGAAAAGAAAAGATTTTTGGTCTAACGCACTAATTATCTTGTCCTAGTTTTGGTGTCCAAGTATCCGGCAGAAAGTAGGTATGAGAGCCAAGTCTAATGTCCTCCCCATCACGTAACAACGTTATAGACGACCCCTTCTTCAACTCGGTAGCCAAAGAGGATGAGTGTATTTCTAGGGTTTTGATGGTTTTTGGATAATAACAATTTTGGTGTGATATTTGCGGCGGCATAAACAAAAGCCAGGAAGTGATTGAATGTTATTTTTTGTTGTTCAAATTCTCACTGAATATAAAATTCTAGAAAGAAAATAAGGGAAAGGATTGACATAATAATTACATGAATTTAAAGACGAAAAGGTAACAAATCAGTTTTAATTGAAGTTCGTTTTTTTGAAGACCTCTCCGAAGGTCATAGACAAATTTTCGAGGTGATGATATGTTTTTTTTTGTGTTCTTTTGTAATTTCTAGATTAATAAGTGAGGTATATTAATAAATCTTGTTTCCCTTTGAACTGACATTTTTAATACATTCATAATTTTGTAAGTAATTACTTTGAAAGAAAGTACGAGAAAAGAGGTAAGCAGCTTAGAAAAAAATAAAGGAGGAATTATATTTCGAACAAAGGACAAAGGAAATAGAATCGAATTGAATGTAAGGTTGATGTTTGTGGTGTAGTGAAGAAGAATATACTGGCTTTGTGTTTCATATTCAGTCAGAAATAATTGCTCTCGATATAGTTGTAAGTTTATGGTATCGTTAAAAAGTTTGATTTATAAGCTTAGACTATATAAAAATCGGAAGAAAGATATTTAACAAAAAACTGAGTGAAATTGGAAAATTAAACGGGAGACGGACACAATCCTGAAATTTTGAATCCAGAAGACCCAGAATCCCGAAAATCCAAAATCCTGAAAACTCATAATCCCGGAAATCCAAAAACCTAAAATTCAGAAAATACTCCAGTCAAAGCGTCATTTGACCTTGCGCAGAGAGGCACTGTCAGTTTTTATTTCATGGATCGATAGGGGTATATTTAAAAGGCTTAAACCCAATTTCTCACCACCTGATCGTTCTTATTAGCGGAGTTATTCGCAAAAATGCATTTTTTGGGATATTTTACTTCTAAGCTAATATCTTTGCTCCAGATTGTTGTAGACCAAAAAATAAACATACATTCTCTTCCTTATAATATTTTCTATCGTTGTATGTAATTTCATTGTATTTGAGTAAGTAAATACAAAATGGCAGCCATTTAAAGTCAAATTCTTGTTGTTAAAAAACACATTTTTGTCATTATTTCGAAAAAAGCTTAAATCATGATTAACATTTTTCTAATCTATTTTGTAGATCTATTTATGTCCTACATTTTACAGAAAAAATCAGCTCTTTATCACCAAAGATGGCCGAGCAATTGATAAATGAACGCATGCAAAACCGGTGCGAAAACACCCAAAAATATCGTTTTTTGGGAATAACTCGGCTTCAGAGTGTCCTACGACAAAAAATAAAGCTATTAATTGTTCGTTACAACATTTTCTATTGATTTGGTGCACATTATTTTTGTTGAAACAAATAAAAAATAAGTAATATTAAGTCAAAGACGTTTTTTTGTTTAGCAAACTCTTGCCTTATTATTTTGTAAACGGTGCAAGTATTGGCTAAAAAAATAAATTACTGTTGTAGTCCTTTAAATTATCTACAATTAAAAAAAAAAATTAGCTCTCTACGACCAACACGAGCCGAGAAATTAATTTTTTAAAAAAGTTCCAAATGCCCAACGAAAAACATGAGACAAATCCTCTTATAACAAGAAACAATGAAAACAACCCCTCTCACTGAGAACTATTGTTCGACTTTTAAACAAGGGAATTTTTTTTAAATTTTCTTACGGAATAGAAAAAGTAAAAAACTCTTTAAAATTGTCTGTTCACTGAAACTTTAATTGAAACATAAAATAAAACACATTTAAAATAACAATTTCAACACTCAATTTTTTGATATTCAAAATTCCTCTAAAATAAGATTGAAGTTAGCGGACGAAAAGTATTATTTTTATGATGCTCAAAATTGTAGATAATCAAATTCTTATTTGTTGGGAAAAATTTAATTTTGAAGATCCACCAGAGTAATTTTTTTCTGGTTTTATCAGGCCAATGGAGACATTTTTAAAAAATCACTTTTTTAATTTTTTTTTCTTTTGCTATTAATTGTAGCTTTTGAAAACAAGATTTTTGATGTAAATCCCAATTTTGTAGCTCAATCCGTTTTAAAAATATTCAAGATTTTATTTTGTAGCTCCCCTCAGTCATTTTATATCTTAATTTGAAAATTAAAAACTGGCTTAGTCGTTAAGCCTCGAGGCTTAACTTTTTGAACACATTTAAATCTTTGCTACCAGATTCGTACATATTGAAAACTGATGTTTGGAATGAGAATTCTTTTTATAACAATTAGTTTAATTGCACAGCCACACAAAAAAAAAACAAAAAAAGTTCTTACCTGGAGGTGAGACTATGTTAAGCATATGTTTTTGGGTCGCTGAAACCAGATTCGAAATCTATTTTGAACTATCACGTCAAAAAAGCTGCTTGAGCCAGGTCGGTCGTCTGTGGATTCTTTTTGAGTTTATCTACAAAATCTGACGGGATCGAGTAAAACGGACTTCGTATTCAGTTTAAGCGACAGAAAAAAGACATACATATTATAAACATAGCAATACATTTATTTGTGCGTAAACAAATATTCTTTCAGAATATTACCTAATTTTTTGCTGTTTCATTATGCAATAAAAAAATGGTTAAATGGTTGAGGAAAAATAATTTTTTCAAGATTTAGGGGCTAAAAACTAACATTTTATGTATTTAAACAATAGATTTATATACATCATTCGAAAGGTCTGGTAATGCTCTTTTCAAAACATGCAACACATTAAGAATAGTTAAAAAACTGACTCAGATATCCATAGATTACCGCGTAAAGTATGTAAAAACGACAGGTACCTACCATAAAATATTTTTAAAAAATCCCTAGAGCCGTTTTTGAGAAAAGAAAACTTTTGTTTGAGCATTGCTGGTCCCAATAATTTTGGTCCTAAAATGACATTAAATGAACCCTTAAACCTAATACGCGGATCGCGCTGATTTTGAGCTGATATTTTTTTCGCAGTTTTTTTGTTCACTTTTTTTCACTTTTTATTTTTTCTATTGAGAGTGATTTTCAAACCTTTTTTTCTCTGCTTTTTTTTGTGTTGAAAATTTTGCACCGATAAACTAAAACACCAAAACACCAAATAAACTAATTTTTTGAAAAACCAAAAAACTTTTGTACATTCTTAAGCTAAATATCAAAACCATTAACACCAACCCCATTAACAGATTGGTTGCGTCGTGGATATACATATTTCGGTCAAATAGAGAAAATACAAAAACGTCTCTTTTGATATTTCTGTATAAATTATCGACAACACAATAGGTAATTATTCAACCTTGGCACTACTGTTTTAATCGAGACAAAAGTAAACTCCAGATAATTATCTGCAGTTAGCATTCTGACTATGGTTAAGATACCGACACGAGATGCGAAATGCGACAAATTGAGTATATCACTTCATTTCGTATCTCTTACATCGGATTTAGTATTGAAACTGGAATCGCGTCGTTACTCGTATGTTTCGCATCTCGTACGTTTCGTATGTTTCGTTACTTCAGTACCCAGTAACGAAACATACGAGTAACGATACTGTTTAGAAAGTAAAATTTCGTTACTCGTTACTGAAGTAAATACCCGCATTTTAGTAACGAATACATACGATTTGCTACAGCTCTACAGCGTATACTTTGCTTTGATTACAAAGTTGAAAACAAATTGATTCTGTGGTTTGTCACTCGTAAAAGTGAAATTTTTTTTTGCATAACCTATCATCGCTATAAGATGGTACCTACATCGTTACAATTATAAAGAAATCTATATACCAGAAAGCTTTTACCTACATCTTTTTTTTTCAAAAAGCCTCCAATCTCGATATAAAATACCATAACCTTTGGACAGAAAAATTTTCTCAAATTTTTTCATACCTATACACAAATCAAAACTAAAAATGCAAGAATTCTTTTTGATAACTTGCATTTTAAAGCAAAACATTTTTTTTCTTTCAAATGTTTCTATTGAAGAACGTGCTTTGAATGCCCGATATGACTCGGTTGAAGGATTGAATTCAAATCAATAAAATAAAAACAAAAAAAAAACCTACATCTAGCCATATGAATGATACCAATCAAATTGCCACCAATGCTCTGTGTGTGTGTGTGTATAGGTTATAGACAAGTACAACTGAAAAACCATTCATGTTGCCATGCATTGCAGTGTATTTTGTGATTTGGTTTTGATAGTTAAAAAAAATAAATTAAAGTACACGAATTGGTTGTTTGTAATTGCTATTAGGATATTATGACCAAGAAGCTTAGAACCAGAACAGCTTAGTTAGTATATGTTTTTAAGTAAATATCCATTTGTTAATCAAACCACCAAGATTGAAGTTTTCAGGCTGAAGGATAT
The DNA here is from genome assembly GCF_945859705.1 of Episyrphus balteatus. Classification (NCBI taxonomy): domain Eukaryota; kingdom Metazoa; phylum Arthropoda; class Insecta; order Diptera; family Syrphidae; genus Episyrphus; species Episyrphus balteatus. Next base: position 132,592,593 of record NC_079135.1, on the reverse strand, counting down.
GGAGAAAAAATTACTTCCGGGATAACTTTACGTCTGGTATATTTAATCATAATATAGTTAAATATACCAGATAAATAGTTGAATACACCAGAAAAATAGTTAAATATACCAGAGAAATAGTTAAATAGTTAAATATACCAGAAACAAAGTTAAATATACTAAATCCTAAATGGTTGGGATCACTACATTTTTGGCAAAAATTTAATCTAAGAACTGAGTTTCGAAACAAAAAGTTCAAGTGACTACAGGCATCTAGCCACATACTCGTTATTTGTGAAATTGTATTTAAACCTTGTTTGTTTTAAGGAAACCATATCTTGCCCTAAAACTAGTCAAGTCTAAACAAAAAAAAAAAACTATCACTTTAGTGTCAAGTCTCATATTCGTTTTTAGTTTGTTTAGAGTTAAAAGAAATTTCATTAAAGAAAAAAAAAAAATACCTACTCTCAGTACAAAAACACCAGAACACATAACCTGAAATATTTCACTTCAAAATTTCACCAAGCGTAGATATTTTGTGTATATGTTTTCGCACAAAGGAATTCACACGTAGGTCGTGTGTTCATTTTTTTTTTCAAAGGAATTAATACAAAAATACAAAAAAATAAAAAAAAAAATAGAGGTGTAGGCAGTTGGCACGGAATACTTAAATAAAAAAAAAAAAATTAGGTCACCAGCATCGTCAATTGATAAGTGCAACCTACAAACACAAAGACTGTGGCGCTGTAATTAATTTACATCTCACTGTGCAACGACACAACACAAAAGTATTCTATACATAAATACCCGCAGAGAAACTTACTTTTAGTTTACGAGAGTACTCTCGTACTTGTAGCTTTAAGGCTAAGAAAAAGATTTTCAGAGAAAAAAAAAAATGAATACAAAAATTAATAAAAAACGAGATTCACTTGTTGCATTGTTTTATTCGCTAGCGATTCAGGCGGCAGCATTCCATCTCACAAAATATTACACATTCACTTAATAGTTGTAATCTACGAATGTAGGGTTGCCATTGTGCATGAATTATGTTGTAATTGTTAACTTTATGTACAAGGAGATTTGGCAGGTTCTAAAATTCGGAAGGGGGGTCAAAATCCCGAAAACCGAAAACCCAAAATCCCGAAAAACCAAAATCCCGTAAACATAAAATCCCAAAAACCCAGAATCCCGAAGTGAAAAATTTGCGCAAATTTTTCATTTTATAGAATTTTTTGGGATTCCGATTTCAGGAATTTGTTCACTTTTTTTTGTTAAATCATTTTTTTTGTTATTGTTTAATAAAAGTTTCAAAATTGGAGCATTGACATTTTTTCAATTTTAATTACGGGATTTTGGGCTTTCTGGATTTTGGGTTTTCGGGATTCTGGGTTTTCGGGATTTTGGGGTTCGAGATTCTGGGTTTTCTGGATTTTGGATTTCAGGATTCTGTCCTTCTCCCCTAAAATTAAAACACTCAGTTTGTTCGTTAACTATATTTCTAAAAGGTCTTTCCTGAAACACTGATACCAACTTTTAAAAATTTTACCTATATCCTCAAAATTTCGTTACAAGTTTAAAGAGTTTTAGAAAAATTATAGGTTCATCTTCATATCTTTTCGAGAGATTACGAGTCTTTAAAAACCTTTTTAGAGATTCTTTTCATCTAGTTGTTAAAACTATCCAACTTTGAAATAACCTCTTTGGCAACTCTAATCCGAGTGTTGTAAAAGGAATGCATTTTGTTTCATTGTGCGAAGCATTTGATTTGACTGCTGCTGATGCTGCTACTAGCTAATGTTGTTATTGTTGTTGTTCATTCAATTTCGCACAGCTCTACTATACTCTTGTTCGCACCAAGCTTGAGGCGATTATTATTATTATAGTGAAACAATGTTCCCACCCTCCATTAGCATTAACATCCACAATTTGAGAGCCTAAATCACCTAAATAACTTCGTGATTTCAGTTTTCAATTTCGTTGAGCTTGTAGGCGTTCGTCGTCGTTTTCTCCATATAGGTACACAGCGAAAACCGGTGAAAATATTATGGGTTATTATTACTACTTTTATGAGTTGTTAGTAATTTTGAAGAAGAGAGAAACGAATAATTTTATTTACTTACACAGATTCCCAGATAAATGCTGCGATTTAAGGTAGAAACAATGCAGTTTTGTTTTATGTAGGTACAGTCGTTAATTTTATTTTGAAATACAAAGGGAGAAATTATTACTCGATTGAAAAATGTACTCAAAGCCATACATTTTGAAAACAAACAAATTTTTATAGGGGAATTCATAAAATGGTACAAAATGTTAGATTTAAGTTAGATCTAATTTTAAAGAGTAAACTAAAAAAAAACAACACACACACTGTGTCCTAAATTGTCTTTTTTGTTTGCAAAAAGATATCATTTTAAAACGAATGAAGATTATCAACAAATTTTTGTTTATCTTGAAACAAATTTTGCAGACCAATAAAAAAAAATCAAAAATTAAAAATTACAGGGTGTTTCTGAATTTACTATTTTTCCTTACAAAAGCCAAAAGTTAAGTAATCTGGGTGTAGTTTTAGTGAAACAGTAAAAAAAAAAAAAAAAAACAAATAAGAAAATATATCAATTCGATGGAAGCAGTGGGGAAAAAGTAATTTTTTGTTTGTAAGGTTTTTTTTTTTATTCATAAAATATTTCAGTGATAAGTCAAGAAAAATCATTAAAGAATAATTAAACTTTACATAAATTTGCATACAAAAATTATATTTCTTGAAAACTAGGTCCGTTGCTATAGGTTATAAACTCAACTCGCACGTGCTACGTGCTTGCTCTTATAATAAATATTAGCTTAGCAATGGAATTTTGACCATCAGAAAAAGTAAAACAAAAAATCATGAACAAAAATTATTTTTATTTTAATTTGAATAACACAATCCTTTAGATTATATGAAATGTCTCTGGATATAATAAAATCTGTCCATCTTTTATGAGATATGCAAAAACTGTTTGCAAAAAATGGCAACGCCATATTTCCACTATCCCAATTATTTTCAGAAAAACTAAAAATTGAGTTTGATTAGAAAAAATTAGATCATTTATGAGTACCAAATTTAATCGAAATCGTTAGAGAGGTACACTTTTTAGGTGAGATATTAAAAAAGAAAAAAGAAAAAAAAAAGCCTTGAGAATTACGAAAAATTCATCTGAACGAAATTTCAAAAAATCCGTCCGCCCGTTTAGGCTGGATTAAGGATGTTGCGGATGTGGATTTTTTCACATCCGCGGATGCAGATGCGGATGCGGATTTTTGAAAGTTAACATCTGCAGATGCGGATGCGGACGTTTAAGATCTTATATACAAAATTAATATAAATTAATTAAAATAATGATATAACTGTATAAATAACATATTTATTATTTGTGTTTAGTGAGAGAAATTGAAAAGAGGTTTATTAAACTTAATAAAAAGTAATATCGCCACCTTCTCTGCATCAAGTCGGTTACACAGAGGTTGGTTAATTAAGCCCGCGCTACTAAATAATAGTTCCCTAAGAAAACAGCCTTGTGGAGTGGGTAGAAATTTACGTTAGAGACTTCACTGGCACTGGCCCTTTTCTTTTGTCCGGAAAAAAAGGTCTCTATTTATAGCCTGTTTTCACCCCAAATTTGATAATTTCGCAAATAAGTTCAGTTCTAATTCCAAATTCTAAAAATTTCAATTTGAAATGAGATAATTTGCGAAATTATATCTAATTTGGGCTCTAGCGAAAACGGGCTATAAAAATTAAGACTTTTGCATTTTTTCTGTTTTTTTTGCATACAAAAATCAGTCTCAGACCATTACTCGGTGTGACTCCCATTGGTACTCGCTATTCGCTGGCTCCGCCAACTTCTTTCTTGCAAATCCGCATTGATTGTTGCGAATGCAGAGGCGAATGCGGATGTCCCAATTCATGCGGATGTTCCGCATTTGCGTATGCGAATATTCGCAACATCCCTATTGCAGATGGAAGTGACGACGCAGACGCACAAAATCATAGACCAACGGACACGTGATGACGAAAACCACTTTTTTGGACTTCTCCATCATCGTATTGTTAGTTTTGATTTAAAAGTCGAAATTTCTTTGACACGAAACCTTGCCAAGTAAAAAAATCATCTTGCATTGCGGAGAAAACCGATGGACGTGGTAAAGTGCTAAAGTGCATTGCGCATTTTATAGAGCTTAAAGTCGATATTTTTCTAAAATTAAAGGTTATATACAGGGTGTCCCAAAAGTAATGGATCAAACGAAATTTATGCTCATAGGCCAACTTTAAGGCTCTCAGAATTTGTTATTTTTCTCTGAAAAGCACTGTTTTGTTGCTTTCAAATTGTAATATCTTTAGTTCAAACTTCAACTTTGGAAATTTTTATATATTTTTGAAAACTGCAATGTTTTAGTAAAAGAATTGTAAAAAACAAAAATCAATTGAGCGGAGGAAGCAAAATACTGTTGCAAAGTCGGGATTTTTTCGAAATTTCACAAAAACTTCATTAAATTGAAAACCGTAAGGATTTGGGATGAACAAGTTACAAAATTCTGAGAGCCCTAAAGTTGGGCTATCAGTATATTTCGTTTGATCCATTACTTTTGTTACACCCTGTATAAGGATTTTGTTTTTTTTTGGTATTAAACCAAATGAAAAGTAAGCACCTTCTTGATACACAATTTTTCGAAGTTAGTTGATAGTTATTTTTATCTATACAAACTTTATTTAAAATTATCAAAAGGTTATAAAATCGCCTGAAGCCTGTGAGAACGTAAAAAGCGTGCATGACAAAAGAACTCTGGTTTTCAAAAGTAGACTTTATTAGATTCGTTTAATTTGATTCTAATTTTGCGATTAAAAACGATCCATTTCAATTTTTCTTTCTGAAAAATAGTAGCTAATTTTGTCTGCACTTTTTTTTCAAAAATAAAAAAAAAAAAAATGCTGTATTGAAATTTTCAAAACTCAACATTTTCTTTTCATAAATTTCTTTGATTGAAAATTAGGGGATTAAAAAATTGTTTAAACCAAAAAAAATAACATTTCGCTTTAAACAAAATTTAAGCTTATTTTAAACGTAGATTTGCAAATTATTAAAATCCAACTACCTACCTATTTAAAGTTGTATTAAAATCAGCTCTGGGTAATGGTGCACTTGCTAACTCCATAATAACTCCATCTTAATTTAAACACAAAAATTTAATAATGTTAAACCACCAGAATTCTGTACCTAATCCTGACAACTTATCAGTTCCTGTATTAATATTGACATCTTTTGCCAAAGCTTATATAAAATTCACATTTTTGTCATTATTTAAATTTGTTCATAATTTTCGAACGAAAAATTCGTTACCCGTTACCCATCTAATATTTTGAGGTAACACTACGCATTGGAATTTCTAATGATACTGTCCCACGCGTTGGATGTGCTGTGTGCCCCCTATCAAATACAAGCCCATTTCCATGAAGAATTAGCAATAAAAGTCGGGTGTGAAAGGAAATTCAACATGACATGTGTCAAAAAATAAAAAAAAATAAAAACACAAAAAACCGCATACTAAGAAAAGAAAGAACGCCTATTCTAATTCGCCGCGCGCGCAAATTTCTTCATCCATACTAACAACAACAATTGACAACTGACCCTCTATATCAACCGCCAAATGGAATGGAACAAACAACAAAAGAAAATTTTTGCACCGCACGATCAAGAAATTGTATTTAAAAGAAAAAAAAAAAAAATCACTGGAAGTTCTTCACATTGTAGGTATATAAGGTAGTTATAGTATAGGTAAACCTGGCAATTGCTATATTGCAACTAGCACTCACTCAGTTCGGTTGCAATGGCAGCAGCAGCAGCATTCCTTGGCAGCAGGTGTTTAGCATAAGTAATTGATATTCTTCGAGTTGCAACAATATAGAATTTCTATACTTTGCCACTTGGGCGTTGCGCGTCGTCTTCTTGGTCAAGACTCAAGAGACAGAGCAGTGACTTGATTTATTTAAACAGTGGCGTAGCCTTCAAAGTTGCAATGAAACGGTGTGGGAGAGAATCAACATTTGGTAGTAAACAATTTCGACTTTAATGTAAAATAGAAATTGAATTTTTAAAGAAAAAAAATTAAATAAATTCTAACCGCCGCACCACAGCTGCACCACCGCCGTTTGGCGGAAAATTTCGGCGCACCACCGCCGCACCACGTTTGCACCATTTCATTTTGTATGAACAATTCACTGCACCACCGCCGCACCATTTTATTTTGTATGAAAAATTCGCTGCACCATGATACATAATTTTGTATGATTGAAAAATAAAAAAAAAAAAACTGCCGACAAGAAGGAAATTCGAACTCGAGTATCCACAGCACTTTCAATTAGAAGTCTAATGCCTCAAGCACTCGACCACCAAGTCATGTCAGTACAAACTGGCAATTTGTTGCTTAAGTCAAAATAACTTGAAGACGACTTAAACATTTGTAAAAGCACGAGAATAGAATTTTTGATTATGGTGCGGCGATGGTGCACCGATTTTTTTCATACAAAAGAAATGGTGCGGCGGTGGTGCAGCGAGTTTTTTTTCATAATTTTTAATTTTTTAGGACTTTGCGGAGTTCCATGTCTAAATTTTTTTATAATTTTTGTTTTAGTAAATAAACCTAACTTAACTACGCCACTGCATAATATTCGTTTTTTTTTTTCTATAACCCCAACCTCAGGTGTGTAATGAAGTCAAACCTGTCTTGGAAATGCTCCTTTTTTGCTCCAATGGATTTTTGTGTTTTTTTTTTTTTGTTCACTGCAACAAGTCGAGCAGTTAATCTGGTGGATGCTTTGCTCGATTTGGTTTTGTGCCTAGCGCACCATCACACTAGCGCCCTCTCACATCGCACTACTACCAACCAATCCAATTAAATCAGAAGCTTATGTTCCCATAAAATGGGAATTAAGTCGGAACGGCTTGCGATTTCTCATAATTTTTACAATGATCTCTTATAACTTGAGTGTGTGTGTGTTTGTGTTAACAATTTTAAACGTCATTTTTCCTCCTTGACCAAAGAGCCAAAGAGCCGTAGATGTACTTTGGTATCCCGCGCGACATGATTTGTTTTTCCATGGACTTTGTACAAAAGATAAATTAATGTGAATCGAGATCAGGATGCTAACTAGTCATCCCCACAACGCAAAGCAAACGCAACGTTATACCTCTACCTTGGTCACTACACTATTATTTTATCAGCATTCCCTCTGAATCGTAAATAGTTGATATAGTTAGTAGTTGAATGTGGTCTTGGACTCTCTTTGGTCCTGGTCTGGTTTTTAAGTACCGTTCATTATTGTGGAGGGTGCACAATAGTTTTTTCAAGTATCTTTCGATGAAAAAAGTTGTTGAGAGTCGTCGTTTGATGTTTTGTTTGTTGCATTAGTTGGTTGGTTGGATGCGGTTTGATGCTGTTGATTAGATGAGGCTTATGACCGAGAGGACGCGTTCAGGTTTAATTGGCTGTGAAAGCATCCAAGTGTCTTAAGTAACTCCAAATCAGCCAGGAGAGCGCGTTTTTCTTCATTTAACCTTTTGTTAAAATCTGACGCTGCTGGCTGCTGCTTTGGTGCGCAATGTGATGACGCACACACGAGTCAAGATGTGCTCATATGAAGCTTGGACAAGGCATTTGAGGTACCCTAACTTGGCCAGTTTTGCATTTAACCATTTTTGTTATGAAAAGTGGAAGACAAGACCTCTATTAGCCAACAGGTTTCTATTCCAATTTGTTGGCTTGCAACTTGGTGTTCAAGGAATAATGCTTTTGTTTAGGAATGATAAGCGCCAGGTGCGATCTGTCTTATACCTTCATTTAATGATTTTATGAAAAGTTGAAGTTTCTGGAAATTTGACAAAAAGTACAAATACACTCAAGAAAACTTAAATAGGTTCAAAATTAATAAAAATGTTTAGATTAATTCCCCTTTAAAAACAACAACAACACCAACAACACCAACACCAACACCAACACCAACACCAACAACAACAACAACAACAACAACAACAACAACAACAACAACAACAACAACAACAACAACAACAACAACAACAACAACAACAACAACAACAACAACAACAACAACAACAACAACAACAACAACAACAACGATAACAATATCGATAACAATATCGATATCAATACCGATGACACTATCGATAACAATATCGATGCCACTATCGATAACAACATCGATAACAATATCGATGACATCATCGATAACAATATCGATGACATAATCGATAACAATATCGATGACAATACCGATAACGATACCGATATAATACCCTCAATAGTAAAGTTTGTACAACCCATTTGAATACGGAAAATCCTTACGGAATAGGGATTTTACTGTACCTACTGTAAGAACAAAAAATATTTTCAACTAAATGGTTTCAACTATCAGAAACCAGAGTGTAATTTTCATTTACAATTTTTACTTATGCGTATAAAAATTAAGTTCCACAAATATTATAATAGCATTGTTATTCCCTAAAGAGTTGTCTTTAGTTTAATAGAAATTCATAAGATTGATGATGATTAAATTGTGTTATGAATCTGGATTATTCCTTTAACTTATCCAAGCATAAAGTCAAGATATGTGTATATGGTGGATCCTTTTTTCCCTGTTCGCCCAGAGGCTATTATAATGAAAAACTGGTTGATAATTATATTTTTGACTGCGAAATGAGACAAGTTGCTTAAGTTGAAAAGCAGGCTCGAGAGTAATTTATTCTTTGTTAGCTTGCTTGCACATTTGGCATACCACAAGGATCTATTCATAGGCCATTTCTGTTGTCGGATTATGTCAATTTTACTAAATGTTTAAAGTGTTGTGTGATGTTCATATCGTCGGTGAAACCAGAAAAGTGTGTAACTCCATTTTAGCAAATTTTATAGGAGAGCAAAAAAACAAAATCGTTTTGAAGGCATTTGTATGAGTTTTTATTTTCTAATTTGCTAATAAAATAAAAACTATGAACTTTAAGGGGATTCCCAGTTTAAGGAACGCTAGATATCAGGTTTGTCTAATAGATGGCATTCAAATCTAATTTTCAGAAAATTTGGAGTTACACACTTTTCTGGTTTCACCGACGATATGTTTGTTGATGACGGCTTACTTGCTTTTAGTTGTGACTGGAGTCTAATTGAATGTTGAGATTGAGCAAGAAGATGCAAAGTTATTTGACAAGTCGCAAAGATTGATTTGAAATTGTAATGCTTTTAAGTGGTATAGAGTTAATCATCGGCAGAGTGTTAGATTTTCACATTCCAATTCATCCAGCATTTTTTGTTTTCCAAATTATTGAAAGTGTGAACAAGAAAATAGTTTAAACATTTAAAACAGTTTCATTAGCATTTTATTAATATTAAAGTTAAGAAATTTCAAGTTCTCATGGTAGAGGAGGTTACCTTTGTGCTAAATTTGCCAGTTTTATTTTTTTATGATTACTTGAATTTATTCTTTTGATTGTCATTGGTCATTGTTAATTAAATTTTAAAAGTTGTAAAAAAATATGTGTGAGTATTTATTATTTAAACAATTATGCGAATATTTTTTTATATTTACATCAGTTCACAGTTTGTAGTGTTGTTTCATGGAAAGAAAAAAAAAAAAATAGCAAAATAACCACAATTTCTATTGAAAGAAGAATTTTATGACTTGTTCTTTTTGTTGATGTTCTCAATAAAAAAGATGAAAAATGCCAATTGATAACTTCCTATGTTATGAATTTTCGTTAAGGTTAATTGAATTAGCAAACAAATATTATTATTTTTATTTTGAATGAGACATGATTGTTTAATTAGCACTGATGTTTCGCGTGCTTTGTTCCATTTGAGCAAATATTACGGATTTTGAAGATTTGATTTGTTTTAAATAGCGAACATTATGATCAAAATATATAAAATTTTCACACTTCTGTCAATATAAACAAAAATATATTATAAGATGGAGTTTTTTTTCCCCCAGAATAAAATTAAAATTTGACTAGTAGGTTCATGGTTTTGTTAAGAAAAGGCGGACTTGCGGACGTACTAGTTTTTATGGTTAAAGTTGCTTCGAATGCTTAAACTTTTTATAAACTTTATACAAAAATAGTTTTAATCTAATTTTATTATTATTATTTTTTAACAAATATAAAAAAAAAGTATTAAAAGTTGACTTTAAAACTACGAAAACATCTTTTTAAATGGTTTTGATATCTAAAACAAGTATGCCATTTAATTTATAATATAATGTTTTGAAAATAGTTTCCGCTGTTTTTTAAAAACCTAATTTTTTGTATAGGTCTAAAATTTTTAGCAGTGTGGCATAAATTTTAATAAAAAATTACTTATTAGAGATGCAAAAATCTTCTATACCTTATTTCAAAGATAATTACTTAAAGGTGACGACAAATAAATGTTTTTTTAAAAAATTTAATCATTAAATAGGCTAAATAGGGTAAAAACAAAATTGCAAGAAAGTTGATATTTTCTAAACCCGACTTTCTAAAAAGTTTTTTTTTAATCGACACATAAATTAATTATTAGGTTGACAAAAGTTTTAAAAAATTTGCAAAAATTTTCAAAATCAAGTTATGAACCGTTTTTTAAAAACTTAAACATCTGGTAGACCCTTGGCAAAGTAGTGATTATATTTAGGGGAAATTCGTTCTGACAATTTGAAAAATGCCATTCAAAACATAATGACAAAAAAAATAAGGGGTTTGATACCGATTTTTTTTTAAGACTCTGCGTTTTGAAATATGAATTTTTGAAAAACACCTACATACTACTTTAGGGGTATTTTTAGGTGTTTTGTTTATTTTTAACAATTTTTTGGAGCTTTAAAATAAATCTCAAACTTATAGGACATTTATATTTCGTACTCACAATATTGAGATAACTATAAAACTAAGTTTTTTTTTTAACACGTATATCTTTTAATCTAGAGCAGATACAAATTTGAGGGTTGACTTTAAAAAATGTTTACTTTTTGTAGGCATCCTACAGATATGATAGAAGCATCATATTAGAGCTGAAAAAATAATTCTAGCTCTTTTTATAGATGTCGTGCAGACATGGTTGATATGAATATTTTGAGCTGAAACAATAGGCTTTCAGATGGTATACAACTTATTATAGGTTATTATATAAAAAATGGATTTTTGGGTGATGTAAGTGATTTTTGCATAAGAAATGATTATTTTTAATAAATTATTTTAATACTTTTTAAGATAAAAAAATTTACATAATGAAAAAACAGGTAATTTTTTTTACTTTTTCTTGTGAACTATGATTGGATTAAAAAAATCATTCTATTTTTCTACAAAACATACAGATATAAATATGTAAGGTCTTAATATTTAGCTTAAGTACTGTACTATAAGATTTATTTTCTTATAAATTTTGTATACATTTTTTAACAAGAAATTTGACAAAAAATAATTTTTAAATCATTTTTTTTTTTAACAAAAGCACACAACCTGTTTTCTTATGACTTTATCACGTTAAATTATCGTCCGTAAACCGCAGTTACAAACAACCACTTTTTCAGAGCAAATTTTGTAGTTATCAATAAACGTTCCGCTATAAGTTAAGCAACAACATCAATAATAATTAGGAAGCTTGACCCGTTACAAAATTTTGTTTACACATACTAAAAACCAAAACTAAACATTCTATAATCTGACAAAGTGTGTCAAATTAATTTGAAATTTTTTTTAGCATATTAAAATATATATATATTTTTTACTTTAAATTAATTTTATTTGTTTTTTTTTCTCAAATATAAATACATTTCTGCTTGATTAACGTTATTGCCCTGACTTAAATCAAGAGAAACAAGTCGAAAAACCACATAAAATCATACTTTAGATTAAAACAAAATATTCACACTATCCGTGGACTATCACTTCTACTACACCATAATGCTCAACAGTAGTAATTTATTGACTTTAACAGGTTCCAAAAGCATATCTATTTATTATTTACGATTATAAATTTACCTCATTAACTCTTAAATAATTATATTATTCATATCAATTGATGTGTGGCTTTATACAGTGTCTATAGGAATTTAATTTAAATTTATGTATAAACTATCTTAATTATATCTAAAAATGCAGATAAACATATAATAATAATAATTCCTTTACGCGACAAAAATTCCAGAGACATGTCTCCTAATTCGCGATAATCCTCATATATTTTTTTGATGAAGACAAATTTGCTTTAAAAATACAACAACAACAAAAATTTTATGACTCTCATCAGAGAAGGTTTTAAAGACCAGAAGAAATATGATTTATTCCATAAAAAATAATAAAAATAATAAAATTCATTCCTTAAAACCACACAGACACATCTAAAAACAATGTGCACAATAATCGTAAAAATAAAAATAAAAAAAAAAAAAGAAGTATCTAAAAGACCTGTCCATATCGTTGTGTGTTGTCACACAAACACACACAAACAAAATAAATATCTAGATTTTAGATTTTACATTTTTACATCTTTTGGGATTGAAAAAACATTCAAATTAACGATGCTATTGAACATAAATTAGACCCTTGAAGTTGGAGTATCGAAAATGCGAAAGTCTTCAGGTCTTCAGATTCAGATAGGAAAACACGTTGTTGTGGTACCCATTGACGCCCACATGGTGGCACCTGAGTGTTTGGTTAAAAAACGGTGAGGCAACAAAAATATGTCATTGCACAGTTTTTATATAAAGCAGAAAAGTGAATATAGTTGTATTTGTATATTTTTATACATATATAAACCTACTTTAAATGTTTGGGAAGGTCGTAAATGTTTTAAGGTTTTTTTGTTTTGTTTTTTTGTTTTCTTTATCTCCTTTACCCAACCACTACAATTTGAATTACAAAGAACTTTGAACAAAATATTCCATCTAACAAAGTAGAACAAAAAAAAAAAAATATATCAAAGGAACTCACCAGGATATAGCTACGTTTAAATCTCCGGAAGTGATGATAACAGCGGCAAAACCTGCCTTAATTGAAATTTTACAATAAATCACATGATTCATGCTATGTGGTATTATTAGGTATATTCCAAGCATTAGCTCAGCCATCTAATTGATGAAGCTTCTTGACTTAGGTATAAAGTCAAATTTAACAAAGGTGAATTTCTACGGAGAAGGAAAATTGTTTTATAGAACGATAATAATTGAACAAAAAGAAATACTTGAAAAATAAAAGCAATTGCCAAGTGTTTTTGTTTTTTAAGTTATGTATTAGGTAGGTACTATCAGTTCAGACTATTAAAAAAAATCACGAGACAGGGGAACACAAAGTTATTAAGAATAGGTATTAGGTACATATTAAAAAAAAAAAAAAAAATAGAAACATAATAAAAAAAAAACTTTTTCTCTTTCTGTGTAAAAAAGTGAATACTTTTCAAATGTCACTAACCACTGAACTTTATTTTGAGCTCAAACATTTTAGAGGAAAAATGGAAGTAATGGAAGTTAAAGCGACTAATGTGCTTGCCATTTATATTCTTCATAACATACTTTTTCAAAACTAATAAGGTTTAACAAGAGTATGTGCATTTTCATCAAGTTTTCTGGTCAGCTCTTTTGTTTAAAATTGATTTAATATAACGTTAGGAATTTGTTTTACTTTAAATTAAGTGGAATTTACTCATTGTGTCAATAAGTCCAACAACAGTGGATTTCCATATTTGTACCCAATTTTAGCCGTATTAGATTTTTGAATAATAAAAACAGACTATTTAGTAAAAGTATCAAAAATGTCGTTTTTTTATCTTTTTTTGGAGAAGAAGAAGAATTTTTTTTTACAATATTTTAATTTTAAATTTTTTTAAAAGGATACATATTGATAGGAAAAAATAATTATCTACAAAAAATTACTTAATACAAATTTTGAAATTCGGCTTGCTTTTCAAGATATAAACAAAAACTCACAAAGTAACAAAAAGAGTCGAAAATTTTGATCGTTATAAATATGGTCATATCTTTATAACTTATTCATAGATTTGGAAGAAAAGTATATTTTTATATTTGCCAGAATACTACACATGAAAAATTTAAAACTATGAGGATTTCAAATATTTTGTTTTTTTCTTTCAGTAAGAAATGTTTTTTGTAAAAAAATTTCTTTAAAAAATCGATTTTTTTAAAAATGTTTTGATGTATTGCACTTAAACATCTGTAGTTACCCAGAAAAGTTATTCAAGTGTTTCTTGCTAATTTATTCAGCTTTCAGGTGTCGGTTCTTCTGTTCAGATTGATCGTTCTCAAGCTATAGCCCGAATAGTATGCTGGGAAAAACAACGACAAAAACTTTGAAAAATCATATCTCGAAAACCTATTCATAAATATATTTTTAATAAGATTTTCGAGTTTTCTGGGCTCAAGTCTATATGAAAAGTATAACGGCACTTGGTGTCAAAAAAATTTCCTCTGCCTATATAATAACCATTTGGTCGAAAGTCTATCCCCTGCATAGTTTTAAGAAAATCGTTCATAACTCAGCATTTTTCTTTTAGAATAAAATTTTTCAACACTTTTTCCACTCTTGTAACAAATTTATTTATCGATTTAAAAAAAATTCAACTCTCTACGACTTACCGTTAAGAAAATAAATATTTTTTACCATGTCATTTTACACCCTTTTACCCTATTTAATTTTAAAAAATCCTTTTTGAGTTCTGACTTTCAGGATAAAAACTTTCAATCTATAGTAGATTTTATCTTAAGTTGGACTTGACGACAAATGTTTTTTCCTTTAAAATGTCATTTAAACAAAACTGCATATTTTTGGGGAATCCAAACTGTGAATGAACCTAACCGAAGACATGTAAATCAGTTAATAAATTCATAACTTTTAAAACAAAATCAATGGTGAAATTCTTCCAAAATTAATTTCAAGTCAAAATTTAATGAAACAATCCGAACCTATCTATCACAAAAAAAAACAAAATTAAAATAATAATAAAAAAAAAAAAATACCAATCCAATCGGAAAGACCGACAAGTCGTTAAGTAGAACAAATTGTGTAGGCTGGCCAACAAATAACAACACACGACGACGATGACTACGACTTTGGACGAGGAACGATGCATGCAACCATTATAGCTTTGTTCATATAGCGAAACAAAAAGACAAAAAAAAGACGCCATCCACCAAACCCAGCAAAAATAATAATCGGCCCAGGAACGTAAATCGTGCGATCGTCATTGCCACACGACGACGACAACGATCGGTGAAAGAATAAGAGCAGAGCAGAGTACAAAAGCTGAGGCCCCGATTCAAGCCGAACAAAGCTTCGTTTCAATTCGGGCACGCGCAATGGCTACTTATCCGGTTCTCCGGTGGGACTCTTCATCTTCAGTCCTCTCAACTACAATCACCATCACTCCAGCTTCAGCTTCCAACGACCTTCATGGCTTCATCATCTCAAGCTGGCATCTTGAATCTTGGCTCTCTGATTGTTTTTTTTTTTCGCCGTCTTCTTTTTTTCTTAATAAGTTACATTAAGCGGATGGAGAAAATGGAAGGAATAAAAAAAAAAAACTAGAGGCAAATAAAATAACACCAAGTCGTCATTTTGCAGAAGCTATAAAGGTTCAACTCTCAAGCCTCAGATGCATTTTAGAAAAAAAGTAAAAAAAAAAAAACCGGATGGATACGTTTTTTCTTCTTCTTTACCACGAACACCACCAAAACACAAACCATCATATGGATATTAATAGATTTATCATGGCTTTGCGAATGCGATATTCACCTTTTCGGATCCATTACGAGGAATGACAAGCTCTTACTGGTAAACAAATGCAAGTAGCAACCCGGGCATCATTGTGAATTGAGGAACTGGCAAAAGAATGTATGTATCTCTGCTGTCGAACGGGGGAATAAGTGCGAGTTCGAACGGGGGAGGCGGGAAGGGCAGGGGCTGTGGGGGGATAGGACAAAAGCAGTCGAGCAGATGCATTCGCATCAAATTGTGAGGATAAAATAAGATTTTTCTTGCTTTGTCAGATGTGTTCTTCGGCTTGTTTTTTTTTTTTTTGTTCTTTCTTAGAAAGCATCTCACAAATAAAAACACACACACATTCAGATTTATATTGTATCCAATGCAAGACTTGATATAACACTTTATTGGCATGTGACTGTGACGCGGGTAGCAAGGACACGCAACGCATCACAGTTTTCCAATTCTAAGTGGAAAATTCAAAGAAATAAAAATCCATCAGTTCAAGAAAAAAAAAACAAGAAAATATTATGTGAAGCTTTATGAGGCTTTGAGTATAAATTGAATGAGATCCTCAGCTTGCTCTACCAGGAATTATGCAACGCACTTAAATAATACAAAATTAA
Organism: Episyrphus balteatus; assembly: GCF_945859705.1. Classification (NCBI taxonomy): domain Eukaryota; kingdom Metazoa; phylum Arthropoda; class Insecta; order Diptera; family Syrphidae; genus Episyrphus; species Episyrphus balteatus. Next base: position 132,576,206 of record NC_079135.1, on the reverse strand, counting down.
TTTCTCGAATTTTTATTTTATTTTTTATTTAACTCAAGAGAGGAGAAAGTCTACATAATGCGACAATGCGAATGTGAAGAAGACAATGTTTTCATACCTGGGGGACATGGCAACACACAAAAAAAAAGATACTTCAAGACAACATGACTTGAATGCGTGATAATTAAATAAAATTAAAAAAAAATACTGCACAAAAAAGTCTCGGAGATAATAAAAAGAATGACTGTCCTGACCCTGTGTCATTATATACGTGATAGGTGGTCATAATTGCATTATATACCTCCTGAGGTCTTCAATACGCAACGCATTTGTTTCGAAGGAAAAGAAAAAAAATTCACCAAACTGCCGGACGAAGCGATTTTAATTAATTTGTTTTTCTTTTCATGTTTAAATATTTTTGTTATGTTACAGCAACAATTTTAAGTTGTAATTTGTCAAGTATTTTACAAATATTTTGTTTTTTAGTTATGAAACAATTTATTTAAATATTTGTAGGAAGCAATAACTGTTTTAATAGATTTTTATTAAATAATTATATTTTTCTGTAATTATCTCAAGAAAATGCACTACAATATGAGCAGACAAAATACTTCCTCCAAAAAGTTACATGAACTCTAGAGAACGTCATATCTGGAAAATGTTTTATAGCCTATAACCAGCGGACAAGTCATACGCTTCCAACGATACCAAATTTTTCAAAATCGGATTAGTAGTTTAAAAGTTATGAGGGAACAAACAAAATCACAATATAGGTACAAAAATTTAAAATATTGAATATTGAATTAAAATTAAAATTAAAATTAAAATTAAAATTAAAATTAAAATTAAAATTAAAATTAAAATTAAAATTAAAATTAAAATTAAAATTAAAATTAAAATTAAAATTAAAATTAAAATTAAAATTAAAATTAAAATTAAAATTAAAATTAAAATTAAAATTAAAATTAAAATTAAAATTAAAATTAAAATTAAAATTAAAATTAAAATTAAAATTAAAATTAAAATTAAAATTAAAATTAAAATTAAAATTAAAATTAAAATTAAAATTAAAATTAAAATTAAAATTAAAATTAAAATTAAAATTAAAATTAAAATTAAAATTAAAATTAAAATTAAAATTAAAATTAAAATTAAAATTAAAATTAAAATTAAAATTAAAATTAAAATTAAAATTAAAATTAAAATTAAAATTAAAATTAAAATTAAAATTAAAATTAAAATTAAAATTAAAATTAAAATTAAAATTAAAATTAAAATTAAAATTAAAATTAAAATTAAAATTAAAATTAAAATTAAAATTAAAATTAAAATTAAAATTAAAATTAAAATTAAAATTAAAATTAAAATTAAAATTAAAATTAAAATTAAAATTAAAATTAAAATTAAAATTAAAATTAAAATTAAAATTAAAATTAAAATTAAAATTAAAATTAAAATTAAAATTAAAATTAAAATTAAAATTAAAATTAAAATTAAAATTAAAATTAAAATTAAAATTAAAATTAAAATTAAAATTAAAATTAAAATTAAAATTAAAATTAAAATTAAAATTAAAATTAAAATTAAAATTAAAATTAAAATTAAAATTAAAATTAAAATTAAAATTAAAATTAAAATTAAAATTAAAATTAAAATTAAAATTAAAATTAAAATTAAAATTAAAATTAAAATTAAAATTAAAATTAAAATTAAAATTAAAATTAAAATTAAAATTAAAATTAAAATTAAAATTAAAATTAAAATTAAAATTAAAATTAAAATTAAAATTAAAATTAAAATTAAAATTAAAATAAAAATAAAAATAAAAATAAAAATAAAAATAAAAATAAAAATAAAAATAAAAATAAAATTAAAAATAAAAATAAAATAAAAATAAAAATAAAAATAAAAATAAAAATAAAAATAAAAATAAAAATAAAAATAAAAATAAAAATAAAAATAAAAATAAAAATAAAAATAAAAATAAAAATAAAAATAAAAATAAAAATAAAAATAAAAATAAAAATAAAAATAAAAATAAAAATAAAAATAAAAATAAAAATAAAAATAAAAATAAAAATAAAAATAAAAATAAAAATAAAAATAAAAATAAAAATAAAAATAAAAATAAAAATAAAAATAAAAATAAAAATAAAAATAAAAATAAAAATAAAAATAAAAATAAAAATAAAAATAAAAATAAAAATAAAAATAAAAATAAAAATAAAAATAAAAATAAAAATAAAAATAAAAATAAAAATAAAAATAAAAATAAAAATAAAAATAAAAATAAAAATAAAAATAAATGTGATTTATTATTTAATTTTTCCGTGAGATAAAGATAGATTATTGTATAACATTTTTCTCTAAATCTTGAAAATGATACGAAAAAAATAAAAATAACTAAACTCTGACTTTACACACATCAAATGTGTATTTCATGTCATAAAACATAAACCCTTTATCTTAAAAATACCACAAAACTACATGATCAATACAAATTATCAAATCATCAATTCACTTCAATCGAAAATCTCTTTAATTTTATTCACACTTATTCTCATAAGATTTTTCGAATACCAAATTAAATCGAAATTAATTCTAAGAGTCAATATTCGTAATTCTTCTCTTTTATCATTCTCCGAACCATATGTTCTCTTTTTCAATGCTCAATGCAATTTCATGCTGCATTTTGGAACTTTTTGTTTATTTTTATCCAAATCACCTCCAGTATTCCAGCAGAAATAGTTTATTTTAGTCATTCATCCAGTTTTATTTCGCTTCCAAAGAGCATTAAAGAGATTTTCTTCCATTGAAGTTGCGCATAATGTAAACAAAAAATGCCCACTCTTTCAATCTGTGGGTTCTCTTTTGTTTTGTATCTTATTTTCTATCTAAAATCTCAAACACTCAACCATGCTTCATTTCGAACCGACCATATGGAATGGATTTATTTTTTTTTTTTTTCATTATTGTTGATTCCAGTGAACTGTTTTCTGTGTTTACCAAGAGTTTACCATCTTCGTCAGAAGCTAGCCAGTCATTCGGTGGATACTTCAGAGTCAAATGGTGCGAAGCAGTTGCAGTGCGTGTGCCGTGCGGATTGTTATTTTGTTATTCAAACTCTGATACTGAGAGTAGTTTTTTTATGTTTTTCTATAATTATTTATAACCTGAAATTAAATTTTTACAAACAAAAAAAAAATCGACTTTGCATTCTATGAATTTAATTAAACAAATACAAAAAAAAAAGAGAAAAACCAGTTTAAAATATAAACAAAAAAATAAACTTAAAAGATTTTTGATGTTTATTTATATTTTTATTAAAAATAAATGCCATTTTTTATGTAAATAAATATTTTCGAATTTATCAAGGTGCAAAACGGATAAATAAATAAATAAATAAAAAACTATTTTTATAAATAATTTCGTATGTTTTTCTTTATAATTAATTGTTAATAAAGGAAGGAATTATTTTTGTTCCATGCGCTCCTTGATGTGTGCTGTATATTGAACCCTTATTGCAGTTAATCGTGTTTGGAATTTTCTTTTCTACCCATTCGTGTGTTTTTTCGTCAAAAGAAACAATTCCAATTAGAAAAGAGGAAAATTAGATTTTTAATTAAAATAAAAATTAAGAAAAAAAAAACGTGATTTAGAAAATTAAAAAAATCGGAAGTGAATACAGAAAGGATAAATTGTACCGTTTAGACGGATATAGCTGAAATACCTAATTAAATGAATGTGTGTTTCCTCTTCCTTTGAGATTTGTTATCTTAAAGTTTTCAAGTTTATTATATCGTTGAGCTTATGCTTTTGATTAAGAATTAACAATCTGTGTGAACATCAACGCTTTAAAAGGATATAACCTATTTTTATTAATATTTTGCATGTGTTTGTGTGTGTGTACCTTATTCGAATTAATGCCGACTGATAAATAAATAGAATTGGATTTTTGATATTTTAGCAAATTGGTAAGTAAATTAGATAGAGATGTATTTTATTTAACAAAAAATATAGTCAATTGTTAGAAAAGCCTTTAAATTAATTTCCATTTCCTTATAACTGAATTTAAAAAGTACCTCTAGTTAAATTCCTAAACCTTTTAGAGTAGAAGATTAGGATTTAAATAAAATTTTTCTCAAATTCATCAACAACAAGTTTGGATATTTTTTCATTTAAAGACTTTTAAAACTCATACCATTGTCTCATGAGGCAGAAAAAAATAGGCAAAAGAATGTCAAGGGTTTTCAATAATGAAAATTCTTTTAAGAATTAACCTGAAATTAATTTAAATGGTTAATTGAAATTTTCTTTCATCTAAATCGTGACCTTTAAAAAGCCTTACCTTACCTAGATACTTTTCTAAGTAAATTGTTGAAATGTGTTGGAATTATCTGATATTGTATAAGAAGCATTGGCATTCTCAGCTTAGTTCTTTTCAGTTTTTCTTTTCTTTTTTTTTAAATTGAAGACATTGTATGATAGAACTGTATAAGACTGTCTACCTTGAATAAATAAGTATAATAAGGGTTTTGCATTTAGTATGGGTGTTCAATTAAGAAGATTCGTTTTTTCTTATAAGCAATCATCAAACTATTGGGCTTGCATTTAAGACCTTTAGCATTTGCAAATTTTGAAGGATTTTAAATGACAGAGAAATAGAAAGGAGGTACATGCATTGAAAATCATTAATTTTCAAGACTAAGTTCTTAAGACTTTAAGACGAGTAGGTATTTTGCTTTTCATCATATATTTTTGCTAGTTCCCAATTCGTTTAATGAATACCTTCCATTATCTTATTGATCAAGAAATATTTTAAGCTTGTTTTTATTATTTTTTTTTTAAATAAGATGCATATTGACATTTTATCACTCAAAAAACTAAACTTTTTCAATATTTAACTTTTGGAAATGTAGGTTGAATATTTAATTCTCTTTCGAGGCTACGTTCCACAGTTTTTAAAATTTTTCATTTTCTCAATACCTTAATAAAGAAAAATATTCTCAAAATTGAATAGATTCCACAAAGATTTTCAAACGATCTCATACCAACTAAACCGTGAAATCTGAGACCTTACTTACGCAAAATGAGGAGTGAACAAGTTCCACATCAATTTACAGGCCAAAAAACTTATTGCTTGTTTTCCATTCAAACATCCTTACTATCAAAATCAAAGAAGTGGATCGTAAAATATCGTGAGGATATTCAGTTTTACTGAAAATGAAATAGTCAAATGAAATCCTGTAGGTACCTGAAAATTTCAGAATTCTAAGTTAAATGTTTTGCTTAAATTTTTTGAAGTTAATTGATCAAGAGGCTTAACTTCGTGGAAATCTTCAAACCCATCTTGGAATCCGTTTTTACAAAAATGACTCGCTCTAGAAGCTAGAACAGCAGTTATCCTCATAATAGTCAGAAAAGTGTAAACCGAGGAAAACGCTAAATTAAGGTTTTGCGCTGTCAAGGCCCATCGTTCATGTTTTTCTAAAAACGACTTTGATAATAGAGCTGCTTATTACTGAGTTGGGGATCACAAGTTTAAAACTCCTTTTATGATAATATTTTGGTTTTTCGAGATTCCTGGTTTGAAATGTGTTTTTTTCTGACAAAAATGAGATTATTTTTTAATCTTGATCTAGTAAAGATATTGAGTGGCCGAATTCAAGTCTAAATTAGCAAAAATTCTAAAAAGAAAATGGAATTGGGTTTCAATATCTCAAATAAACTTAACTTAAATTGGGAGTAGATTCGAAAAAGGACCTTTAAATTCTAATAAGAAGCATTTAGAAAACCCCATCTTGGCTTTTAAACGAATATAACTCGATTAGTTTAAGAAACATTTCACCAAAAATATTATCAATATCTTCTCTGTTATCGATTAATAAGCCTTTGTTATCTACTTAATTCTTCTTAATTTTCTTGGATATTCTAGAATCTCTAAAAAGTTTTGTGTCTTGTAAAATCTTTTTAGATTGTTTTGAATAAGTTCAACTACTTTTTCTTCACAAATCAAATGCTTCCTCATTTTTTCAGCAAATTCAAAACTAAGTTATTCAGATTTTTAGAACGGAGTTAATATCAGTACACAGAAAGGCTAAGTACAACCATTTTGATGAACATTTTCAACAGCACGAGTGCACAATAATTTCTAATACTCCGAACTCAAATCTTACCTCAAAAACTTATAGGTTTTCGAGAACTTTAAGTAAAAGATTTCAATTTCAAATGATGTTTTGAGACCTTGAAGTTCTGAAATGATTTTGACTACAAATTTAGAGTTTACGATATTGCTTACTTTACTTAATCAACCACAACCTTTATTTCTAACTAATAACTACAGAAGTTTTTGGCAATAAACTCGGAATTTGTACTTGACTGATCTTCTTTTTATAATATTCCTTTGGTTTTGCAGGCTTAAATTCAGTTTTTCTTCAACAGAACTTTCGAAGAACTTGCGACAGTAAAAACAAAGAATTTGACCTTGTCCGAACAAAACTCAGAAAACCAAGCTAGAAGCTTTTAAAAATTTCAAAACTTATTTTAATTGAAAATATTCTAGTCCGATACTGGAAGTTTGAAACAGTAAAATCTTTACTCATAGCAAAAAGTTGCGCCGTTGATTCCGAAAGCCCAGAACAACCTCAGTGAATTGATTTCTGCACAGTTTTAGTTTAGATTGGAACAATCTTGTCTTAGTTTATAGCAAACAACAAAAAAAAAAGTTTGCTATTTCTTTATTTAAATTGTTCTAAATTTCGAAACAAATGACCACCCCAGAACTCATTCAATTAACTGTCTAGATGAAATCCCATTTACATCTAGAAGAATGCAAATTCTAAGTAATCACTTTCAATTGATTTTTAAATCAGAAAAAAAAACAAAACTCCTGTCGTAGAATCCGTACACACAACAACTATTACAATGGGGCTGTGGCTGGCGCCATCAAGTCGCTCTCTGATTTAAGTTGTAAAACAAAAAAAAAAAAAACAAATCTGTCAGAGTTGGCTATTAGCATATGTATCTTTAAAGTCCCCCCCAACCGAACTCTTGGTACTAAAATAATGAATAACTAAATTGACTACTAATAAATGTTATTCGTTATCATTGAGGCTATATAAACTGAGCGCGATATATTTTTAACATAAATCATGGAAAAGAGACTTTGGCTATTATAAACATTTCGATTAACATAAATCCATTTATGATCTAGAAACATGTTCTTCAGATACTGGATACTGAAAAACAGCGCCATCTATTGAATTGAGTAGTTGAGAGACAATCTTTATTATTCCATCGAGGTATTAATTAATAATAATTTCTTTTTTTTTTTGTGTGTTCTTTCTTTAAGATGTAAGCAAATACAATACTCCTTTCTAACATTTTCTTCTTCTTCTTTTTGTTGTTGTTATTATAGTCATAGTTTGACAAGATTCGTTTCTAAGCTAAGCAATTTAATAATTAAGACCCGCCGCCGAAGAGATATTAAAGATGATTAAAGAACAAAAAAAAGGGAACAAAATACACATAGAAAATATAGAAATTCAAAACCCATCACATAAATGAAAAACAAGTTTCTTCTAAGAAGAGAGAAAAAAGATACAAAATGTGTTCAGATACAAATAAATTTTAATTAATTCAAAATCCGTTGGATATTCGTTCGAATTGTTGTTTTTGTTTTCTATCATTTTTTTTTGTTTTGTTTTTTGTCTTAAATAATAAAAATAAAACCAACTTCGGTTTAATTAAGAATTCGTTGTTCATGTTCATATTGATGATTATACTGATATCTAAACTACAAATACATACAAAGACAACAGGCCTACATACATATAAAGTAGTTTATGTTGCTGTTGCTCCTGATTAAGTGGCCAGTTAGGAAATTAGGTTCCATTAAAATGGAAAAACAAAAAAAAAATTATTCTAATTGATAGATCACATGGGGGTTATTCAAAATAAAAGAAAAAAAAAAACTCCCACCCGCCTGCCATCATCATTGCATACAGTTTGTTAAAATATAATTGAACATTATTATTTTTAGCGCACTTCAAATAATGTAGGGCTTCATATTCATGTATCTACATTTAGCCAACATAATAATTAAAATAGAAGAAAACAAATTAATAAAGGATTTCGACATGAAAATTTATGAGTTTTTGAATTTATTTTTTATTGTACTCGTGACACTTTGTTTTTTGGTAGTTGAAATTGATGAGAAAAATTATTATTATTTATCATTATAAAAAAAGAGTTTAATTAACCAACATGATAAAAAAACTACATTGTATCTAACATATTTGATAATTAAGCGATTTTTTATTTGATGATTTAGGAATATTATGAATATGAGCTCATGTCAATGTTAGAAAATATTGCTGTGGATGAAGCATTATAGTGTTATTTTACTGAAACAAAAAAAAAAAATAATTTGACAGTTTAACAGAATAATTAATATAGAAAATGTAGAACATATATTTTGGGTGTCAAACCATTCTACTTAAACAGGGGCGGTAAAACAGACGAACACCTAAAATTCAATACTTATTTATTTACTTTAATTTAGAGTGATTTTTTGCAAAAAATAGGCAAGAGTTAAAAATTCCTACTATCAGTAAATATTCATAATAAAGAAATTTATTTTACGCAAGCTTTATAGAAGACTTATATAAGTCTTATAGAAGCTTTAACTTGTGTGCTTTGAATTTTTTTTAACAATATCTTTTATAATATAATCTACGCCTCATCGAACCCTTATAGAAGATTTATAGAAATCGCATAGAAGCTAGGTTTTCCGAATCAATTAGGTACTTATATTATAAAGAGACCTTTAACGGAAGGCTAATAGAAGTTTTATAGGAGCTAGTTTTTCTGGATCACCTATTTTTATCATAAAATCTGCTTTCCAAAATCTTTAGTAGAACCCTATAGTACAGTCAAAAAGATGAAAAAAAAGGGGTAAACCTATAGCACCCTTATAGAAGACCTATAAAGGTCTTATAAAAGCTAATTTTTTGGAATCAATTACTTATATATTACAAAATCTGTTATACGAAAGCCTTATAGAACCCTTATAGAAGAGTTATAAAAGTTCAAAAAAGGCTTTTAACTTGTGTGAATTCAATTTTTCTGTGGCAAACACTTTCATAATTAAATCAGTTCTATGAATGCCTTTTATAACCCATAAAAAAGACTTAGAGATTTTTTATAGAAGAATGTGAGATTAAAAATTTTCCGTATGCACCAATAACTTTTAAAGTAAAAACTGTTTTATGAATGCCTTATCGAACTCTTATTAAAGACTTATAGAAGTTATATAGAAGCTATTTTCAGAATCAACTATTTTCTTATTAAAATTTGCAAATTTTTTGAAGCAATTACTTTTACTATAAAAACAGTTCTATGAATGCCTTATAGAAGACTTACAGAGATCTTATAGAAGCTATAACCTGTGAGATTTCAATTTTTCAGCACCTATAACTTTAATGGTAAAAACTATTCTATGAATACCTTATCGAACCCTTATAGAAGACTTATAGAAGTTTTATAGAAGCTATTTTTTTTGAATCAACTTATTTTATATTAAAATCTCTTCTATAAAATCCTGATAGAACCCTAATAACTTATAGAATTTTTATACTTTTATAATAAAACCATACATGCCTTAGATCTCGAACCTTTATAGAAAACTTATAGAGATGAAAAAATAGATTACCTTTAAACATAAAAATCCAAACTGTCAAATGCCAGGTTTTTTTTTCCAACAAAATTACTTAATTTTCTTTGTAAATGCTTATAAAAACACTTTTTACATTAGCATCTTTCGAAGCTAGATTCCAAAAATTTATTTCAAGAACATTGAACTTATTTAACTTAACTTCCAAGAAAAACTAAGTTTAATCTTGAATATTATATTAAATGCAATTTTCCAAAACAAAAACTTTTTCTCTGTGATATGCATAAGAATTATATTTTTGAAAAACTATAATACTGCGAAAATAGTTTACCCTTAAACAGAGATATACTTCAGTCATATCTAAACTCTTAAAAAACTCAAGTTGCATGCATCTTCTTTCCCCCAAAAAAATACGTTAGCAACACACACTTAACCTAGTACCAAGTTGTAGAAAGGGGAAAACATTATTCGTATACAACAAACTACTTGAGTTCAAAAACCTACTTGCCTAAGAAGAAAGTTTTAACATGAGGGTTTGGAATAAATTTATTATTTGAATATGAATATACTATACTAGTTGGGGTTGGGGTAGGTTTTTTTTTGGTTAAGGGGTATTTTATATACCAACAACAACAAAATAGTAATAACGTTCAGTTTATAGTGAGTCAGCGTGTCTTAAATCCATTAAAATAAGTTTTTTAGATGCGATAAAGTGATGGCGAAAATCGTTATTGTTTTTTATTATATATGTGGAAAAATTTTATGACACATGGACTAATTTTTTTTCTGTTGAAAAGGTTTGAAAAAAAAAAAAGAAACAAATATTTTATTTAAGGAAAGGGTACTTAAGTCTGAAGAATCATTAATAGATTTTTGGACAAGTTCCTCATGATATCATTCTTTGGACCAAAAAATTTGACAATTTACTAATCTTGTTATTTTTCAAGGAAATTCTTGTTAAAACAAAAGATTTATATTTCCTTCCATTGCCATGAGAACGAAACACGATGAGTAACAAACTCTCTGGTTTAAGTCTGTATCCGAAACACTTTTAACATGATTTTTTGTTATCTTTTGATTTATGACTACAAATTGTTTCAACAAAAAAATTAATAGGCTTTTTTCTATAAACTCAGTCAAAGTCACAGTCAACTCAGTCACAAGCCATTGAAATTTTAAAAGATACTAAAATTGATAAAAAAAAATTACGAGTTTAAATTCAAATAAAAAAGCAAAACGAAGTCAAAAAAAACTGGACATTTTTTTGAATTTATGGCAATATCATTAGTTTACATTTTGGTTCATCTATCTTTTTTTTTTTTTAGAGTTTCAAGTTGCCATCATACCAATCACCCATCTCATTATTATGCATCTCTTAAAAATCAGTCATAAAATCGATTTTCTTCAAGTCCCATACGAATTTGTGTATAATAAAATGACTTACTTTGAACTACTTGAAAAACTTAAAATGCACAGTGGCGCCTTTTTTTTAATGATGTCGTTTTAGATCAAAATATAGTAACAAATTTATATAACTCGCTCTTCAATTTAGGAGCAAAGATAAGAATTTTAATATTATTCTTCTTTTTTTCTCCGTCATTATTTTACTCTCGTGTAGTGTGATAGGTGATGATGGCTATTTTTGGGCATCAGACTAGTTTTCAAAAAAATTTGTAATTGAATTAGTTTTTTTTGTTGTTGTTGTTTTTCTTTTATTCAAGATTATTGAAATTTATTTGAATAAGTTATTCAGTTGGACTGATTTGAAATTGATAAAATTCTTATTTTTCCATCAAAAGTGACTATTTAATTATTTTAAACTAGAATACAGTTTGCTTTGAGGATTTTTTTTAAAACTATTTTAAATAGGTACAAATTGAGTTCATTTTGTTAGTATTTTTTAGTTCTGACACGAAAATCAAATGAAAAGCTTTTAACTTTACCCACATCAGGCGTCTGAAATCTTACTTTTCAGCATTTTGTACTGTGTACTTTATTTTGTATATATGTACTCATTAACGCTTTATGTACAAAGTACTGACAGTACTTATTTTTTGAGGTGAGTGTTGCGTGTGTACTGTGGTCAAACTTGTTTTTATAGAGTACAGATTTGAGAAAAGTCTCTGTACATACTTTTATGTGTTGAGTACTTGCTGTAATGTTCATGTTCTAATGCACTTATGTACATAATTCTAATGAATATAATTAGTTCATGTGCATTAAATAAGCAAACCATGTAGAATTGTGCACTTAGTAGGTACATTCAAGTTAGTACTAAATACACTAAAGTTATATTGTACAGAAAAAGTTTGTTATCAGTACAATGTACACTATAAATTGCATTTTTTTGGTAGGAAATCATCCACAAATGTGTTAAAAATAATAGAAGATTAAAAACAAATAGGAGGCATTGACGACATAAAATCCTGCTTGTACACAAACCTTTAAACGTTAGTATCATTATTGTTTTCGAAGAATTTTTTTATAAATTAGAGTACCTACCTATGAGCATGAAGAACAAAATATTGAGACAAAAGGTAATCTGTCCGAAATGCCTAGATCAAAATTAAATACCTAAATCCACTTTAAAACATTTCACCTTTAGGCTGACAAGCATTTTATTGCCTACATTTTTACTAACTCCGAACAATATGGCCTTGAGCAATTATTATTGGTTTTCTTCTTCATTAAAATTTAAAAAAAAACTCTTTTCTACATGTGACTGCTCCTGTATACCAAAAAAAATAAAATTCCTTCTACTACCTTATATGTATTCCTCTGCAATAAAAATAAAAAATAAAATTAAAAAAAAAAACTTTTTGCAATATGGCTGAATTGAAACACAAAGATTTGTAGAATATTTTCTTGTTTTTTTTTTTTTTTTTTGTTTTTTTCTTAATTAGAGGATTTTCTTCGGCAGTTTTATGATACGAATTTATTTCAACCCCATGGAGATGATAATATAAGTTGAAACCAGTGAACCAGGTAATATAGCTCCTGATATGCTCTATATAGCTACTTTATATCTATACTACAAACCTGCTATGATGCTGCTTATTATACGTGTGTACGTGGTAAGGAAGGCATCTTTCTTAAGAGAAAAACGTTGTTGGAGAGATGATACACCACCAGTGTTATAGGTTATGTGGATAAAGATACAGTACAACACCCAGGTGGTGGTTAAGCTAGCAATAAATAAAATGAAATGTTAAATTTATTTGAAGAATTAAAATATCATAGATATAAGATAGAAGGTATACACATATCTACTACAAGCTTTGGAAATGAGACTTTTTTTTCTTCTTCTGTAAGGATTTTATCCTGGGTATATATAAAGAAATTAGGTTTCAAGGAACACGTAGCAACAAGTTCTCTTTTATATAACAATTCTGTGATAAAATTTCATCAAAAAAATAGACTTCCTGCCTTACTCCTTAAAAAAATATCCTTAATTTTAATGATAAAACTTTTAAACCTACGGCACATAAAGCTTGACAAATAAAATAAAAATGTTATTAGCAGAAAATCCACATACATAATAGGATAATAGGGAATTACCAAAATTAAAAAAATAAAATAAACAATATGGGTCTAAGAACCCAACCTTGAGGTATCCTTCTTTGTTCTCTATAACACAGCTGACAACTCTTAAATATGACACAAAACTATTTGTACTGACCTCAAACATAATTTAACAACTAGTTTCGACCGCATGTAATTGAGGCTTTTGTTCACTAAACGAGATTTATATCTCTGATTTTTAACGCCTCCATGGGATTAAACGTTATTAACTTCTGAAGGCTTACAAGTTACAACAACTGACGAACGACTTTATAATAAAATCATTTTCTGTGCGCAAATTCTTTTATAATAATAAAAAATTCTGAATAAATTAAATCTTTTTTTTTTTTTCAAAGTTATGGCGCCATTGTCGGTCGCCAGTCTTGGCGTCAATTTCAAACAATCAAACTTAATATCGACAATGTTAATCTCGGTTTAACATGGTGTCATGTAATTAACGACAAAATCACTTATATTCTCTCTCACAAAACTTTACACAAAAAAAACACATAAATTTATATAAAACTCCACCTGCACATCAACTCTTCGTCTTCTCGGTCATTGATTTGAGAAGCTTTATACAGGGAGTAATTACCAAAGTTCATCGGAGCGGAGGTTTGGTTTGGTTGCGGTATCTAGAGAGATATAATATTGTTCATAATTAATGTCTAACTTATCGAACGCACCCATATCTTGGTAGTGTTCACTTGTTGTTTCTAAAATCTTAACCTAAAGCAATTTTCAAATATCAGAGCAAGCGATTATAATGAGAATGTATATGGATGGGATATAGGATAGACAGATACGACTCTGATAGTCCAGAAAGACTTGTTTAGGTCAGATCAATTTGAGGAAATTTATAGATCGTTGGAAAAAGAAGTCGGATACAGTTTTTTTTTTTTTATTACTGCTTTACTTAAAAATTAAAAAAAAAAAAAAACTCGGATAAGAAAACTGGTTCTTGAGAATGCATTTTCCTATCACGAGAAGAAAAAAAAAAAAGATTGAACAACTTTTATATAATTTTTATACAGATAGATAGATACCTGCCACCTGAAAGAGAGCGGATGCTTAGGTTCAGTTTTTTTTTTGTTTTAATTTGTTTAATTATAACATTTTAATTACCTCATTTAACTATCGTCAACAGGAATCTTGATTAAAAAAGTTGATTTTTGATGAAAGAAAAAAACAAAAAAATCTAACAGAGGCGTGAAGAGATTATACGGGATATGGAAAAGTTATTGGAATCAATGTTGATACTTTGAACTATTTAAAGATAATAAAATCGAAGACAAATGAATGGGTTTTTATTTTTCTTTTCTTTATGTTTTGTAATGTCTTTGACGTGAAAAAAAAGTTTTTTTTTGTAGTAGATTATGTTTTAAGGAAATTTTTTTTTGGAAATTGTTTACGATGTTTTACTATCAATTTTTGAAGACATTACATGATAGTAGATTGGATTATAATTTTTTTTAAAGGCAATGTAGATTGTTTAATGACGTTGATTTTGTATTGAGTTTTAATCAGTGTAACATTTAAGAAAGTAAGACAAGCTTGTAAGACATTTGATGAAATAAATGTTGTTTGATTTAAAAGTGGTATTTACCAGTCATAACATGAAATCACGTTAATTTAAACAGGAGCATCTGTTTTAAATTTATTATTTTTAGTAATAAATGTGTTTTAAGTTAAATAAACATTTAATAATGAGCGGATAATTTAAATCACCTAGGTAATTAATAGGTGAAAACTTAACTTTTGGTTGAAAATCTTACTATTGGCTACAATACATCCCATTCCAAGCTCTCGTGATAGATACAAACGTTTTAAACAGATCGCAAATACTTGATAAAATGTAGAAGCCTTTTTTTACCGACTTACAATTCGTCTGTATATTTTGTGTGTTATGTTTGTTACCTCATAACTTTGGACTAAGTGAACCAATTTTGATAATTCTTTTTGTATTGGAAAGCTGGTGGCTGAAGTTTGGTCTCATTTCAATTTCGTCCAGTTATTGCCATAGAATCTATGAGAAAAACCATAAAACCCAGTTTTGATCCTTGGAAGTCATGGATATCATGTCTTTCATTCATTATTTACAACATGTAAGAATTCTGATACATGCAAACGATCTATTAAAAATATACTCTTCGGAGTCGAAATCCGTAATCTCAGTTTGAAATTTCGACATGATTGGCTTTAAAATATTCTTACATTTTTTGTAGGTATGGTAGAAATATGATTGAAGCTTCATATAAAAGGTGAAATAATAAGCTTTCAGATGAAAAAAAAATTATTATCGTTTGTCATATAAAAAAATGGATTCAAAGATGATGGAATAAAAAAAAGATAGATTTTTCTATTTTTTTTTCCAAGAAAATGATTTTTAAGTTTTCACTTCTACCACGTGTGATTTTTTTCCTGCTTTTGAGAAAACTTAGTTTATCTTATTTAAAAAAAGAAGAGTTTTATCCGGAAATACCATTAACAATTATATCGATTTAAGAATTAATTAGAGCTTCTTTTAAGACCTTCAAGCACTAGGTCATAGATCTCAAATTAACTTGATAAAAAATCTCAATAAAAATGCATCATATAAAGTTCGAAAGCCAATTTTACCAGTTATTTTCTATCAAACTAATTAAAAACTCAATTAAACCACTTAAAACAAGACAAAAATGCAAAAAAAAAAAAAAAAAAAATAGGAGTGTGAATGGCAAAAAATAATAATGTTCTTTTGCTGAGAAAAAAAAGCATAGATACCCAAAATTTCACTTTAATTGTATTATCTTAAAGTAACTCATAACATGAAATAAAATTAAAAACAAAAAAAAAGTTTAGTAACACCAACAAAATTCTCTCACATATTTTTTTGATTCTGTCCAAGTCGCTGTGTCTGATGATAGATCAAAACCATAAGAAACCCAAGACAGGAATAACAACGAGAAAATTAAACAAAACAAATAATAAAAAAAAAAGAAAAAAAAAAAAACAAACACCGACAAAACAACTATAACCAACTTGTGTAATTAATTGTTCGTTAAACTTTTTCATTTAACTTTTAGTTTTGCTTGTATATAGTTTTTTTTGTTGTTATTTTTATTACCTACACCTGTGGGAATATCGCCAAAGAATATAATCAGAAATACATGCATTCGTATAAACTAAACGGTTATAAGATGATTGTTAAATTAGTGAAATCCATAGAGGTACCGGTGCAAAAGGTCGTGGTTAAGTGGGAAGGAAGATCAGGGGGGTCAGAACTCCCTCTTGGAAAATTCTTCGTTCATTTTGTTAAAAGTAGGTACCTATTTCATATTAATTTTCAAAATGGCCGAAAAGTTATCTTTGTACAAAGTTTAAAAATTTCTTTAATTTTGTCCATTTTTTATGGCAAAACTTTTGAACCAATTATTTCACAGGAACTTGGAACTTCACTAAATAATTCTTTGCCCCCTCCAAAATAATTCCCAACTACTGTCCTGTCTGTTTTCACTAAAAACTCCCAAAAAAGGGGAAATACATTTACTAGTTCGTAGGTTCAGAAGAGGAAAAGGTAAAACTGCCAAATAACTTAATGAAAATAAAGCCAAAATTACCTTTTACCTATCTCTGCAAAATGAAGCTTCATCTAACAGTATTTAACCCACACACACATACAAAAAGCCCGGCAAATACCTTACAATACAAACAGACCAAAAAATTGGCCCAAAAACTTTACCTAGCTGTTTTCAGAGGAAATTTAGCCCTAGGTTATGTGGCTAGAGAAAAGTTGCTACTACCAACCGCAAATCTATATGACTTGAGTGTAGTTTTCAAAATACATTATGTTTTGACATCGACGAGGGAAGCGAACGCAATTAATCAATCAATGAGATGGCGTTGGGCGCCAAGAGTCAAAGTCTGACAAGCTTATAGCTATTACAAAAAAATGTAGGTAGAGCTCTCAGTTATAAGATAGATAGGTTATAGGCTATATCTCAAAAAAAATATTAATTTTTTTTTGTTAACAAGATTTCCCACCTCAGGGTTTTGTTTATTTTTAACTAAAAAAAAAAAAAACTCTGCGTGGGATATTTTTTGGCAGTGTAATCATTATTGGGTCGAAATACATAGTCATTGAGTATATTTTTTTGTTGCAGAAAAAAAAAATTTAAAACCCTCCCCAAAAAAGGAAGCAAAAATATGAGGTACAAAAAGTTTTTGCCCATCTAAATAAGTTTGGGACTACTATACTAAGCGAGTCAAATTACTTTCCATCCTACGCGCTGTGTCCTTTCCTTACCCCCCTCAACGTCTCTTCCTCACTCACGACTTGAGTATAGAGAGTCTTCGAGAGAGAGCAAGGTTAAAACAATGGGGTTTATATTTCGGGTATCCGATCAAATAGGAAAGACCAGCGAGAGCCAGCAGCAAGCAATAAAGGCTCGCTCGCTGCAAAGGTTATATAACAAAAAACATTGTGTGTTTTGTGAGATAATTTATTTGATACTTAACAAGGTGTGAATTAACAAATTATTATAATAATTTTTACAACACAATTGTTCTTGGTAAATAGAGATTAAATCAATTAAAAAAGTATATTGTGTAGGTTTTTTTTTTTTTTTTTAATTTGTTTTAGGTTCAGTTTTTGGGGAAGTTTTTTTTTTTGATGCCAGATGGGAAAAAGGGTTTTTGGGAAGAAGACTTATTGTTGGTATTTTGTTTTTTTGTCTTTTTGTAATAAAGAAGAAAGAAAAAGTATTTTTTTGGTTGAAAAATGTTGCTTTTAGATTAAGTATCAAATTTAATTTGTATCCTTTGAACAAATAAAGGATATAACAAAAAAGAAGGAAATTGGAATGGGGTGAAAAAAGTTGGTTTGATTTTTTTTTTTTTATTTATAAATTTGAAATATACAGGAAATAAATATTATCTCGGGGATTAAATCAAACGTTACATTTAGATGATACAAAAAAAAAAATGACTGGATGCTTATTGATCTTATAAGTCTTGAAACCTTTATCTATCGATTCCGTAGAAAAAGACCGTGCCTCAAATATTGTACTAATGATTTTTGTCAGAGTTCAGCACCAGGGCTATTAAAGTACCATCAAAATGAGTACCTGCAAGTATACGTTACTTTTGTTTCCATTTACAGAATCAATGATATCGTTACGCGTTACTTTAATTTTTCTTGCATGTTTTTTTACGTTTGGTATTTTTATGACATGTTACAAATTGAATGTTGTATTTCGTTTCGTATTTTGTATGTTCTATTCGGTAAAGAATTTGGATCTTGTTACTCTTATTTTTCTTGTGTTTCGTATACTGCGTTACTTATACCTACCTACTTGTTTAGTAGCAGTAACGAAACATATAAGTAATAACAAGTATACTTCATAAACAACGATAACAAACAATTTTGCTTCTATAATGCTGTTCAGAATTGAACAATTTTGCTTCTGTAAAGCCTTAAAGGTGTTAAGTCGGGTAACGTTTTGTTACTCGTAACCAAATAACAGCCTTAATAATAACATTTCCAATAACATGAGATTTCTAAAGAAATTTTTAGCAACTTAAAGAAAGCTGTTAACGAAGCAATAACTTGTGTAACAAAATTGGTTCTTGAAAAGTCTTATATAAACTTTATTGAAGACTTATAGAATTTTAATCTAAGCTATAACCTACGAGATTTCAATTTTCTGAATAAATAATATTTAAAATAAAATATTATAGAATAATTATAGATATATTACAAAAGCTATACATAAATCTGTTAGTTTCAATTTTTACAAAGCAATAACTTTTAGTTTAGTGAGTTTAGTTAAGTTTATTGATTTCAAAAGTTAGTACAAATTATATATTCTTAATTTAAGAGTACAAGCAATAACTTTTATAATAACCAATACTACGAATGCCTTATAGAAACTTTATAGAAGTCTTATAGAAATCTTATGGAAGCTATAACCTGTGAGATTTCACTTTGTTCGAAACAATTTCAATTTTAATAAAATCATTTACATAAATGCTTTATAGAATCCTTATAGAAAGACTTATAGAGGTCTTACAGAAGCTGTAACCAGTAAGATTGAAATTTTACTAGCTGCCAAGATTAGCTCAATAATTTGTTATTTTTTAATTTGATTCAATGTAAGCCGAAAAGTATAACAAATTCCTTGCACAAAAGACACATTTTGAAATATCACAAAACTAAGTCAACACTGTTTACTCCTTACCTATTTCGTCTTATTTTCATAGACATAAAATAAGTTAAATAAATTATTTGACCTCATTGCAAAAATTTTCCTCATTTGTTGCTACACATGACATGTTTTGTTAAATTTTTAAATTAAATTTTTATTGCAACCTAAAAATGGCATGAATAACAAAATTACACAAAAAGGCTCATTTGTAATAGTAACAACTAAAAATATAAAAAAATATACTAGATGTTAGGAAAGGTCTAACTAAAGTCGTTATATCAAAAACTCTACTCCGGTTGGATTTATAATTGAAGGAGTTTTTTTTTTTATGTAAAATTTAAATTGCCCAACACAGGATGCGAAATAAAACGAAAACAAACATTTAATCTACTAATTTAATAGTTTTGCCATCAAATCCATTTAAATATTTAAATGAAACACCCTGTTACATGCATATGAAGTCCAAACTAACTGCATAGCACTTGCCTGCTTCTGCTGCATCCACATACGAGAGAGGATAAGAGTCTTAATAAATGAATAGTGTTTTTTTACGATGACGACGACGATGTCGATGTTGCAAATAAAAAAAAATGAAAATAAAAAAACAACAAACTCAGTTTATTGCCCACCGAAATCTAGCTCAGATTTTTAATTTTTTTGTTTTTTCCATTTTTTTTTTCTAAAGGCGAGCGCACATTCAACCCAAAATCGATAGCCTTCATAAGCCCCCTCTAGTGTGTATTTTGTGTTCCTTTTAGGCTCACTTAAGTTTGCCAAATAATATAAACAAAAACAGAAAAAGAACACAGTTGGTCGCACAGTCACACACAACATGTGAATGTGACATCGAATTGGATTCGTTTCGTTTCGAGGCGCAGCAAGTATAAGCACTCTAAGCTCTCTCACACTTGGGTGTCTCTGTCGGCTGCTTCTAGCCTCTAGCTACAATATATAGCTATAGGAGTGTTATAGGAGTACTATAGAAGTATTATAGGAGTATAGTAAGAGAGAGGAGTGTTTCGAATGTTATATACGGCTATATGAGTCGGCGGCCATTTGAATTGCATGTTGTGCACAGCAGTAAAAGGTTAAATGTACATTTGCAGCCACTTGATGCAGCGCAATCGGTAGTCCACCACCATCAGCTACCACACCGGTTTACAACACTCATGCCCCTTGGTGTGGTGTGCTCTTTTTTTTTCTGCATATCCATGGGAATCGCTAAAAATCAGAAGCCAGCCAAAGCTATATCCAATATCTAGATGGAACTAGAAAAGGCATCTCTCTATAATACTCCTATAATACTCCTATAACACTGCCTGCTTGCTTGCTACTTGTTAATCTAAAAAGTCTTGGTGTATAGAAACTTTGCGTGAAATGATTAAATGTGTTACCAATTACCCACTCCTAATCTTCACGATGCGATATTGAATGGCGATAGCTATCGCAATGGCTTGGCTATAAGCGACTTGTGGCGCGATTTGATGCTAAAATGAAAAACCAACATTGATTTTATGACCCTTCAATGTGCTTGCACTCCAGGAGAGAGCACTGGCTATTGCCACATCTCTTATGGACCAAAGCTATGAGGTACAAAAGACCCATTTGATAGTAGATTTTCAACGATTTTAATGTTGAAATCAAATTGATGCCAAATGAAATTAAAAACACACGCCTACGCATCATGTCGCTTTAAACCAGATCCAAGAGTATTATGGGGATACCAGTTTTGTAAACAAAAACCCAGTTTTGCTGCAAGTCGCCCGCCTGGACCGCGCACAACTCTTACAAAGCAAGGTGACACAGCATTTTAGCAGCCAGCGTAACGGCTGTGGCGTCTATCGTCTTTATACGAACCTCAACTCTAAGTCCAATGTAAACTATAAAACTTTGGGTCTCTTTGGATCGTCGTCACCGTGTTGTGCGATTTTTTATGATTTTAATGCGATTTAAATTTATTCGAACGAAAGACATAAATAATAATGTTGATGTTGCTGGACTTAGAGTGAACCAGATTGTAACGAGTAGAAGAAGAAGGCAAAGTCGCGCAAGTCGTTAAAAAATAAATTCATATAAATGAAATCAAAAATTGATAGGAGAGAATCCATAAAAATGAAAATTCAAATTTCGAACACAATTGAAAGTTCATTTTTGCAATTTTGTTATTTTAATTTTCTTATAACTTGTGCCAAGTCAAGTCCAAGTTACAATATTAAAAAAGGCAACCAACTGTATATATTCGGCTTTGGTACCTGCTGCTATACAGCCGCCTTTTTGACTTTGACTTTTTTAAACTTCCGTCAAAAAGGATTTCCGGGGGCGTCAGTGCGTAACGATATTATATTATTACCATTGAGCTTGTGATGTTTATGTTTTTTTTTTACTTCTTCTTTTCTTATTTTATACATTAAATTGGCCCGCATATTTTGACATTTTACAAAGATGGTGAGAGATTTTATTGAAGAAGGAAAAAAGATGGCAATAGTGCGAAGGTTAATTTGTTTATTTGTTTTAAATTTTAATTATAATTACCATCTTAAGGTTTGCACACAATTAGTTTTTATGTGGTTTTTGAAAATTGAAAGCAATCTTTAAAAATTTTTTAGATAATTTCCGGGAATAAGTTAAATTGTTTAAAACCAGTAAAAATTTATTTCGTAATAAAAGAGTTGTCATATTGACTACTTTGATAGCAAGTTAAACTGTCAAATTTCACTGCTATTTTAAGCAAAACTGCTCTCTGTTCCTTGTAACTTCACTGTTCTGTTCAGAAAATGTTTTTGGCTATAAAAAAAACTTCAAAGCTTTTTTGTGAGCATTATTTCTTCATATCTTATGATTTAATTAATTATGAAATGCAGAGAAAAGATTATAATGAAGATGATGAAACATAAAAATTCAATTTGAAATACAATTGTCTCAGGCGAAAATTCATAAAAATTCGAATATGGTAACTCTCCTTTTATTTATTTTTTGTTTCATATTTTCAATCATATGTCAAATCAGGAGGAAACTTAAAGAATATTATTCGGCGTTAACTGCTATTTAAAGAGTGATTAAATAGCAGTTATTTAAAGCTGCTCTTTTTATACGCTGCTCACTGCTCTTTAAAAACGCTCTTTAACATATCCCTAGTCAATACGAAAATTTCAGTAGTCATTATGACAATTTCGCTGTTTTTCAAATAGACTACTGGCGATTGGTAATATTTTAATTGAGGAAAATTTCGATAAAGGCCATGTTTTGAACTTTCTATAAGATTCACATTAAATTAACCATTTTTAAGTTAATTTAACCACTTTCAAATTCACCCTTTTTTACTTGCGATATAGGTACTATTATATCAAGTTATATGTATGTACATTCGTAAAAAAAAAGTTGAGATAACAATAATTTTCCATGATATTAAGATGATAGAGAATGCGGAAAAATTCAGTCTCGAAAGTCCGTCTGTCTGTCAGGATGTCTGTTGGTCTGTATAAGGAGCTACAGCTTAAACGGATGGACCGATCTATTTTAAACTTGGTATTGCAGTTTTTGGATCCTGTACAGAGTGGTTTTTGGAATTAATTTTTTGTACCAAAATAACGGTACCTGTCATACACCAATTTTAGAAAAGTTAAATTTTCCTAAAAACAGCTGGTACGATTTTGTATTAAAAAAATCAATTTTGTATAAGTTTTTAAATAAGATTTATCTTTTAATGAAAAAAGTTTTTTTTTCAACAACCCTTATCAACGGTACCTGCCATAGAACCGTTTTTTAAATTTCAAATTATCTTCCAAATTACTTGTTCAACTTTAAGGATTTTTTTATGCTTACAAATTTATGTTGCCTGAATATAAATCAAAAATTAAATTTTGAAAAAAATAGTTTTTGGATTTTTAAAAAAATTTTGAAATTTTTTTTTTGAAAAATCAAATTTTCGAAAACATGAAAATGAAATTTTTTTGTTGCCTTAATATAAATAAAAAATAAAATTTTGAAAAAAAAAAAATAGTTTTTGGATTTTTAAAAAAAATTTGAATTTTTTTTTTTTGAAAAATCAAATTTTCGAAAACGTGACAATGGTTTTTTTTTTGAATTTTTGGTTTTAGGTGTTGATTAAAAGTTTCTACAAAATGGCATACAAAATTATATTTTTAAAAAAGGGCTCTAACGATTTTGAAAATTTTATCCAAAAATGTATCTTTATAATTTTTTTTTGATTTTTTGCCATGTTATTCATATTACATGATGTTTTTCTAATAAATAGTTTGGAAATCTATTAATCATATAACAAAAAGTGAATTTGATTTGCAAAGCATTTAGTTAAAAAAAAAAATGTTTTCAACGTTTCGATGAAGGTCATGTCCACTCACCATTTTTAAAGTAATTATAGTACATTTGTATATTGAATTTCCAACTTTGCAAATCAAATTCACACTTTTTTAACTGAAAATCATGTAATTCAATGTTTTTCTTTTGTATATTTGTAATGAAAATCTATAAATTCATTTAACAAAAGGTGAATTTGATTTGCAAAAAGATGTAATTTCAAAGTGCCATTTACTTATGCTGAAAAATTTCTTAGTTTTAAAATTTTATAAATCGATCTTTGGTTTTTTTTTATTGCCAAGTTCAAGAAGAAGAATTGTCTTTTTTGCCAATTTATTTTTTTTTATTTTATTTATTTATATCTTTTTTTTTGTATAAATTCATATTTTATAACCTTCGCAGCTCTTACACAAGAATCTAATTATTTTATGTCATACAACTTAAGTTGTACAATCCCTCAAAAAAGAAGCGACACAATTTTGATTAAGTATAGTTACGTTTGAATATTATGCCCTCTATGTGACATATTAGAGCTTTTATGTAGACGTATGTTTTTTTTTTTTTTTGCTAAAGGTGTATAGGTTATGCACCTACATCATATTTCATTAGAAAGTCCCATGAAAAATGTGTACTGCTTTCATAAATTTTTTTTTATATTATGTTTGTATTTTTTTTTGTTAGAAATAAAGGTAATCCCGTAAAAATCTCTTTTGATTGCTGACTTTTTGTTACATCCGATGGAGTTTGTGTTTCCTGTTCTAAAAGGTTATACATTTTCAAAAAAAAAAAAAAATAAAATAAAAAAAGACATATTATAGAAGAGTGACTTTGTTAGAGGATTATGTGAGAGGCGTGTGTTTAGGAATCACCATCAATTATCCTTCCTTATATATATCAAGCTAGTTTATACTTGTTTTCAAAGAGCGAGAAAGATATAGAAAGAGAATTTACTGGAAGGAAAAAAAAATTAAAGGTTAAGATATTTGTGTTAGCTAATTGGGTCATATATCTCCTTTTTATACTCTTTGATAGATTAAAGAAGATCTTTTATTGCGTAGTCGTTTTTAAGGCGTTCTCTCTTATTTGGGTTGTCGAAACAGATGAGATTTTTTATTTTTTTTTTGGTGTTCCTTTGAAATTCTAACCTTAAATGAGCCATTAACTTTAACGCTGATAGCATCACTATGGTGTTTCTACTTAATGTATATGCCTTTAATTCTATACCACGAAGTGCCTTTTTATCACAATTGAATCATATGTAACGCGTTTCAAGTGATTCAATTGCATTAGATTAGGGTTGCCATGTTACATGTAAATCCATGACTCAAAAGAGGAGATTCTGTGTTTTTTTTTTAAATTTTAAGCTAAAAAATAACATATAATCGCTTAAAAAAAGTCTAAAAAAGGTTTAGCCTCGGAATAAATTCTGTGTAAAATTCTTTATAAAATTGTATGTTTGTTCCATCATAACTTCTAAACTACTGATCAAAATTTGACATGTAAGGTGTCGTTGAAAGCGCCTTTCTTGTTCCCTGATGATAGGCTATTTGATTAGATTAGGGTAGCCATGTTACATGTAAATCCAGTATAAAGAAGTAGACTCAAGCAGATTTTGTGTTGTTTTTTATTTTTAAGATAAAAAAACATAATCGATTAAAAAATCCTAAATAAGGTTTAACCTCAGAATAAATTTAAATTATATAAAATTGTTTGCTTGTATTTTGAATCTGTATTGTTCATATGTTCCGTCATAACTTCTAAACTACTTATCGTTATTTGACATGTGAGGTGTCTTTGAAAGCGCCTTTCTTGTTCGCTGGTTATTGGCTATGTTATGAAAAATTTAATTAAATATTGCGCCCTCTGGAGGCTTAGTTGGTTGATTTTTTTTTTTTTTTTTGATAAAAGTTGAGCAGCAGCATAAGATTCTGGAGGCTCTTTGTATAGAAAATTTTTCCCTTATCCCTCCCCTCATCATACAAAAAAATCATTTCGATACTCTAAATTCAACAATTCCACATTGAGTCCTTAAGAATACCAAAAAAAAAAAAAACACAAAATATAGATTTTTTTTCACAACCAAGTGAATTATTTAGTGTATATTGTGACGGTAGCAATTGAATTTCATCTTCTCCAAAACACGATAGAATCCATTTGCCAGTCACGACATCAAAAACAAATATGGATTTTAAATTTTGTATTAGTTTGGGGATTAACCATCATCAAAATAAAAAAAAAATACAAAAAACAAAAACACATGTGTATGCTTTCCAGAGCTCCAATTTGATTATAAAACTCTCTTTTTTCTCCTCTGCCAGAAAACAAAAACAAACATTTATTTAGAATAAAAAATATTCCTGATAGAAATGAACTCTCTTCTCGTATTCAAGTACATATGTAGCTACAAAATGGTTTAAGTCAAAGCCGATTTAGCTAGTCAAAATAAATTAAAAAAATAAAACAAAATATAAACAAAAAACTTGAATTAAAACAAAAAACCAACAAACATAAAGCTCTTTCAAATATGAAATATGCGTAACTCAACATAAAAACTAACAAAAGTATTTTATTTTTATGTATTATATTTTTTAATCCGGCGTTTCAAAGTTTGAATAATAATTTTCATAAATCAAAAAAAAAAACCTTGAATATATGAAATATTTTAAATCAATGATTCCTTCTATGGAGTCTCCGTGTGTTTGTGTTTTTCATCGTGCGCCACTTAACAAACATCGTTTTTTTATTTTTTTATAATATTGAAATTTTTTATTTTGGAATATTTTATTTTTATTTCTCTAAAGCTTTAAGGTCTTATATAAAGTTTAATAATAAAAATTCAATTTAAAAATGATTCAAACTTCATGATAAATGGTCATTTGGTTGACATATCATCGCCCCCGCAAAATGAATATTATGCATTTCCACGTCTATTTTTTTAATGTGTCCCCACTTAAAGAATTGATTAAAAGGTATATTTTTTATCTTTATTGGATATCAATTAAAAAGATAAATAAATTCAGAAAAAAAAAACACTCGACATAAAAATATTTCCTTGATTCATTGAAAAGAGAGGTTTAACCATGAAACATGAAGAGGATGATGTTTTTGAATGCACATTCAATTATATACTTTGTATTACAAAACAAAAAAAAAATGTGTCTATAAAAATGTTATAAAATTAGAAAATACTCAAGTCTTGGAAAATAAATGGCAGCACGCATATAGCACTCATGCGATGTTGATTTCAAAACAACCAACAACAACAACAAAAAACATTGAACAAAAAAAACACATCAAAAAACAACATCCATGTCAATAAAAAAAAGATATATTTCCAAATGGAGTATATTTTCGTTTAGAATGTCCATAAAAAACGAACTCATTCTCAATTTTAATGCCAGGGAAAAGCTTTTTCAAATGGATCCTTTTTGAGTTCTTATGTAGCTTGATATTGTTAAGTGATAATTAACATATTAGATGATGATGTCTGTGACGACACAATGTATTTTTTTTTTTGGGTAGGATTTGATTTGAATTGAGGGATGCAACAGATTTTTTGTTAAGAATTTTGATGGTTTTTGAGGGTGACTTAAGAATGACTTGTTTTAGTTGTCATTTTTGAGAGACTAGGGAATCTATGAAAAACTGATTTTGCTTCCATGTTTACCTGAAATTTCGTGGGAAAAAGTGTAGGTACTCAATATTTTAATTTATCGTAGTAAGAAAAAAAAAAATAACTGTTGTTTTAAAATATTAAACAAAAATGGTCCTTTGAGCTGAATTCTGAAAGCCTTACTACCTACTACCTTTCAGAATTTGGCTCAAAGGACCAATTTTTTTTTAACACAACAGTTATTTGTTTTTCTCATAACGAAAAATGATATACACATTATTCACATACATATTTAAGCAGTGTAAATATAATGTGAGTATAACCTTAAAGAAAATAAAGGAAAGAAAAAAAGTTAATTTCTAGTAAATTAGGAGTTAGATATGAAGTTTTGCTAATTTTTTTCCAATTTTCTGAAAAAAAAAACAGCTTTACCAATTTTTTTGGAAATTTTCTTCAAACTAAAGTGACATATTTAAAATGGTTTTGATCGAAATAAACGTTCAAAATGCATTTTTAAGGGAAAACGAAAGTTTTTGTCTGTACGTGACTATTCACATTTTCACATACCTATTAACTTATATTGTAAAAGTTATGTTTCACTAAGAAATTGTAGGCTTACAATATTTCCTGAGACATAGTGCTTAAATATTAGCTCTACGACCTCCTTACAATTTTTTGGTTCATTTTGGGTGTCTGTACCTGACGTTCCTTTTGTTTTTATGTCTCATTAAGAAGCAATAGAAGATGAGTGTCTTCAACAAATACAACCTAAACCAAATTCATACTTCAAATTATATACTCTGACATTAAAAATGAATACTAATACGACATACTTGTCTGTACGTGACGGAATTTTTTCTGTACGTTACTTGATTGTGATTTGCACCGTTTGGAGATATTTGGAATAACAAGTCTAACTCTAAGGGCCATTTGCTGTAACGAAACTTAAAATTTTAAGTAAAACCTAAACTCTTATTCTCTGCTTTTTCCTCTGCGTAAACTGTCTCATAAGATTTTATGTAGAACTTAAATCCTTAAGTTTCGTTTCAGCAAACGGCTCTAAATGAAGGCATTCTTTGTCATAAAAATTAAATAATATCCTTATAGGAGCAATTTTGCCCCACCTTTAGCCTAGAAGTTTCAATTTCCTGTGGAAACAAATATCAGCAAGTCCCGTACAAGATACAAATTGTATTCTAAACTTCACTATAAAAGTTCCATAACATCTTGAAGCTTAAATTTTCTGTTAAATCAAATTTCAGAAAATTCTATACAAAATTAAAATTGTATTTTAAAAAAGATACAAAAATTGTTT
Source organism: Episyrphus balteatus (assembly GCF_945859705.1). Taxonomy (NCBI): domain Eukaryota; kingdom Metazoa; phylum Arthropoda; class Insecta; order Diptera; family Syrphidae; genus Episyrphus; species Episyrphus balteatus. The sequence continues at coordinate 132,547,563 of NC_079135.1, read as the reverse complement.
ACTTTATATGACCTCAAAAACATTTTTATAGAAGCAATCTTCAATATACAAAATGGGTAAAATCCCTATAGAAGCAATTGCTTCATGATAATGCAAACAAACTTTTTCTAACAAAACTTGAATTGTTGACTATTCAGTTTTTAAAACTTAACAAGTAGATACTAATGTTGAACGCAAGTTTCTTGAAGCTTTTATTCTTCATCTAATCGTTTTTAAGGAAGTCTTAAAGAGTTTATAGCTTCTATAAAATTTATAATTTTATATCCATCTCAATACAACGTGTGACGGTTTAACAAAATACTTTGTAATTACAAAAATTAATCAAAATTATTTCAAAATTAAACCTATTTCAAAATGGCGCCCGTAAAATGAATTTTAAGCTTTGTAACTTTATTCTCAACCTAAATTCTATTCATAGACAAGAAAATAACATCCTCAGCTGGTTCCTCCTTCAGGCTATAACATTATTCTTCTACAAGCCTCTTTAGATTTACCTCCGATTTGATATTCTGTTAAACAAATTAAACACACCCTATATTTATATATATTATAAGTACACACATCTGTTAGAGAACATGTTGGCAAAAAATATAATATTATTGTACTTGTCTCAAACAACTTTTATTTACGGCTTTACAGATCTCTCAGCAGTTATAAAATACAGAGTATAGCCAATTTTTTTTGCGCATTGCCATCAGTTTAAGTTCGAGATGTAAAGAACCTATCTCGCACACTACATTATTTTCTATCATCAATCTATTGGCCATGCAGCGGCGCAAAGAGCGTTTGGAAACTGGAAAAAGCAGACCAAAGTGGGCTTACCTGTTTCTAATCGCCCTGGCCATGTTGGGTAATCGTACGGCGCCGGCGCGTATAAATATAAAAATTCAACATTCAGGTCATTTTTATTAAAAAAAAAAATCGATGAATAAGAGTTGTTGTATTCTATACTAAGCATATAAGTAAATATATCTGCATGTACACATATGGAGGATTGGGACATCTCAAGGTGTTTTTTTTTTGCTGAAAAACTTCTCTCACAATGTTTCTAGTAATAGGACTTACAAGCAAGCTTTTTTTGAACGACTTTAAATTAGTTTTTTACTTCTGGATTATGCAAATAAGTCATTAATGTGGTGACCATATTTTTTTTAAATACAAATATGGACAGAATCTATTAAATTAGTTTCAATTAATTTTTAGTCATAAAACAACAAATTAGGAACGAACACCGAAATAGTTTTTAGGAATTCAAATTTTATTAAAAGATATCCATCAAAATGTTAAAATTTATCAGATTTTTTTTATTCAAAAGCGATGATTTGGTGCTTTTTTTTCTGTACGGCGGTTTTCTTAAGAATATTTCAGAATAATTTTAAGGAAATTTAGCTTATATACCTAAGTGATTCTAGAATTTTTGTACCTTAAAAAAAATTGAAATAATAAAAAAATAAAAAAAAATTTTTTTCAGGTGGTCACCTTAATTTTAATAAACAGGGCTTAGAACACTTTTAATGTGGAAATATAATTTTAGCTTATCTTAGAATTTTTGTGTTTTAAAAAAATTTAAAGGAATGAATCAAAATGTAATAAAAAAATTTCAGATGGTCACCCAAATTTTTATAAACAGGCATTAAAACACTTTTAAGGTGGAAAAATAATTATAGCTGATCTTAGAATAATTTTATCTAAAAACAATTAAGAGGAATGAATCAAAATTAAAATAAAGTACAGATGGTCACCCTAGAAATTTTGTGTCATAAAAAAAAGAAATGCATTTACATTAAAAAAAGTACATATGGTCACCCCAATTTTCATAAACAGGTCTTAGAACACTTTTAAGGTAGAAATATAATATTAGTTAATTCAAGAGATTTTGTATCTTAAAAAATATTTGAAAAAATAAATCAAAATTAAAAAAAAAGCACAGCTGGTCACCCTAACTTAACTAAACAGAGTTTAGAAGAGTGGAAATATAATTTCAGTTGATCCTAGCATTTTTGTATCTTAAATAAATAATTAAAATATTGAATCAAAATTTAATAAAAGTACAGATGGTCACCTTAATTTTCCTAAACAGGGTTTTGAAACTTTTTAAGATGGAAATATATTTTTAGTTGACAGTGCTGTTAAGTGTCTGTAGGTACTTCGTACATTAATGTGCGTTGTACTGTGTAAATAATAATAAAAACAAAAAAAAAGTTGAGATGGTCACCCTAATTATTTAAAAGAATGTAATTTAGCTAGCAATATATTCAATATACATATTTTTTTTCTTGCATTTTTAATTATTTACCACAAAATATGGGAAGTTCATCATACCTACTCGTCGTCGATCGATATTTATAGTCGACTCTTGGAGAATGTATACAAGAAGATTGTAGGAAAAGTGGTTACACCTTAAAAAGGGTTATCTTCGCGGTTAAGGGTTATTAAAAGTTGACTTCTTGTCACATTCCTCATAAAAGTATCATCGTATACTTTAGCTCGACTTGAAGAGGTATAATATTTTTTTGAGTTAAATACAAAAAACAAAACCACACAAAAATAATTCCAAGAAGCTTGTGGTGAATGAATTATTTTTTTTTCGTTCAATGCCACAAACTTCTTCTCGAATGTCGCGCAAAACTTATAAGTTGGGTATAGGTAAGGTATCTCTCCTCGCATCAGAATTCAGGAGTAAGAGTATCCGGTCTCGAGTCTTGTCACCAAACAACCACCCTGTTGTAAGATTTCATTGCTGTGAATGTGGATAGGTTGTGAATATTAAATATAAATTAACGTGTGCTGTTTGAATTGAGTCTGGAAACAAAAAAAAAAAACAAAAAAAGAAAACATTCCTTTAGGGACAATATATATTTTATCGGGGAGGAAAAAGGGTTTTTTTTTAACCACTGCTGCTGCTAAACCGACATTGTTGTTGACGACACGAGGAAGGAAGCCCCTATAGACTCTTTATAAATTAGTTGATGTACATACTACAGCCTCCGAAATGCAGTTGAATCTGTCAGCATATCGGTGTCGAGTCGAGTCAACTTTGTAGGTTTTTACATATGAACATACACATCTGACATACAAACATGTATAAATGTTGTTGCGATGGTGACGTTGTGGAATAATGATGCTCGGGATAGCTGGTTTGGTTGGTTAGCTCTCTGGAAGCTCTCTCTCTCTGGATGACGATGATGTTGATGATGATGATGATGATGATGATGATGATGATGATGATGGCTTTGCAAAACCAAAATGCTGATGTGGATCTATTTATTAAGCACATATTTATGCTAGTACACAATTTTGTATACATTTTTAGTATATATGAAGAACACTTTCGAATTCTCTTGTGTGTTTGGGTTGCATGTGTGCAGCATGCAGCATGCACCGACCACCACAATGTTGATTTTCTGCATAATATGCAAAATTATGAAAAAGGCCACCCTTAGAACTCCATACTACTTACCCTGCCTCGCCAGGAATATACACCTTTTTGTTTGGAAAGGACATAGCATAACAGGGAGTTATTGCAGGGATGTTATTTAAATAATAATAAACAAAAAGTAAATAAAATTTGAACAAATATAAAGGTTTTGGAGGTTTAAAGCTTTTTGCAAACCAAATTCACCCTTTTTCAAATTTAAATTCATTTCTTTGCACATTCACCTGGCAAATATCAAATACTTACCAATTATTAACTTTGATTTATATTCGAACTGAACTATTGTCTGTTATTTTTTGTAAGCTTGAAGATCTCAATCTTGGCAATGTGATGGATTGATAGATCTTAAGATATAAGCTTTTTAAGCAGCGTCTATTTCTTAAGGCTTTTGTATATATTTTCCTAATTGTTTCTTTGACATATAAACTCTCAAAATATGAGGAATATATTAAATATAAATTAAATTTAGCTCTTCAGTTTAAGGAAAATGACAGAATGTTAATTAATTTTGTAGAAAATGTGTAAATTAAAATAAATTATTGATTTTTAAAAGGTGAATTTGATTTGCAAATAGTTGATTTTGGTTTGCGAACGAATTGTTTTATATGGAAATTCATGAAATTTGTTTTCATAGTAAGTAAGATTAGTAGAATCTTCAACTACAATTGTTTAAACACATTCATTTTAGATCTTGTGAAATTTTGTTATTTGGAATTATAAAAGCAATTATTACTCAAAATACTGCTACTGAATGTGTCTAATTTGGTTTGTTTAATATTTTTGTTCCTAAATTACAGAATCTATGAATCCGAAACTCCTTCATACAATTTTAAAATTCTTAAGTTCAACATTCGCTGCATTTATGTATATCAAATATGGTTACTTAAAAATTCTTGTGCCAATGTTTCCAAATTTTTACTTAAATTTTAGAACTTCTTATTATAAAAGCTGTCATTTTTTTTTCGTATAAAGATTTTTGTGTATTATAAAAATTTGTTGAAGAAAAATCGTACTAATTGTAAAATTATGAAAATTCAAAACCTACTTTAATGTTAAATCATTTTTTCCAGTTTTTTAATATTAAACTCGGAATGTGTCAAAACTCTTAAAGTTTTTTAAAACTTGGCGGATTCAAATTCTTGCATTTGGGAAAATTTTTTTTCTTAAATTCCAAGAATTTTTTTTTGTACTTAACAAAAAAAAAAGGTTCGTTCAAGAACTCTTTTGTTTAAATTTTTTTAAATAAGATATTTAATACAAAAATCCTTGTAGCGAAATTTGTATTATTTTTCTATTTTTCAAAATTTTGAAAATTAAAAAACTAAAAAGTAGCTTAGATCCAGCTCGAAAAATTTGTAATTTCAAAGACTTAAAATTTCTTACTCAGTAAAAAATAGTTCAAAAAATCTATATTTAGATATATAAAATTCCTTCTTAATCGATAATCAAAAAAATAATCGATTTCAAAAAAATTTAAGCGTTTCAAAATCTAGATAAAGATTCCGGCAATTAAAATTCAGATTTCAAATGATGCAAATCCAAAATTAATACATTTTCACATTTGAATATTTCTGTGTAACGAAAACTTTGTTTTCAACTTTCTGCATTTCCAAATTCAGTAAAAATTCTACTATGTCAAAATTAAGAGTTTTCTGTTTAGTCCAAAATTTGGCCTATCTTCATTCAAAATTTGGGCTTTCCCGTTTAGTTCAAAATTTTATATTTCGTGCAGAAATTTAGACATTTCTTTATTATTTCAGTTGCAGGACTTTAAGATTTAATACAAATTAAGAACGGCTTTGATTTTTTCCTTAAAATTTTGATATACCAAATTTTGAAATCATAGGTCATGAATGTAAAAAACATTTTCGAACAACTTTTAATACTCTTATTAGCTGATACAAAATAAAGAGTAATTTGGTTCAAAAAATAGCATAATTTTGCTCATCCAAAATGTTTAAGGCCAAAAATATTGTTATGTGCCAAAATGTTCAATGAAACCTAGCAGCTTTGTAACTTTTAAAAAGTATAACATCTCTGTTTTTGACATCTGATGCTGCTCACTTATGCATTCGACGCAAAATTTATATAGTTTACAAAACCCAAAGCAGCTCGAAGTATAGGGTTGGCATACAACAGAGTATAAAGTTAAAAGAGAATTCACCCAGAAGCTGGTATAGAAACTGCATTAAATTTGGTTCTAATGCGGTTCATTGGATTCACTCTTCTTCAACAGAAACAAGAACTCCATATTTGTCCATATTATTTTCCATACTCCTTTTCTTCTTCTAATACAGGAAAAAAGGTGATGTTGAAGAGAAGTGAAAATATGTAAATGAATTGACTGCGCACAACAACTCTTATGGCCATTATCGTTGTATGTCTTTTAGTAAAAAAAAAAAAACAAATTTGAATTTATAAACATAAACCGTACGCAGACAAAATTTATTATACACCAAAACGCATTGTTGTCTTATACACACGATGATGAATCTGTCATATCTGATGTAGGTAAATACCACAATTGGGTTTGAGATGAGCATTAGTTTTGAGCTTGAGCTATGGTAGATTTAGAGCTAAGAGTGTTTGTGCCCCCCTGGGAATCAAACAAAAACACAAACAATCTTGAGTATGTGTTTGCATTTGATTTGGTTTTCTCGTCCTGTCAATTTTAGACTCAAGTTCTAAAATCCTTTGAGAGTGTCCTTAAATGATTTTCCATTATTCTTGAAGTTATGATGGGAACTTTTTTAAGAGCCAACCTGTTAGATGGCTTTAAAATGCAGTTGTTGTGAGTTTAATTCCTTTGACCAGATAATTGCTGTGCAATGAGATGGCGAGTTTTGTGCTATGATTGTTGGTTGTTACTTACCTGGCTGCATTTGCTTGGTAGTAGCTAAAAAGAGTTAAACGTTCTTTTTATATGACGATTCAACGACGTCAAGTTTTTTTTCGATTGACTTTTGAGGAAAATAATAAATTAAAATTGCACAGACAGATTCATGTGTGTGTGTGATGTGATGATGAGGAACTGATGCTGCTATATTGGGATAATTACACACCTCAATGCGCATTTCCCTCTTTTGGTTTTTTCTTATTGTTTTGTCCAAAGTCTCGAATCAAAACGTCGTCGCATCTCTGATGAAAATCACCGCACATAAACACCTGAGAACAGGTGCTGACGGTAATGAGATGAGCTGCATTGGTCATTAGGCAAAATATTACCGACTTACACCTTTTGTGTTATACCTCTTTTGCTTCTCTTCTACCTGCTTTCAGATGCATCCATGTGGGAAAAAGAGTTACCAACGTTATGTTCGATGATAGTAAAAAACGAAGACGAAAGGGGAATAACAAATATAAAATTGTTTTATTGTTATTATAATTATTTTTTCTTTTTTTTTTCTTTGTAAATTAACTTCTCTGTCTACGTGTGGAAGTTTCATTTATAGTTTTATATCAAGAAATGACGGTTGGCGGCGCCTCTGTCGCCACCAACGGAAGAATGATAGTTAAACCAAACAATAGCTGTCTAATTGCTGGAAGTTTATCCAAGTCCAAAATTATGGCTTTGAATCATAGTAATTGAGACAAGTTTTGAAGCTTTAGATATAAGTTCTCGTGGAGTTAATTTAAAATGCAGCAAAAGTTATTTTGATAGCGGTAATTTTTAAAAAAGAATAATGATCAAGTGAAATATGCTAGGGTGTGAGGAGAATTAAGACATAATTAAGAGGTATTTGAGTGTTTTTAAAATGAATATAATAGAGAGGTTGGTTCTTACTTAGACGAGGTCTTGAAGATTTAATTAAGAAAAAATAATATTATTATAGACATCAACAAGTTGTGAACAAAATCTGTATAACTTAAGTCATGGGAATTTTTATTTTCACTGCAAGTATACTCATTGACTTGATTTTTGGCCTCTTTTCTCCAAATTAAATGAAAGTCTTTGGAAGCTTGGAACTTCCGAAGGTCTGAAAAATTCAAAGCCATTAAAGAGTCTGACACTTCTTAAACTGCGAAACTGTTTACAGCAATTGTGTTTTAGGAATAAAGAAAAAAACTACCTGGTTCAAAACTATAAAAAAATTACTTTTAGAATCTTATAGTTCACATCCAGTTTTAACGAAAATTAATAGAATAAGAAATCATCATGAAAAGAAAAACCCAAATATCCAGTTTTCGATTTAAAACCAATTAATACTTAACTCAATAACCAAAGGCTAGCAGGTTTAAACTGAGGTATGACAAAAAAATATTTTGATTTCAAACACAGAATTAGAAAAATCGTTATTCCATATTCGCAGAATGACTGCAAATACACCCTAAAACAACGTATGTAAGTGAAATCAACAAAAGTGTATTCTATCGCATTAATAGCTCCAAGCCCGAGAAGCAAGATTTTCTACTTTTACAGAAATTTCAGCAAGTAAGGCCTACGTAGTTAATGTGGCATGTCAGTTTATCTAAAAAAAACTATAACCAACAAAAAAAAGTTGAAATTCCTCGAAAAAATAGGCCTATGGTGGACCATATTTAATTCCAGGTAGGCCATATTAGCCACAATTGTACAAAAACTGAATTATGAAGTTCCTTAGAAGTTTTTTTTTTACGTTTTTTTGTTCTTGTGAACAAAATAAATTAGATTTTATTTAATGGTTTAATCTTTGAGAAAATTAAACTATTCCGAAAATGGTATATTTTTCGTTATTTTTGGTCCCAAAAAATCAATTCCAAAGTTGGTACAAAATTTTATCTAAGATTTTGGATAATAGCATCCATCAAGTCATATTTACTAGGAATGAATTAAGGATTTCAATAGGGATGACTTTTAAGAAAGGAAGTATATTGAATTCGTTTTCCAGAAACTCTTTTCCTAGCACCAATTAGCCATAGTGAATGCATTATTAATTCTAAATTTAATGAAAAAAACTTCCAGGAAAAGTGAAAACTTCGTAACCGTTTTTTCAATGAAATATTAATAATACATGACTTTGCTGAAAACACATCATTTATTTTGTATAAATACTTCTTCCCTTGAGTTTTCGCGATGTTACTTAGAATTCGGTAGTCAATGTCAACTTCTCTATCAATCATTCTACAGATCCAATGAATTTCTTAATATTTGATTCTCAGTCTTCCAATGCATTTGGTTTGGAAATTAATTCCACATTCATGAAGATTTAAAAAAAAATTAATTTCCATCATGAGTTCCTTATTTTTCATCATTTCTGAGAATGTACAAATTTTTTCTCTCAATCATCAACCTTTTAGCAAAATGGTGTTAAATGGAAAATAAAATTGCAAAGCAATACCAAATTCCCAAGGCAATTTTTTGTTTTTTCGGTTTTTTTTTTGTATATTTGCAAAAATCCTGAAAGAAAACCAATTCATCCAATAAAAGTCCTTAGGATTTCCTTCCCTCTCTCCTTCTCTTGAAAAAAAAAAAACGATGTTAAACTATGCTAATTAAAATATACTCGATTAACTCATGCAAGTAGCAGAGTTTTAGTTCGTTCAGAGGGAATACAATTTTCTCCATAAAATTCCAAGAGGTTTTTGCAAAATTTCCAATAGGTTATGGTAAAAGGTATTGAAGCTATTGAAATATTTAGGTAGGTTTGTGTTTTGAAGCTTTTCTGGGAGAGAAAGTTATATACAAAAAGCTATATGCCATCATACATCGTTCAATACGGAGACGATACTAACAGAATAGGTATTTATAGGTAGCTATATGAAATGCCCAAAAGCAAAAATTTTTGGGAAAATAATTTTTTGATGAAATGAATAAATTAATTTTTGGTTTATTGTTCATGTTCAGCTTCTGTATAATAAATTTATTATTGTGTGCAGAGATCGAGCAAGGAGAAAACTTGAATAAATTCTCTCTCTCCTAATACTCCAATCTCTTTACCAAGAAAAAAAAAAAAAAATAAATCTTTATAAGAAAATCATTAAATTTCTATTAAAGATTTAAGTTTTTGGGAAAACACTCTACAATACTGAAATCGGAATGGAATTGAAATTGATGATGGATTAAGACTTTTGTGATTTCTTAAGTGATTTCTCTTAGAATTTAATATATATTTCGATAAGATAAATAATGTATAGATTTGGAGATAACAAATCTCTAATGAATTTGAAGATTTTAAATTATTCATTTAAGATAGATGAAACATAAATGAAGATTATTTGATAGTTATGTCACATTGAATTGTTTTACATTTTTGTTTCAATTTAAATTGATTTGAAATGCAGTTTGTTGAATAAAGACAAAAGTGTTATTTTGTTTTCTTATAAATTTACATTACAATTCAATTCAATTAAACAGACGGTTATCTATTTGATGGGTGCAAAAATAGATGACAAATTGGATTTCACTTTGTTACTTATAATTCACACTATCATTTGTCAAGAAGAAAACAAAATTAAGGCACATGTGTTGTTAGCAACCAGTTTCTTCTAAGAGACTACGGAGGGTTTAAAGGGATGTCTTTTCAGACCTATCTGTGAACGGCAAATTGAATTAAAATCACATTTAAATTACCTAAGTTTCCACCGCTTATATTTTTAAAAGAAATCATAAATTTGATTCTTAAACTCCCTGGAACTTCGTAATTTATTTTTTTGTAAAATTGCGGCTAATATGGGTCACCTGGCATTAAATATGTATGTGTTATGTCAGTCAATTTAACCTGTTGTTTTAGTTTGAAAAAATACAGTGGTGGGCCGAAGGAAATCTTAAAACAATGATTTAATTAGCAAAAGTTTATTCGACTACGTAAATAGGTTCCACATCGCAAAAAAACAGAATTTTTGCAGTGAAAACATCTTTTAGTATCGTAGTGATTTGAAACACAATAAAACTAAAAAGCGACAGGAAAAATCAATAAGTTATAACTTTTTTGTTTTAATAGAATATACTAATAGAATAAACTATAATTGTACAAAACTTCAATTAATTTCATATACAAAATCCTGAGATAACGATGTTCTTTTTCTAAACACATTATATCTTTTGATCTAGAGCACATAAAAATTTGATTAAACTTTAATACGTATGCTGATATTATTACCGTTCATTTGCAGGCATCGTAGAAACATGATTTAAGCGTCATATAAAAGGTGAAATAATAAGCTTTCAGATGATATATAATTTGTTATAGGTTATCATCTAAAAAAATGCATTTAATGCTGTTAGAAGAGAAAAAATATTGATTTTTTTGCTTTTTTTTATGAAAACTGGTTGTTTTGAACAAATTATTATTTTTATACTTTTTGCGCATTGTACAAATTTAAGTATGGCTTTATTCTTTAGGAAAAATTGTAAGATTTTTAATGGTGTAAAGTTTTTTTCAGCTTTTTAAGATATTGATATCACAACAAAAACATTACTGTTAAAAAAAGAGCCAAGTTCTCCTGTGTTGAAATTATGCTGGCACAAAAAGTATTGAGATGTAAAAGTGTACCAAGTTCTAAAGTTTGGGTTCAAATTCGTATCAATAAAATTTTGATTGTTCTCTTGACAATTTTTCTTTTGATTATCGATTTTTAAAGTTATTTCAAAAATTGCCAAGTAAATAATCAAAATTTTATTGATACGAATTTGAACCCAAACTTTAGAACTTGGTACACTTTTACATCTCAATACTTTTTGTGCCAGCATAATTTCAACACAGGAGAACTTGGCTCTTTTTTTAACAGTAATGTTTTTGTTGTGATTTCACTACTTTTTGCAAGGTATGGCTGTAGAATTGAAAATCTCTATATTTGATGAAAATTCAGTGAAAATGGGCGGTTTCCACCCCCCCTGGCTGAAATTCTCAAATTCTAAATTTTTTCCTTTGTATAAACTACCAGCTCTACCATTCCACAAAATTTTAAGATTCTACGATAATCAGAAGTGCTCTATAATATTTTATGAAAATTCAGCGGATATGGGCGGTTGCCACGCCCCCTGGCTGAAATTCTCAAACTTTAAATTTTTTCCTTTGTATAAACTACTAGCTCTACCATTCCACTCAATTTCAAGATTCTACGATAATCAGAAGTGCTCCATAATATTTGATGAAAATTCAGTGGAAATGGGTGGATGCCACGCCCCCTGAATTGAAAATCTCAAATTTTCGATTTTTTCCTTTGTATACACCACAAGTCCTATCACCGTGTAAAATTTCAAGTTTCTACGATATCGGGAAGTTCTCCATAATTTTGATGATCTGTCAGTGAGTGAGTGAGTGAGTCAGTCAGTCAGTTACGGTTTTTGCGATTTTTGAAGCCCTATATCTCAGAAACTACTCATCGTAGGAGGCTGAAATTTTGTGAGGTGTTTGGTTTTGACTAGCTCAACAAATGTAGCGAGTTTGAAATTTCTAGCATCTTTGGTGTGGAAGTTAGAGGGGTGTCGAAAATGGCCTGAGTTGTTTCCTGTAAATAAGGGTGTAGTGCCAAAGTTGCTAGAGAACTTGGCTGGGCACTACCGTGCCCCTTGATACTTTCTGCCTCATTTTCTTTTGAAAATATATGTTTTTAGTTATTTGGGTATTCAATATTTTAATAATTTGTTTGTTTTTTTTTGATTTCAGTATTTTCTAGCCAGTGATGCCAGAACTACATTTTGGATATCTTCTATGTTGACTTTCAGATCAAACGTGAGTTTCAAATTATTATAATTTCTTAGTAGGTACCAATTAAATTCTCAAAAGTGTATCGTTGTTCCCTTATTTCATTTAAGTTGAAAATCCTTTGAAGAAATTTTTTTTCAATATGTCCCCAATATGTCGTTGCTACAATATAGATCTAGAGGAAATCCAAATTTTTAAATTTAAGTGTTTCCTGTTAAAACAAAGGCATTTTTCCTGATCAGAAGATTGCTTGGGTCGTGATTTCACTGATTTCGACTCAATTAATAAGCTTTTAAAAAAAATGCTTGCTATAAAGAGCGTAGCCATTTATTTTTTAAAGTTTAATCGTCTCAATTTTCGTTATTTATTTCTGTATTCCATATCATATCCTTCATGGTGTAATAATAGGTACCTATTAGACCTGATGCACCAATATTCGATCTTAAAATTATGTGCTGATGTTATAACGACATTAATTTATACCTTCACTTTGTTTAAGTCTCTCAGAAAAACCTCAAATTGTCTTTGTTTTTTTTTTTTTTTTTAAGTCAAAAAATTGTGTAACTCAACACTGTTGTGGTCTGCAAGCATCCCTTGTCCCAAATCAAAAAAAAAATCTTAAAATCACAAGGTAATCCTTTTTCGATTAACCTACCAGAAAGTAAGAAAACAAAAAAAAACTGCAACTTCACTCAAAAATCCCTAAAAAAAAAACTACACACAAACAAACAAAAAAACTGAAAAAGGGTTAAAAATTATGCATACAGGTACCAAAAGAACACACATTCGTACCTTTCTACTCTACTCTACAACACACATTTTGAGAAGAGATGAAATCCGAATAACGCCAAGGTATCAAATTATGAGATCAACAAGAAGCTAACGAACGGGTTTTAAGTATCATCATCATCTTAAGACCTTAGGCAGTCTGACAGCGCCTGGCAGGTAGGTAGATAACAGGTTACTCTGCCACTAAAGCCAAATGGCAACGCCAAACATATAACAATAATAACAACAACACAACAAAAAAAAACTATAATCAGAATGGACACAGGTCTCCAACAACAACAACAAATTTACAACAGAAAAAAAACTAAATCTGAAAAAAAAATAAAGAAAGAAAATGAAAAAAGAAAAAAAAAATTAAAAAAAAGCCGGCCTGATGTGTTGTAGAAAAACAAGAAAAATCTCATAAAAAAGAAATCCCAAACGACACATAGTGAAGAGGCAGAAAAAAAATAACAAAAATCTTTTACCATCCAGAAGTTGGGGTCTTTTTCTTGAGGAATATATAGGATTGAGGACCCCTCTGTTAGCAGTAGGCATTAAATTATATTCCAGGGTCGGAATCATTTAATACACAAAGGAGAGACTTTTAGGTGAAAATAATTGTGAAGAGTGGAACATAAAGTACATTCTGGAATGAGAAACAGATGCGTTCCACATTTTTCTCATTTTATTTAAAATGTCCACTTTTATTTTGTTTTTTATCAATTTATTTTTACTGCTTGCGTAACGAAAGCTGAATACGTTCCACAACAATATATTGCCCATGGAATAATATTTCTAGCCATGTAAAACAGTGATATTAAGTGAAAAAAACTCTCAGGGAACATGGTCAATTTAAAAATTTTTCAATCGAACAGTTTTAATTTAAATTATAGCTTGTGGAATGTAAGTTGAAAATTTCAAATGTGATTTCTTTAAAAAAAATATCCTCTTGGAATAAAAAGTATACTTGTTGACAACCTATATTTTCAATTTATGGACATCTTTCTGCGGGAATAAGGGCTCATGAAGCTTGAAAAATAATCAAAATAGGGGTTGTGGAACGTAATGTCCAAACATTTCAATTTCAAATTCTGCGATTAAATGAGTTCATAGGAGTCAAAGATGCTTTTTGCCGAGCATTAATCTTCCTGAAATATAAACTGAACATTTTCCACTCTTTGTCAAAAGAAAAATGAATGCATTCCACAATGTGAAAATTTTAATATTACCCTTTTCTGTGTATTGGAAAAGGTTAAATTTACCAAACGAACAACAACAGTTCAGCTGTGGAATATAAATAAATGTTCAATTCTATCAATATTCCATTTGTACCCTAAGTTGAAATCCACAACTGCTACTTTTTGTGGAACGCATTCAGGTTTCATGAGGTCACAATGCTTATCTTAACCAAATAAGTTTCATCGGAAATCCTAGTATACACTTCCCGTGAAATGAAAAATAATACGTTCCACAATGTGGAACAAGCCATATTTGAAACTTTTAAGTACATAGACTCAATGCTATTATTGAAGAATTTAAAATTTTCCAATCAAAGATCTTTTACTTAAATAAGCAGCTGTGGATTGTATTGAAAGTTCCATTTAAACTATAACTGAATTAAATTTAGATTTTTTTTTCTAAATTTTTGAAAAACCTAGCGCCTTTTGTGGTCAAAATATAAGGAAAATCCAGCCTCGATAATCTTCGATTTAGTAGAATTAAATTACAGGACTGGAAACAGTGTCCAGTTCGATGATGATGATGATGACGACGCGGGATCCAGTATTACTACATATCAGTCAGGCTGGCAAGCACACAGGAAGGAAAAATACAAAATAAAAAAAAAACTATTTTAATTTGCTTGTAGCCTGAGCCGTGATTGGTCCATTGGTCCAGGTGGCCACACGCTCGTTTTCAATCTTTATAATATTTTTGTAAAATTCGTTGTTCTTTTTCTTTGGGTTTGGTTTTTTCTTCTTCTTTATAGTTTTTTTTTTCTCAAGCAACGCGCACGCACATCCAAGACAACATCCAGCTAAAAGGGGGGAAACTCAAACTATCTTATAGACGTAATAAGCCGCGAAAAACATTCGGAACCTGTTTATGCTGCCATCTCTGCTCTCTGATGACGATGAAGCTGGGCTGGAGTCACAACAGCAGCCAACACCGTCGATCATTGCTGGCTGCTGTTGCGCTTTGCTGATGGAGATGCGGTGCAACTTTCCTCTCCACCGCCGATCTCTCAATGTGGAAGTGTGGAAAAGGAAAAAAGAACAACACAAAAAAGCGCCCTAAGTACCCGTACCCGCTCTATACTCTTGACTCAAATCTCTGCGAACACGTACGTCCAACTATAGTATATCCATCCATCGCGCCATTGCCATCGCATCGGATGTGGAGGATTCATTGCGTAGAACAGATTAATCAAATTGATTTTGCAGCTGGACAATGCTGCGGTAAGGCATTTAGCAATGCGAATAATGGATGCCACCGACCGACCGATCGGCTTCGGCTGCCTTCGCGTCACTTACGTCGCACGCCTTTAAACTTTTTGTCCATGTCTCTGATGGTCTCTCCCGGTGTGATGCGATGGTATACAACTACCATTCGTTAGTAGTTTGGTTACTGGTTCGATAATTATACACACAGCAGTGATGCACCTGTTTGGGCTGAAGTCGTCGGCCGTCGAATCGGATCGGATTGGAGTGCGGATTGGATTTCTTGAAGTGATTTTCCCGCAGTCGAGTCGAGTGCGGTGCAGATTTTTCTATCGATTGACGACCAAGTCGACTAAGACGACGACGATGGCATAGTTATTTTTTCTATTTGCTTTGTATAGAATCTCTTGAAGATCTCCCGCACCTGCTCCATTAGAGTTCACACAAATAAATCTCGCCTTGCATTCGTCGTTGTCGTTTTGGTTGTTGCGACTTAATAGTCGTTTGGTTTTGTTGCTTCAAGAAAAAAATAAGGCCCTTAAACTTTGTTTTTAATTTTATCTAACAAAACGATTATTGCCATTTCCCGGTTTTAACTGGTTCTTGTGTGGACTCTGAGATGCCATTTATTTTTTTTTTTATATTAGGTACCAAACATGTTTAATACTTAATTAAAAATTCTTAGGGTTACTTCTTTAAAATCTTGATTTTTCTTTATACAGTGTTAAATGACCCTAAATTTTGGTTTATATTTTATACCTTTAAACAATTTTTTGAAAATATTTTTGCTTTTTTTTTTATTTCTGACAAACTTCTAATTTTTTTTAATGGCATTTCCAAAATTATTTTGACAAACCTTTAGTTTTAACTTAACAAAGACACATATAAATAAAACTTTTCTACCACATTTGAGATTGATATCGAAATATGTATTATATCCACAAGATAGATTATATTTTATTGTAGCCACACAGTACTTTATTAAGTTCCCTTGTGTCGTTTAAGAAAATTTGTCAAACAAGCAAAGCAATTGAATTGTTGGGTGATCCATCAATTTCATTTGACCGTGTAAGGAGACACACGTCGTCGAAACAAAGTGGTTTAAAAGCTTTGGGAATGTCTTAAGCAAATAAAATTCAAAACACATCTAGTTTTTTGGCATTACTTAAGAAAAAAATCAATTAACTATATACCTTATGGGATTCTTATTTATAAGGATCAAAAACTTGTATTCAAAGTGCTTAAAGAATTTCCTGAATATAATAAAGGTTTGTCGGAACTTGCGATATGTAAAGCATATTTTATTTACACATTTTTTATCCACTGCTTTATTTAAACATACCTACGCAGATACAACATCAATCAGAATGTTAAATTGTCAATCCTTTTTGAGGACTAATAACAAATATATTCTTATCCAAACTAGTTTTGCATCTTTAACAAAAACTCTTATAAGAGTTAAGAATCTAAAAAGTCTACAAAATTATCTTGAGTGAAAGGGTGTTTTTTTTTTTTTAAGAAATGATGAAATTCATAATTAATACCACAAAAATTGGGACAGCAAAGAAAACCGGTACACATGTTTCATTTATAACAGAAATAAGGAAAATCAGCGATATAAGTCCTATAAAATTAATGGAATATACCCTTACGAAATTTATTTAAAATGTTGTTTTTTTAGGTGTAGAGAAAATATAGGTATATTTGAAAAAGTTTGTATTACGAGAGGAATATTAGAAATTCAGCAATTATGTTACTTTTGAGATAAGCTAAAGTGTCTAAAGTTGTAAAAAGGGTGTTTTTTTTTAGTAAAAACAAAAAAATGATGGGTCACCCTAATGAAATTTGGTAAAAACGTTGAATTTGGGATAGAAAAATAAAGAGTTTTTAAAAAAAAATTAGGTGAAAGGGTGTGTTTCTCCAAGAAAAAGTTAAATCTGCCCCAAAAAGCCAAAGTACGTAAATATAAAATATCAACAACTGTTAAATCTTGGTAAAATTAAGGAAATCAGATAATTTTTACAAAAAAAAAAAAACATCAAAAACAACACAAACATTGTGGGCCATTGCATAATTATTTTCCTATTTCGGCGCAGGGACATATTATGCAAGTCCCCGGGACACAAGTCTAGAATTTTTTTTTCGGGACTAATGTCTCACTTTACTGGGTCATAAGTCCAGAATCCAATTCGGGAATTATGTCCTACCTTACTGAGACATTAGTCCCGAAAAAAATTTTGTGCAAATTATAGAGATTCGAATCTGAGAATTTTTTTTCCGCTTCGCGTTTATCGAGTTATAACACAAGCATATCTTTGGAACAAACCTTAATCTGGCAAAATTTTCTCTTTGAAGTTTGAGTTCTATTTTTTTTTTCCTTGGCAAACTGAAGTAAGACAAATTTTATATAAAACTTATTCTTTAAAAAGTTGGAATGATATAAAAATTATAATGGTATTATTTCGCTTTAATAAACCGAAACGAGGCACCTTTTTTTTTATGAAAATAAATTGACGTGAAAGAGAAATAAAGCCAAATGTTGAAAAATGGCTTTATTTCTCTTTTGAACAATAAAATTATGCCAATTCTCGATAGACTTCCTTATTTCACTTGGGCGTATTTCATGGCACCAAAAAATAATCTTATGGATTACTTAGTACCTATATGAACATTTATAGTAAAAATATGTACCTATATAAAATTGTTTTTACTTTATTTGGGACTTATGTCCCATTTTCGACTAAAAAATTCAGGACTTCTGTCTCAGTAGGGTGGGACATAATTCCCGAATTGGATTCGGGACTTATGACCCAGTAAAGTGGGACATTAGTCCCGAAAAAAAATACGGGACTTGTGTCCCGGGGACTTATGTCCCTGCGCCAAATATTTTCTGGTAGATTTAAGAAATGAACATTATGGACTCTTGATAAAAATATTTATAGGAGTATTGTATATCTTTGTACTTCTTTTAGTTGCAATAGGAGTGAAAAAATTTCGCCTTTTTGACTCTTTAGAGTTCTATAGGAATCTCACATTGTTAAAATTATTGATCATGACCAGAAGCTTCTTTGAATCATTACAGAAGCAAAACTGTTAGTTACCTATTAATACCTTATTGAAAATTTTCAGCATTTTGTATTGGGAACCATGGTCAAATATCGATTGGAAGAGTAAGCTTGTTGGCAGTTTTTTTTTTTTTTCAAAATAAATAAGCATAAAACGAAGGAAATAAGACGAGATATTTTGATTTGAATTTTGATTGGGAATTCTTAAAGGTAGAATTGTATAGAAATGCCTTTTTTTTGCATTTTGTAACTTGAATGGTTAAATTTTTTTGCTGTTAGATTTAAAATGTACCTACGAAATTTTAACTTCAAATTTAAAGTATCAATTGAATTTCTATAAAATTATATTTATTTTAAATTGGGAACACCAACTACGATACCGTTTGCCTTCACTATTACTTGGTCTTTCCATCTTTTTCTAGCCATGTGGGGGTGCTAGCTGCTGCTGCTGCTTAACATCTTAATGCAAACAACAATCGAATTGCTTGTTTATATTTATGACATCCTTATGCAGTGGCGTATTGAGGGGGGGGCTCAGGGGGCTCAAGCCCCCCCCAAGCCTTCAAGATCATGTTTTTATTTAGCTGATTTCATCATAATGTTCATGATTAACAGAAACTTGTTCGTAAATCTTAGAGACTTAGAGGCAGCACAGATGCTCGAGCCCCCTCCAAATTCTGAAATGGCTGTTTGGGTTTGTTTGAGTAAGAGCCTTAGCTGACGATGAGGATTGTGATAATTTTTTTTTTCGGATTTCAGTCCAATTCCGAATTCTTTATAGATAATTTTTTTAGTATTTTGACTTCCAATTACATCACAATTTTTGCAAAACTTCTTATGCAATCTCAAAACGCAGTATTTGATCAAATATTTACTTTTTTTTTAATAATATTTTTCTCAAAGATATTGGAAATAGAAATTTTTGATATCTCAAAATCTAAGTGGTCAACAGGTTTCTTTAAAAAAATTGCAGTATTGCGCTTCCGATTTGGATTAAAGAGCAACATATTACGAAAAAGCATAGGGTAACTTCGGGCATTATGGCGCACCAGGCATTATGGCGCACCTCTCAACTACCATACTTCCAATACTCGCATTTAAATAAAACCAATGCACAAACTTTGGCCTTCGTCGAACACTAGCCTTGTGACGATCGCAGGTCAGTGCTATTATTTTTGTGCCAAACAAAAAAGAAAACAAAAAAAATATACCAGTTCTGGGTTCCAATATAATATCGCTTTGTTTTTGTTTGTGTGTATCTCGGTAAGTATACAGTGCACGTGTTTGTTGTAAAGAGTGAAACGCAGAGTACAGTTTTGGTTTGGTTATATCACTTGTTATATTTTAACTGAAGTAAGAATTGTGTTTAGTTTTTGGAGTTTTGTGAATATGTGTATATTTTGCAATATGGCGCAGATGTAATAAGGGCATTATGGCGCTATATTATACCCGACTGCGCCATAATGCCCTTATGTAAAACTAATTTCAAAAGTAACTCTGCATTTTTTTAAATTTGAAAATAACCTCAATTAAACGTTAATTTTATGAAACCTATTTACAATTATATTTCAGAAATGCTGAATATACGGAAAAAAAGTAAAGGGTTCTGAAGTAAATGGGGTTCGCCATATTGCCCGTACATAGGGCAATATGGTTTTTTTTGGACTATTTTTAATTTAATTTATTTTTTGTTAAAAAGCTTGAATTTTTATTCTTAAATAATTTTTTTATGTTACGTTTTTATGAAATTTAATTAAAAAAAATGATTGAAGTAAAAATTGTAGTCCGTAGTAAAGTTATTTGAGTTTGTGCTTAGGTATGCCATAATGCCCTAATTTACCCTATATATTTCGGATTAAACATCAAAAAGAATTTCATTTAAAATTAGTTTTTGTGACTTTCACGTTCTGAATTTCACTTTTTGCGTATTCACTTGCCGAAAGGGAAATAAGTGTTCCGCATTTTTTCACTCATTTAGATTTTCAATTCAATTTAGAATTCAATTCACTATGTTTCTGTTCGTGAATTTGGGGGCCTTTTCCAATGAATTGCAGTAATTTCACTTTGACAGTGACAGTGAAACCGATCGAAATGAAGAATATTGATATTTCATTTCACGTGAAATTGAAAAGTGATTTGAATTCACTTTCGTTCGAATTGCGGAACATGGTCGTATATAACGAAAATATTGATAAGCATAGCCCAAAAACTCTTGACGTGATATAAATTAATCTGTAAACAGTTTTGGATTCAGCACATGACAAAGCTCGAACGAAATAAAGAGTTTTTTTTTAAGGATGACTCAACTCCTTGCTGTTTGTGTAAAATGTTTGGGACACAAGAACTTTGAAAAAACACTAGGTACTCTGAATGTGAAAGGAGGAGACAGTTGTACTAATCTGTCGAGAGCACTATAATGCAACTAGGTATACCACTTTCAGTACCGCAGCACAGCGTTTAACTCTCGATCAAAGATTAATACAAAAAAATGAAAATTTTTTCGCACATTTACCCTTTAAAAAATTTTTGAAAAATTTTCCAGCCCCCTCCAAAATTTTTTCTGGATACGCCACTGTCCTTATGGCATCAAGATTTCAAGTATTATATAGAAGAAAAAAAGGTGATGGGATGAAAAAGAAATTCTCAAGTACATCTATTTATAGCGATTGTATGGCAAAAGACCCATCATTTTATACAGTTACAACTACTTTTAAACTCTCAAAAGTATTCATTTTGTATATTATTTTCTTCCTCTATAAAGCCTTGGTCGAATTTCATGCGAGCTGAAAAATTCGTGATAATATGGCCAGAGTTGAGTTGTTTAGTTCGACCGATGATGAAGAAAAAGAAGAAGAAAAGCCTTTGTGGCGCACTTTTAAAACTCTCCAAGTGGTTTCAAATTTCGTAAATGGTTTGTTGGATCCATCCATCCAACACAAAACTCAAACAACAACAGAAGAACAGACTGTGTCTTGGTTTTGGTTCTCTAAAGGAACTCATCGTAAGTGGAAACCCAAGGGTCACTTAAGTGTAATTTTCCTTGAACGAACCATATGGCGCATGGAATGGGCATGGACAGCAGCCAACTTCATAGCCAAGCAAAATTGAGCATCTGCCGCAATTGATGCTGTAACTGTAATTATTTTTGGTTGGTATCAAAGTTCAGATGTCGCTTCTGTTGCAAGTTCCAATAACAACTTCCCAAAGTGTTGTTGTTGTGCAAAATAACAAAAAAAATAAAGGACCCAAATATTGTGGTAGCTTTGACTCTATCTCTTCAGAAGACAGACGTCAAACGACGACAATCCATGATGATGACGATGCCTCTAGCTTAAGTGACACGACAAAGCAAAAGTGTGATTTGGATTCTTCCATATTGCATTCGGTCCTATTTCTAGACCTCTACTTTACTCTGTGTGCCTGTGCTCTAGCGAGTTGTTAGCATTCACAAAAGATAAACACACTAAATGCAGCAGTCTTGCAATGTCTATTTTCGGTCATAGAAACCAACTTTCGATTTGTTATTATTTTTGGAACCTTTCAAAGTAAATAAAGAGAAGTTGTGTGTGGAATCTGTTGCTATATGGCTGGCAAACGGCAACCATTTCTAGATGCGATGTCTGGCTGTGGTCCCAGAATTTATTCCGAGAGTTCTGAGTTCTAAAAATGTGTCTGTTTTTGTTTGTTTTTTTTTTTTTTGACTGTTTGTGTCCTTGAAGAAGTGAAGTCGTCGTCTTTTTCAGTCTTCGTTGATTTTATAAATGTAACGACCACAACCACATAGACTTTTGACTACGTCAACGAAAACTCTAAGACAATTTGATGGGTGAAAGAAAGTATTTATAGATTATATGTAGACTTGGGACTTGTGGGGAATTTTTCTTTTTCGTGGAAAACTCAAATGGGGATGTGAAAGATGCCATTGCCATCACACTATGGAGACGAATTCTCGCATCCGGTGAAAAATAATGCTCCCTATACACCATGAAACAAATTAATGGATGAGTGCTTTGTTACAGCCCCGCAATGACGAGGACGACGATACTTAGGGGAGGTAAAGGTATGAAGCGGTGATGATGATAGAGCGAGGGTATAGAGAAGAGGTGTGTATACAATAAGGTATCCGCCTGGTTCATTTTTAGATTTTTTCGAAAAAAATTCCAAATTACAATTGCTAACATATTTACGAAGAAGAAGAATATTTGTTTAAAGGAGCAAAGCAATGCGCGGTGTGTTTTTGTGTGTGGTTGAAAAGGACGCAGGAGGAGGAGGAGGGAGGAAATATATCTGAAGTTGGAAGTAGCAGCCGCACTGAAGCCATCAAGTAATAAATAACGAACAATCGTTTTCTTGGTTGGTATTTTTCTATTTCGTTTTTCGTTTTTTTTTGTTAATTTAAAATCAAAAATAAAATTGTTTCGCGTGGAAAAAGCATTATACTTACGTATTTTTAAGTGTTACCACTTTTTTGTAGAACAAAAATTAAAAAAAAGTGTTTTTGAAGTGAAAACTTCTTAAGTATCTTAGTGATTTGAGACACGACGTGGTTGGCTTTAAAAAATTATATCTATTTTTTTTAGACGTTGTATAAATATGGTTGATAAGAATAATTAAAGCTTAAATATAAAGCTTTCCAATGATATAAAATTTATGGTAGGTTGCTATATAAAAAAATAGATTTCAAGATGATGGAAGAACAAAAAGTTAGATTAGTTTCGCTTTTAGCAAGAAAAATGTTTGTTTTCATTTTTAAACTCTTTATGAAACTTTAAGACCTTAATATAGATTTTTTTAGAAGAAATATTAAGCTTGTTAGGGCCATTTGCTGAAACGAAACTTAAATATAAACTCGTTTTCCCTACTTTTTCCTCTACGTAAACTGTCACTGTCATAAAAGGTATCAATCAAACTTTTTAAAGGTTTCACTTCTTTCAAGTGTGAAAAAAAGTACTATATTTCGTGATTATTCACCAGTTTTTTTGCTGAATTGAAAACTGGGGACAAAATATTCTTCAATTATTTGGAATCAACTAGAATTATTAAGACTTTCTAATAGTACCTCCTTCGTTATAATAACAACTTCTAATTCTAGTCTATTTTTTTTCTTCGAAAATAGTGTTGAATACTTCAACATTTATAAATTTTCAAATAAATATTCAAAATTTGAACAAAGTTTATTTTTTTTAATATACTTGGAGTTTAGTTGGTTAATATTTTTGTAAACAAATTTTACTACACCTTCGGTTTACATCTTGCAAAAAATGAAGTTTTCGAGATATTCGAATTTTATAATACCATTTTTATATGTTTTTTGTGTTTTTTTTTGTTTATCATTTCTTCTAGTGCTTCTTCTTGTGTTTTCTCTTCTTCTTCTTTTTCTTTTTCTTTTTCTTTTTCTTTTTCTTTTTCTTTTTCTTTTTCTTTTTCTTTTTCTTTTTCATTTTCTTTTTCTTTTCCTTTTTCTTCTTTTTCTTTTTCTTTTTCTTCTTCTTTTTCTTTTTCTTTTTCTTCTTTTTCTTTTTCTTCTTCTTCATCAAAATATAGATTTTGACAGTGAAGCTTTATAATGCTTTCTTTAAGAAGCCTTATCGAAGTTGTTCAAAGAAGATGCTCTGACACCTTTCTAAGATTTGTATAAACATTCTAGAGGCTGGATTTGCCATATTGTAATTATTTGCCATATTCCAGACTATCCAGACTACTGTATATTGATGGAATATTAAGTTATTGAAATTTTCAATTCTAGGTTTTCAAAAACAAATACTGATTTATTTAATCAGAATAGAGCATAAACTTTTTTTTTTTTTCAGTGTTGCCACTTTATTCAAGTTTTGTTTTCACTAAATGAATAAAATATTCATTTGTATTTAAATCGCTGCAGCCCTTTTTCCGCTTGTTAGCGTTACAACTTCATTTCTCACTCAATGTCACTGGTGCGATGAAAAATGAATATGTTCCACAACGTTCCACAACTTGCATCTATCATTGTTATCAATTTATTTTTTTTATTTGTTGAAATCGTTTACTACATTGGATCAAAAAATTTATTTTAGAATGAATTTTGCCAAGTTGTTAAATGAATTTGAAATAAATCTCCAACATTTTGATTCTAAAGCCTCCAGTATCCCTAAAATATTTACCAAAACTTCAATTTAATTTCTTTTCGAAAAAACATTTTTGTCATAAAGTGGCATCACTGATAGGCCTTTTGTGTGTACTGAACGTGTAAACTCACATGAGAAGGAGTAAAATAAGAAATAGCTCTTATCCTGGCGCAAATGTTTTGCTCTTTTTTTTGTTGTCAATCTGATTCTCCCTTTTTTTGATATGACACTTTTAAGAAGGCTTTACTTTTACTTTTTGTTGTTGTTGTTGTTCCCATTTTTTTGTATTTTTTCTATTCTATTCGACGAATGCTCATATAAATATATTTGTGGATTGTGTGGTGTGAACATTAGCTAAGCGAAGACTACACAAACTCTGTGATTTATGGGAGCTATTTTTTCAATACTGGGGTCGTTCAACGCGGGTGTTTACTTTTTTTTCGTTTCGGTTTTTTTTTTTGGGTTTGATATTTTCAGTGCAGTAAATCAGTTATTTTATTTGACTCGTCGTCGGGGGTGACATAAAAAGAAACCAATTATGCTTATCACGTTGGGATTTTTTGATTAAATTTACATAGGTAAGGCTTCGCGTAATACACAAGGAGCTTATTGGTTTTTTCTCTGTGTTTTGTTCGTTTTTTGTTGTTCTGGGTTAACGTGTGTAAGAAGTAATTATTACACTCGGAAGATGCAATGTTGGGGTATTTTTTTATGAGAACAATCTAGGTAATACCACGTAATATTATTTGGAGCTCAACACGTAATATCGAAGGAATAAGAGTGTGTTGAATGAAAATTATAATAAATCTTTTGCGGTGTCAAATAATCATCTTCTTTTTTTTTTGGGTTTTTATTTGATTTTGCTTTTTTTTTTGTTTGTCTACTTTAAATAGGCTTCTCAATGGCATTTTGGTTAGATTTTAATCCGAAAACACCAAAATGAGTAGAGTAATTTATTTTGTAATTTTATCTGTGTGGAACGTATTCGTTTTTTATCATTTTCAAATCTTATTAAAACCAAACTTGTTGATTAAGTTAAGATTTTATCTTTTAGTCGGGATTTGATTAATATTCTAAAGCTTGATACAAGGCCTTTATCTAGGCTTTGAATTTTTGAATAGACAAAATTTCACAGCTTACCATAATATATTTTATTACGAAACTCCCACTTTCAATGGTGGCAAAATTTTTAATCCTCACTAATAGAATCTTACCTTGGTTTTTTTTTGTTTTCTTTTTTTTTTTAAATAAACAAATAAGTCTTAAGAAAAAACTCCCACATAACGAGGTGAGACATTTAAGCTTTAAGCGACCTCCACTTAAAATTATGCCAATTGAAGGAAACATGACAGCTGCAACCAGCTCATTGCGGTGCGTGGTGTGGGGTAGTTTGAAAAATGAGCAAAATGTCAAATGATTAAATTTTTTTTCTTTTAGGTGTTGATTTGAGCCTGTAACTTTTAATAAATTAATTCAAGTCTTAGAGAATCATGGCGGGAAAATATTTTATTTTATTTGCTAACATTTTATATATTTTTTTTTTTGAGGCAGTTTATTAACAAAATTCAGTTAAATTTTAGATTTGAATGGGATATTGTGAAAGCACTTGATACGTTCCACATTTCTCTTTTTGTATTTGGTATATAAGCTGCAACCCATTTAGGCTTATTAATTTTCGCTCAGTTCAATTAATCAACTCATACCTTTTGATATGTAATCGTTCGTACGAAACTTACATTTATAGCTCAATTTATCAAAAATGCTGAGTTTTTTTGCTGTCATATTTTGTAAATTTTGTTTTGCAGCCATAATATAAAATTATAATTTTTCGCTCACTTTGAATTTATATTTGAGAGCATTTTTCAATTCCGTAAAATTCCATTTTAGAAAATTTATTTTTTTTTTAACGAAGAAAACGTAATGTAAGTGTAAACAAACAATTTTTTTTTTTCGCTGAGTTTTTTCCAAAATTTATTATGTATTTAGTTTTGTTGGTTTAAAATTTACAAATTTAAAAAGATTTTAAGTAAAACAGATTATTATAGAATTAACTTCAACCCATTCAATATAATGTGTTTTTTTCTTTTCCAATTTTTCGCTGAATGTAATTCACGTTTGTTTGCAGAAGTTTATATTTTTTTTTGATGGAACAATATTATATTCATCGCTCACTTCTGAAAATAAATTCAAACATAGTTCAAACCATTATCTCTATCAGAGGAAATATTTTTTTTCAATTTTCGCTCAGTCCAGTTAACTTAGAAAAATGTTAAAGGTAATCCATTTTTGAACGATTTTAAAGTAATTTAGAAACTTAATATTAAAAATAAATATTAAAGCTTATTGATTTATATAGTTTTCGCTAACTCCATTAAAAAACTGAAAATTCGCTGAAATGAGTACAAATTTATAAAGGCAATATTTTACATTTTTTTGTCTAGTTTTAAAATGTCAAATATTTCTAGTTAAAGGTCAAACGAAAAACTTGTTTTTTTCGCTCACTTCAATAGAAAAATGCTCACTTCAATTATAATGCTGAACTTATAATTAATAATTTCCTTAAACAAAGGAATCTCGTCTTATTTATTCGTTAAAAGTTTAGTTTTTCTAGACTCATTATTGTTTGGCAAATTTAAATTTTCGCTCAGTTCAAAATATGAACGATTTCTATTTTATACTATTTTTTTTCATATAATTTAAGTGCCAATTATAACATTAATATCTTTAAAACCATCAATATTATGTATAAGAGTGTTCAAGATTTACAAAAGTCATCTCTTCAAAAGAAACGATTTACAATTAGGTATAAAAATATGTACTATTCAAGGATATCCACAAAATTCCTATAATTAAAATTGACTTATTCTCCCAGAAAAGATGTTTAAAGTTTCTTAGTTCCACTTTGATGATTGTGACATCTGTTGTCAATAATGTCTTATGTATACAGTCATCAAAAGAAAAGGAAATGAAAACTTGGACAATATAATGTAAAATGTCAATTATTTTGAAATTATTCGAAACTTTTGCTCTTAAAGAACACACAACGATATAAAAAAACTTCCTTGTTGATGGCTTGAAAGAGAAGAAGACAAACATTCGTTTTGTCTTTATTGTCGGTACTCTATATAAATCTAGCATTGTTATTTTTGAGTTAAAAATAAAAGGTCAAATGTTTAAAAAACTTCTTTTTAATTCACCTACTTTAATGTTTGGCAGTTAAGTTAAAACTATATAAATAAGGACAGACACACACACAAGGAAAACTTTTTTGTTATAAATTTTCTTTTGATTGTGTCGAAATTTGTCCTTTTTTTCTTCTCAGTTTTATTACTTTCTATTTGAAGCTTCAATTTAATTTAACAGACAATTTGACATGTGTAAGTAGATATCTATTTATTTTTCCAGTTGTCAAGGAATTTTTGAAGTTTGCTCCTTATTTCTCAGAAGAAGGATTTATTATTTTTTTTTTTCTTTTTCTTTAAAAGGAAAATGCATTTTCTTTTCAAGAGATTCCAATTCGTTATGAGAAATAGAAATACTTGGAATAATATGGAAGACAATTTATTTTCTATATGCATTTACAACTACTTATTGAGGAGAGTTCTAGTGAAAATGACATGGTATAAATTTTTTTATTGAAAATATCAGCAATACATTCCACAGAACAATTTGAAATAATTCAATGGATTTCATTTCCTCAGAAATTGTTAATTGACTTGTTATACGTTGTGAAATTCATAAATTAATCATTTACTTAGAGATTCGCACTAGATTTCAAAGAAAAACGAATACGTTCCACAAACAAATTTAGAACCTGTTTTTTTTTTGGTAACATAGATGGAGTTTTATACTATTTGTCACACTTCATAAAATGAAAATCAAAAAGTATTAATAGGTTCTACACCTGTTATTTTACCACACTTTCACAGAGACCACTGTAGGAAGATGCTAATTTATTCAAGCCAATTTCGTGAGAAAATAAACTAAACGGAAAAAAAAACTGAACAGGTTCCACAAGTGAAATCATGAATAAATAAAAACTCGAAAATATTTTGATTTTACTTTAAAAGAAGTTATACTTTATGAAATGAAAAAATAAACGAATAGGATCCACAAGTAATTTTTCGGTCACCCGTTTATTTCGTGAGAAAATAAACACAAAGGAAAAGAAAAATGAACAACATTGAAAACATTTCCATATTTTTAATTTTACTGTAAAAAAAAGTCATACTTTATGAAATAAAATAATAAACGAATGGGATCCACAACCAATTTTTCGGTCACCCGTTTATGGAAAAATTGCAAACTGAAATTTTAATAATTTAAATAAAAGTCCATGTTAAGAAATTCACTTAAAATCTATTTTAAACTAGAACTGTGACCGTTATTCATTTAAGCTAATCGATATGTCTTTTCGAGGAGACACACATCTTTTAGCTAATTTATTTAATGTTGCCAAAGATAAATAATTTAAATAGAAACTATTGCCAGACATTTCGAAAAAAACTTTTCCCAACAATCACGCCGCAAAAAAATTATAATACAAAAAAAAAGGAAGAAAAAAAAATATAATAAAAGACAAATAAACAACAAAGTTTCACTTGGTTCTTTTTCATTTTTAAAAATAGATTTCAATG
This sequence comes from Episyrphus balteatus, assembly GCF_945859705.1. NCBI lineage: Eukaryota > Metazoa > Arthropoda > Insecta > Diptera > Syrphidae > Episyrphus > Episyrphus balteatus. The sequence continues at coordinate 132,518,485 of NC_079135.1, read as the reverse complement.
AAAACATGATCAAGACACCAAATTGATTTTTATAAGCCGAAAAGGAAAAAAAAACACAAATCGACAGGATGTGCTTTTCATTTGTCTGTTGATTCGCCCTCCCAGACTAAAATTCCAAAGATAATTCTCCCCATCTGGAGTACAGATGTGACCCACAGTTCATCTTTCGTCTGCGAATTGAATTCGCATTATTGAAGTCTTCAGTTCAGAAAACCCAGAAGAAGAACAGAACAAAATGAAATAAAAACGAGGCTTCCAGTTTAATTTTTTTTTTTTATTTTTTACTCCTGCTGCCCCATTCCCTATCCAATATAAATTCCGCAAATGAATTTTATTTCATTCTCTCCACTTTGGATAACTTACTTTTAGCTGTCGACATCGTCGTCGTTCGTCGTCGTCATCGTGTCGTCTTCATTTCTATACAACAACATTCATCCCTGGCTGACAATCAGGAATCCTTTTTATATTTATTTATTTTTTTTTGCGCTCTGTTTGTCTAGGCCAATGAGATGGGAAAATTATTGAAAATGTCCAAACGCAAAAAAAAAAAACGAAAGAAAGAAGAAAAAACCGTTTCTCACCATTCAACCTTCCTCAAGGGCGATAATAAAATATTTTTCTGCTTCAAATCCCCCCTTTTACTCTACCCTACCCAACCCAATCCCAAATCATCACAATCTCAAAACAGAAAACCCTTTGAAGTTTATCTAGCGTGTTGACAGTTGTTGTTGGAATATATTGCAAACGTCAATCTTTGTGGATTCTATGAGAAAACGAACAAGAATGACAGGAAAAAATAAAACAAATTGAGAGCATTCCATGTATATCGCCATAATTATATAATTCTCCATTTTAATGACAGTAATATGTCATGCATTTCCGCTACTGGCCGAGAGTGTAGACTTTGACTTTGACTGCGTCATTTGCCTCGCCTTGGTATTTGACTTAAGGCGTCCGTCCATCAGTCTCCTCTTTTCAGTGTGTATTTGTATCATACTTGTATTTCTCACACACAGTTTATATAGAGATATGGAATTTATTCTGTGGTACTTGTCGTTTGGTTGGGCGGTCATCTGTGTTTTATAATCCGAGAAACCGATGAAACGACTGCGGGCGACATAAATAGGATTAAAAAGAAATGACCCAAACGACGAAAGACGACCCGACCTATAATGAATAGTCGCACGTAAGGAAGTCGGTAATTTCCAAATAAGAAACAAATAACATAGAAAAAAGTCATAAAAAAAAGTGACAGCCATCAGAGCACAATTATCACAAAGATTTTCACGGAAGTTACACCAGAGTGAGAGAAGAAGTACCTGCCTACGTTTGTTACCTCCAAATGACCTTCCTTCTAAACAATAACTCTAAAACATTCTTTTTTTTTTTTTGTTTGCCACATATGATTACCACTAACTACGCAGAGTGTCGTGAGATGAGTCGCGTCGTCGTCAAGAAATTCGGAAATCGGACATCATAGCACTGTTTATGATCAGCTGAAGAAAAAAAAATACATGATTTTTTGTGTGTGAATGATGATGGGTAAAGAATGCTTGTGGGACTCTGTCATTACCAAAATAATACGATGCCCATTAAAGCATAATTATGAACCATAAGCACTCATCATACATAATATTGAAGATGTATGTAGCTATCGCCATCGTGTCGTGTTGTAGTTGCCTCTTGGTCATAAACAGGGATGGAACAGGCAGAAAGACTCTTGAAAAGGCCTGGATTTTCGAATGTTATCTTCCACACCTTCTAAATTGAAGTGAAATTAACTGAAGAAAGTGGATCGTATTCAATTTTGTATGGACGTTTTGTCTGACCAACATGTGGACATTGTGGAACGCATTCATTTTACAATTCACTTCAAATAAAACAAATTCTTAGTGATGTAAAATATCAATACGTTCCACAAAACTTCTAACCAGGTTATCCAAGTGGAATAACTGCGAAACTTGAAAGTTTTAACTTCTAATTTTATTGAAATATCCACACAAAATCGCTTTCGTTAAAATCTCACTATTACAATCCACAGCTACTATTCTTAGTTTAAGTTGTTAGTTTGGAATTTTTTTTGGATTTCTTATATGCTTAGAAGTTGATAAAATATCGTATTGAAATCGTAGAATGGATTCACTCACTATTCATGTATGAGAGGAGAGTAATAGGATTTACGTTCCACACATTCTAATTTTGATTAATTTTAAAGTTAACAGCTCAAAACGTCGTTGTTAGTTCTTGATTTTATAACTTGAAATTGAAAATTAATACGTTCCACATTCATAACACTTAAATATTTAAGTGAATACTGATTAGTTTTAATCACCTTCTGATCATTGAGAGCTGTCAAACGTAAAAACAAACAAATTTTCAATAAAAATTATTAAATCATTAGTTTCACGAATTATAAAATTTTTCACGTGAAATAATTTCCATTTTCATTGACTTAAACTCAACTAAAAGCTTTTTACTGTTTTACAAGCTCACTTTAATGAATGGATGATCAAGAATTTGTTTTTGTGGTGAAGTTAAGAACCTATTATACTTGCGGTCAAATGAAAAATGAACACGTTCCACTTTTTTTCCACACAATATGGAATTGTTTGAATATTAACAGTTTTTTCATATTATTTAGGAATAAAAGCTGTGGAATGTAAGATTTAATGTATTTTGTGGAATATTTTCCATTGTTCACACATTTTTTCCACTAATTAATGCATACAAAAGATTGTGGAACGTATTTGTTTTTATAAAGGTATTGATTAACTGTTTTAATACCTACATTTCAATCAAATTTTATAAAAACTCCAAGGCTTTTTTATCGCTTCCCAAAACAGAAATACGATCCACATTCTTCCCCTTGATGTTTTTTCTAACTTCTTTATTTGAAATTTTGTGGAACGTAACGTCATATTTCCCAGGTTAATAGTTTTTTTTTCGAGTTATTTATTTCCGTCTAGTATTTCAACACTTTAACGTCACTTTTCATTTACCCATTCTATGAATACAAAATAGTACCTACTTCCTATGCAGCGCCTTGTCTTCTTTCGAATTCTTAATGCGCCTCTAATCGTAGTTGCTCCTTTGAATGAAATGCTCTTTAAGTTGTTTTTATTTTCGGTTTTTTTTTTTTATTTTTATTTAGTTCCCAAGAATAACATAACAAACTGTTGAGAACCATTTTCAAAGAATCTGAAACTCTATTTTATGTATTTTTATTTCTTTTTCATGTGATTTGATTTGTTTTTTAAGTGCCCGCCACTGCCGCTTTGACAAGGGATGGATTCTTTAACAATGGTCTTTTTTCTATACTATAGACGACCTTCTCCCAAAAAAAACCTATATTCCTTATCTTTGTGGTTATTTATATGAAAATCGAAGATGAATTTTATCGGTGTTGTGTTTTGTTGTTCCTCAAACAACGCGCTCTGTGATGATGTGTGAGTAAAATTGAACACTTTAAGATAGTTCCCATCGGAATAGGGTTACACGCAGTAGTAACAACAAGACTTGAAGTCTAATTAATCAACATAAAAGTGACTTTCACTAAGCATCACAACATCATGGGTAATGTTTTTGTCTCCTTTTTATATTTCAATAAAAATGAAAGACGAGAAAAATTCCCATGGTAATGAGAAAAATGGCGCCCAACAAAACAAACGGACCCAACAACTCTCTTCCACATCTTTACTAACAAAAACAGCAAGAGTAATTTTATATGTTTCACTGGTATAAGAGATTGTGACCCACTTGTGGCATGGAAGTTATGTATGTGTATAATATACTTCCTTCTGATGATGGTTATGGGTTGGGTTTTGGGTTAGGAGAGGAGGTATGGAACGTGTGTGCAATTATAAAGCCTCTTGTCTTTGTTTGGTAAAATTACAAACTAAAACCCTCAAAACAAAGAAATGTTTAAATAATTTACGTTGGTTCTTGCAAAATTAATAAGCGACACCAACTTGTTTGAGATTGTTGTTGTTGTTGTTGTTAGAGCTTCGAGGTGATTGCGAGGCAGAGTGGAACGTATAAACGGGATGGGAATCTAAAAACGAGTGCGGTTTGGTATTCCAAAGAAAATGTCAGCAGTGTGGGCGAACACGTTGGCCTCAGTTCTTCAGATTGAATCTGGAAATTAAATTATACGCGCTCTTGTCTTGTTTTGTGTCTCGTGATGGTAGAAGTGGCGTGCTTCTATGTTTATAATATTATTTTATGCTAATCAAACAAGGTGCGAGAGTAGGTGAAAGTATATGCGACTGAGGTATCTGTAAGATACGCTCGAAGTTTAAGCAAAAAACCATCAATTTTTGGTATGGAATTCTTCTTGTTCCACAAAAACGGAATTAGTAAAACTATGACTACGAACGACTTTAAGCCATAACAAAGTCCTAAATAAAAAATATAGTGGAAACGATGCTGACGATGATGATGATTGTTTAAGATATGTGATCTCGATATTTAAATTTTGTGGGCAGGTATTCTATTGTTTTGGGGATTTTTCTTCAAACTAGTTTTCTGTATATATACCTGTGTCTAAAGTCTATAAAAATTGTGAGTGAGGCGCTGAAGAATTTGATGGCACTTAAATTGGACATTTTTATGACAAATAATTCATTTGATCTTATTTGAATATTGACATTAGGTTATTTTTTTTTTTTTCTAAAATCATAAATTTTATGATCGTGCTCGTGTGCTGGGGTTTATTTTTGCGGGGGAACGCATCCAAATAAAAATATAGATAATTGGTAAATCTTTTTTTCTTCTCTATTTTGATTTGAATATGGTAACATAAAGTGAGAAATTTTGAAACGGATTTTAACCTGATTCTTGGACATTTATTAGATTTTGAATATGTCGGTGATTTAAGTTCTTTTTTGTGAACAAATTATATGGTCAAAGAGGATTTCTCAAAAGAGGCTTAGTATTGTAAGAAGTGTGATGCTCTTTAAGCCGAATGGTGGAGGGTATGTCAATGGTTTTTTAAGCCTTCTGTGGAGGCTGATTAATTGGTAGAAATTTTGAGGGTTTATATTTAAAGGAAGAAGGTTCTTACTTCCACAAGAAGACTCTAAAAGACCATTGATAAGAACTGCCTCGTTTGTCGGAAAACTAAAAGAGAATTATAAGGCACTGAGCCTTTTGAATTTTTAGACACTTTTTTGTCTGGGAGAGTTTTTTTTTAACTTAATAAAAGTTTTGTTTTACAATATTACATTTTTTCCGCAAAAAATCACGTTTTTCCCTTCAAAGTGTTCCAAAAAAGTGAAAAATTGAAATTTTAAAAATGCCTCCCAATGTTAACGGGGAAAAACTATTATTTAAGGAATGAATTTTGATTTTTTGAATTCATATGACCCAGCAACAAGCTATGAAGGCCACCGCAATTCTACTTTTTTTTTTAGACACGTCCGAATATTTGGTATATTTTAATATTTCTTCGAGAAAAAATGTGTATGAACACACACCTTCGTTGGAACAATTTTATCGTATTCCCCTTTTAAATAAAAAAGAACAGATCTGAGGAGAAATAAGAGATCAATACGTTCCACAATCTTTTTGATGATATTTATATAACTTTTCTGAGACCACACGTTTGAAAAAGTTTTTCATATTTATTTTGTTTCACATTTTAAGTGTAAGTTATCAAAAATTAATGCTAATAGATACCTTCCATAATGTGAAATAAATTGTGGAACGTATTCATTTTGAATTTTTACTACTGAATTTTAATTGGAACTGTAAAGCATGAAAGCAGGAACTTGCGTATTCAATACCATGTAGTTCCTGACAAGTATAAATTAATGACTAGTTAAAATCTTTCCAAATGAATGCGTTCCACAACGTATAATATGTCATTTTTCACAATTTCTGAGTATGTGATTGGGAAGGAAAACATGCTTGGTAATATGGAAGAATTTAAAATTTGTCAAATAATTCTTAACTCAAAACATAAGCTGCGGAATGTAATGCTGTTGATTTCAAAATATGTTAATAAAAATTTATGAAAAGTTCATTTTCACTCGAATTACTAGACTTTTTAGATATATGCTTACTGACATTCAATTCTTTCACTATGAATTACATTTTAAGAAATGACCCGTAAAATATTGTGAAATGCTTTTATTTTTAATTTCACAAAAAATGAGTGAAAAAGTAATACGTTCCACAGTAGGTATAGAATAACTTAAAAAACATTTTTTCGCTGTCATTGTATTTAGATTTTTGAAGAAATATAAGCATGCAAAACCAAATACAACAACCTATGCTGTATTCAACAGTGAAGTTATTTCCCACATTCTGCGGGTAATAACCTCACACAAAAGTGAATGTTTGAGAGTTTCTTCTCAGTCTGAACTAACTTCACCAGAAAAAAAGTGAAATTATTTCTCACTGCAAGTGAAGTTATGTCCCATGTGAAGGTAGTTTTCGTGAAGTCAGTTCCCTGCTAAGAAATCAATAACGTTCCATTGGAAATTTTAGAAATTGCGCGGTTTTTATTAAGGGATATACCTAAAAAACCTAAAAATAGGTATTTCCTTCATATCATTTGAAAAAGTTAAAATAAGTTAAAATTCCATCAAGAAACCTTATTTCTTCACCCACTCAATATATTTTTTTTTAAACAAAATCTTTAAAAAAAATCTAAGCAACTTTATTAAAATTGATTAAAAGTCTCATATTTCCTCAAAATAATTGAACAAAAACAGAAAAAAAACTTTTAACAATTTCAACCTGGCACGCATCAAATCAGCAGTCTCAGTCTGCATGGTGTCGATTACATTTTACCTGTGTAAAGCAGGGTGGTAAAAAATAAAGCTACCTATTGACGCATATGAATAAAAAAAAAATGTTAAAAATTATACTGAAATAAGATCTTTCACTTTCTTTCCAAAAAAAAAGGGTTACTGGTTTATATTCCTAGAGGATTTTTTTTTATTTCTACCTGATGATGAATTTTGATACGTGCCAGAAGCAGGTGACGCCTATACAAAAAAAAAAAAAAACACAACTCGCCAACAACTTAAAAATCTAATACACTCTGCACCCCCTCAAAAAATCAAAGCATGTGTCACTTAATTATTACAACCAAACCTTATTTTTATATCCGAGAAAGGTATGGTATAAATTGTCCTGTTTTTTAAATGAGTCAAAGCTGCTTAATAAAGCAAGGATAAAAGAGGGAAGTTTAAAGGTAAGTCTTTTATGGTATAGAAATATACGTGACTCACTTATTTGGACCACTACAAATTACACGCCCGCTTGCAATTGATGACTAGGCACTCTTATATTAAGCTCAAACTCTAGCTAGCTCCTTAGAGAGAGTCCTGTATTCTACATCCAGGATCACAGCAAAATATATGAAGGAGACAAAAGGTAATTGTTGGAAATGAGAGAAAACGAGGAAGAAAAAAAAAGAACAAAACATAAAAACGTGTGCCTTGCGGAGACATTTTAATTGCCAGCAGGTATAGCAAAAAAGTCCTGTATACCTATGAGTACTATGTGTCTAAAGGAACTTTTCAACAATTTTTATATGTATGTTCATATCTTTATCTATATTAAGTGCAGAGAAAAAAAAGAAAAAAAAAATTCCACAAAGGGCGTACGACGACATCATATGAATGAGTCAATGGGGTCGTGAGTCAAGTAGTCCACCCTCGCATTTTACAGGGGGTATTCTATTCTACAACTCCCATACAGCTTTGTAAACTTCCTAATTTGAATTATTCTTTTCTACTTTATTTTCTAGTTCCTGTGTGCAATATACAACACACCCCCACCATTTTATATGCTCATTGTCTGTGTGTAAGTACACGAAAAAAATTAAAAAAAAAAAAATACCGACCAAGAATACCCTCATTTTTCATCATCTTATAGGGAGAGAAGGGTGGTCCTTTTTTGCTTTGGTCTTTCTCTCTGAATCTGTGAATTGAAATCAGACATGCCTAATTAGAGGGAATATTCCGTTAGTCAGCTCACTTCAATTAACGCATTCTCTGGGCAAAAGCCGGCAAGCGAGTAATTTCCATTAAATGCAGCCCTACACTAGTATACGAAAGACCGGAGGACCGACACAGCATCAAATCGAACTCCCCGATTTTCTGATTCCGGGGAATTGTCTTTAATAAATGAATAGAAAAAGGAATTCCATTGTATTCGCGAATTGCTTTTACTCTGACTTGCTTCAGTCAGAAATTGTACTAGAAATCCGTACCCGAAGAGAAGAGTGATGAAGACCTAACCCCAATATTGTGCAAGTTCCAACCATCAAGCTCAAGCAAAATACAACCCTTTTGGTTTTTCTGACTTTTTTTTTTTTTCGTTTTTTGTTCTTTTTCGCTGGCTGGTGAGAGGCTTATGTTCTCTGATGGTCGGGGCCCGACCGACCGGTAGTAGTGTGTTGTTAGTTCAATGTGCTATTTTAGTTCGAAAACTCGGAACCAGTGGCGCGGCGGTGCTATTATATTATTTCACTTGGTGTGTTCCGTCTCTTCTTTCTCTCTGTGAATAGGGGATACAAAATAGAGAATAAAAAAAAAACTTTTTTCGCCAAAAGTGCATTCCGTTAAATTCTTCAAGCTAAAATTTTTGTGTGAGAAATATATACATGTAGGTATATTGAGACCACTGTTGCCAGCTGAGGTTTGAGGTTTTTATTTTCTCTTAAAGAGAAAGTGGTCAGCTGAAATTGTTAACATCACAAAGGGCCCTCTCCCACATCAGGAGAAAGGTAATGGAATGCAAGGCTTTTGAACTTTTATTCCTCATTCATCTATCACGGAATTGTAAATTTCTTGAATTTAAAGGTTGCCACTACTTTTGGTGGTTTTGAACTTAGTGCATGACAAAAACACAAAGCAATATTTCACTAGGATAAGGACAGTAATTTTTAATCAACCTACACAATTTTGCAGTCGGAGTATTCTGTGATACTTAGAAAGTTAACTGTGTGATACTGACAAGTTCAGTGATATTAATGAAATCTGTGATACATTTGTAAAAATTCGTGATATATATTTTAAAATCTTAAATCTCAGAATACTTACTAGAATAGCCTGTGATATAAACTAGTTCGTGATATCGGGCTAACTCTTAATATATATTTCAGAATATTCTGTGATACAATGGCATAGTAACCAGAGATACTTGACTGAGTAGTTCTTAGTTTAACTTTTCTCATATCATGATATTTCACAGAGTTATCCATGATACTTTTGAGATCAATGTCAATATTCATAATATACTTAAAGGACTCGTCCTTGATACATATTTGCAATTGCACCTTGTGATACAACAATTCGTTTATATTTAACTGACTAATTTGTCATATACTTACCATTTCCACGCGTAATTTTTATAAAGTTATACTTAACATAATAAGCTGTGATATATACTGGAGAAACAGAGTTAGTTATCCATGATACGTTCCAGAGAAGTACATGATTTTTACCAGAATAAAGTGTGATACGTACTGAAATATTCCGTGGTACTTACCAGAGTTGTGATACTAACCATAATAATTAACAATCATACTTTCTGAAAAAATCCGTGATACTTACCATACATATCGGAGAATTCCTGTGATATTTACCATAAATAGGTATGATTATACTGGAGAATTCCGCGTTACCAACGAGAGTATTCTGTGATACTTGCCAAAAAAAGTGAGATACATACCGGAGAACTCCTAGGTACTAACCAGATTAATTTGTGATACTTTCCAGAGAATTTCGTGATACGTATTTGAACGAAGTTTTATTATACTTTCCAGTAATTTGTTGTTCTAACCAAAGTAATCTGTGATACCTTCTGAAGTAATCCGTGATAGTAAGGTATGATACACAACAAGAAGAATCCTGTTATACTAACGAGAACAATCTGTGATATTTTTCCTAGAGTAAATTGTAGTTCTTACCACAGAATTCCGTTATACTAACCAAAATATTCTGTGATATTTTCTCGTGTAGTTCGTCATACTTAACAGAGAAATCCGTGATATTAACAGAACTGTGATACTTACCGAAATAATGTTGTATACCGAAAAAAAACTAAAAAACCAACAACAAAAATTTAATCACATTTGAAAATATATGATACCCTTGTAATGTGTAAGGACTCTCTATAAAATCAGTTAAAATTAAGACCATTTGTTGTATTTTATTAAAGTTTGCTGTCGTACATATTTTTTTTAAGAATCTCCCCAAATTGCCAATTCGACCCTTAATGATGTCTCCAGAATGACCTGTTTTCTAGCGAGGTTTTTTGAATTATTTAATAGAATTTGCTATCTCTTCCAATATAAAAGGAAATGCACCATTGACCCTCTCTCCCTTTGCAAGTTGGCAATACTTCTTTTTGCAAATGTTTTTCATTTTTCGTACAGATATATATCTGCAGTTTCCGATATAATATAGACTTGTGTCGTTGAATACACTTCTTTCCATACTCTGGCACTCTGACATAAACTTTCGAAGGAGAGTAGGTAGTAGTAGTTTTGTAGTAGTCGAGATGCCCCGCATATATATCGAATCGTTTCAGTTTTCCACAGTAGAATAAAATTTGTAGACGCAAACAGCCAAGCACAAACACACTGTGTGTATATTCATGTTATTGATGGAAAAGTTTCCAGTTGAAAGGAGGGAAGGGGTAAAAAGAGGAGGGTGGCTTACATAATGCATTCAATGCTATTAGAGATACCACTAGATTCGAATCTCTTAACAACCGTATTTTTTCTCATTTTATAGCAAACATTTTTCTCTTTCTAGTTTTTTTTTTTCTATTTTTTTTTTTGTTCAACTTTTTCTTCTTTATTTCTTTATTTTTCTATGTGCTTTTTGATTGTGTAATACACTGGCGTCGGTCGTCGGTTGTAGTCGATGTCGCCATCGAGAGGGTTGTTTTGACAAAAGTTTTATGGTGAACGTTTCATAATATTTTGTTTAACCTCTCTTTTCAACCCCCTTCGCCACCATCATTTCACTCTTTAGCTTATTCTTCATCAAACCCCCCTTTGAAATAGTTCGAATAAATAAATCGAACGATAGAGGAAGTTTGCCCACACCTCTCAATCAGTCCCGGGTTGAGAGCTGAGAAGGGCTATCAACACAGGAAAGCAACCCCCAATTGAAACATCTATCCAACAAGCGAAAGAGAGTAGATATCTATAAAAAAAAATGGGGGTAAATGATTGAATGAATGACACAAAGGGATGAACGGATGACTCATAACATAACATTATACCGACGACGAATGACGCCGACTATACGATGATTTGGGGTGGGGGGTGGATGGCATTTTGGTTGACACAAAACGATATAAATGAAGCCCTTTTTTGTATATAGTTCTCTCAAAACAAAAATAACAACAGCGAATATGAGGAAAAAGAAAATAAAATGACGAAAAAATTTAAACAACACCAAAAAAACGAAAATTTCCCAAATAAATCGTCAGGCTTTATAAAAGTTTACGAGCTCTCGATGGGAGATTTTTAGTACGTTAAAAAGAGAGGGTGTGGGTTATTATGTTGTGTGGGAGCCAGTAGTTGCATACATCCGAATAACAAATTGTGTGCTTTATTTGTCAGGTATCACGTGGTTTGTCTCATTACCTTTTGTTATAAAATTATGGCTTAGATTTCGATGACGATATTTGGTTCCCAGATGGTTTTCTCTTTTCCAATTCCATCCCCGTCCCGTACCTTTCCATAATGTCAAAGCAATAAAATGAAATAAAGGCAAAAGAATATAATAATATCAATAAAAACGTATCGATAACGGCTCACAGAGAGAGAGAAGAAAATTACTATTCGAATCGGGTCGTCGCGCCACTAATGACGCGAGGACGTTCATCGTTACGTTCGTTACCCACCTTCTTCAAACGCACCAGTAAAAATGAAGAAAATATAAAAAGGGGTTGTTGTTATATTGGATGGACGCGGACGGCAGCTATGTGACCAACTCTAAATCCGATTATAGAAGAAAATAAGGTATTAAATGGACATAAAGAATGGGAGAAGCGGAATAAAATGGGAGAGTAGAGGGCTGGATCAGGTATTTTTGTACAAAAAATGGTAATAAAACAGAGGTTTTTTTATCAGGGCGTTATAATTAACAAAAAGCTAAAGATGCATTCCATGAAAAAGCAGAAATTCTGTCTGTACGTGACAATAAACATTTTCATATTTTAGAAATTTATTTTATTTAAATAGAAAAATTTGCCAAAGTATAAAATTAAAATAGGTTTTACGACATTATTATACATTTGCTGAAACATTAACTATTCTATCTACTTTCAAAGCTTTGATTAATTTTTTCTGTTTGTACGTGACATGTTTCTGTTAATTTTTTAATCTCTTACTAAGATAAATAAAATGTTAATATTGATATATTGTATAAATACGTTTTTTTTCATACAATGTCACACCCGCTACAAAAATATGTCACACCCGTAACAATTTTTAATTATTATAAAAACTCAGCTTATGTTAAGTTTCATTCAAATGCATGTTTACTGCAAATATAGTAAAATATTTTTTCATATCCATCGAATACGAGATCGACAAGCAGACTGAATCGATTTTCTAACGTGTCACACCCATTACACTTTGTCTTTAAAGACTGTGAATTATAAGACAACATATTATTTCAAAAAAAAAGGTGCTTAAGCTATTTACTTCCTAATAGTTTGCAAATCAGGACCAAAAAATGAAGTAACTGAGTCACACCCGGTACAACTTAAACAGCATGTAATGTATGAAAAAAAATATCTATTAGCATTTATCTGCAAGAGTTTAATAGGGAATAGTAAGAGTTGAACAGATGCGTTTCTTAGTAAAAATGAAAATATAAAGCGGTCCACAGTGGTTCACATAGGCTTTTATGGTAAAAAAAATTTTAATTCTTGACCGAATGAAACAATTCTTCTTCACCGAAAGAAATCTTACAAGGTAATCGAATTTTATGAAAATTTGCAGTCTTCTTAAAGCTTATTTTTAACAAGAAATGATATTATGATTTATAAAAACTGATAAATCGTCCTTGTACCTATTGCCGCAAATCTGGCATTAAATAGTATTTTTGGTCATAGCACAAAAATTTTTAAACAATTGTTTTTTTTGTTCACAAAAATCCAATTTTTTCAATTTTTTGTCAAAGAGAGCCACTGTGTGGTGTTAGCAATAAGATGACTAATAAAACAAATGGATATGTATAATAGGACCACCTTAAGAAAAAAAAAAATTAGGTTCCAAATCAGGAAAAATGCCCTATTTTTTTTTTAAATTTTTATTCCTAACTCTTCCTGACGTATGAATGATCAAATATCCGCAATTTACCCAATACTGGACGCAGAATATTGCCTCTGCTCTAGTAACTTCTTATCAAAATAAGGCCAGGAAAGGTTAGAGATAAAAATAAGAAAAAATGGGGCATTTTTTCCTGATTTGGAACCAATCTAGACGGAATCGCACTCAATTTTCGCAAAAGAGTAAAATAAAGACCACCCTAATGTATAAGCTTGCCATTTGTATTTATTAGAAACTTGATTGGAAAAGTAACATAAAAATCATTTTATAAAAATAAAAAACTAAAAAACATTAAAAAAAAAATCTGGGGGCTAATATGGACCACCTGTTTATAAGGAATAAAAATGACAATTTGATAGTGTTTTTTTCTTTCAGCAAAAATTACATGCTCCATTATTGCCTTCCCATATGGCGGTCCGTATTACCTGCTGAAGCTACTTTATAAAAAAATGTTAGTGATCTGAATCTCGATTGTAGTTTTAGGATCTATAAAAATTGTGGTGGTCCATATTAGCCGCCTGGTTTAGAAATAATGCGTTAACTATTCTAAATAATTTAAAAATCAAGTTAAAGCATATAAGTTTGCAATATTATAAATATCTAACATGACAAAGTCTCATAAAAGAAAAAGGTCTTAATTTTAAAATAACTAATATTTTTGTCATTAAAATTCGTCTAAGAAAGAAAAGCTATCTAATAACCAACGAACAAAATATTGATAAGTTGTTACTCAAATTTTATCACAATCTCAAATAAAAAGTAGCTACACGTGTTGGAAACCCTCTGTGATAAGGTTAAAAGTCTCCTTCTTTCATTCTTATTGAAGAATTTTTATAATTTTTTTTTTTATATTAAATTATGAAAAAAAGGCGCCAAAGAAACCCCTTTTAACTGGCCTTGTTAACGTGAAACAGAGGTAAATCAATTTTTTTCGCCAAACACACACTCACATAAAAATGTTTAAAAAAAATTTACACCAAACCATATGAATTTATATGAGATACGAGAGCTTGACAATCGTCAATAATAAAATATATAGAATCAGGTCCGCTTCTTCTCCCCCCTTTTCCTTCCCCTGTCTAAGTTACCTGCTGGACAAGGATTTGATTCTTTTGTCTTTTATTTTTTTTTCAACTGTATACAGCAAAAGCACCCAGGTGGTTTGTGTAGTGGTGGTTATGGTAGCTAAGAGCTAGATAGTTTTGTTGTTGTTGTTTTTTTTTTGTAGGGTATATTGATTTATTACTATATGGAGCTGTAGCCGTGCATTACACGCGCAGAACACCTGTTCTCGTTACTGGTCTTTCCTCTTGCTTTTGCAATATTTCGTTCAAAATTGAAGTCCTTTGAGAATCGCTCCTTTACTTCGCATGGATTTTCATTTTATTGGGTGCTTGTAGCTAATTTCATTGCTTAACGTTCGTTTATTTCGTTCGTTTCGTATATGTCTTGGCTTGGTTGTCCTCATTGCAATCTTGGTGGTTGATTTTCTCTACTGGGGATTTAGGGGCGCATTGAATAAAAATGCAGATAGATGAAGTAGGTACAACTTCGGACGACTTTCATGGACCTCAAAAAACGTGTTTCCATGCTTCTACTTGGTGAACTTGTAATATAATTGCGTGATGGACAAAAGGGCGCAACGAAACGGTTGGTCAGTAATTTTTTTTCGTCCGTCGTCGTCGGCATCTTTCAGTTGTATGACTTCTTGTTCAGATTCTTCTCATTCTCCCCCCTAAAACAAATGAAGCAAAGAATATGTTGTAAGAAAAGGCCTAAAGATTGAAAAACTGGTCTACTCTGGAAGACGTGTTGGACAGAAAAAAAAAAAAACTCAATCACGAATTGAACACCTGATATTTTTATGTGTGCTATAAGAAAAAAGGGGGCCCCTTTATTTTAAGGTATATCTCTGCTTTCGTCTTGGATTTATTTCGGACCGAAGATTTGGCTTGGAAGTGTTTGAGGGACAAAAAAAAAAAAACAAAAAGGAGAGAGTTTTTTTTTTTATTTAATTTTAATTTGAATCCTTTTGTAAGCGTTGTGCAATTAACATGTAATTTTCATGATTTTTTACCTTCTTTTTTGAGTTTTTTTTTTTTTTTGAAAATGTGTGTTGCTTTTGAATTTGCGTGCACATAATTTGGACTTCAATTGTTACTCCTCTCATTTTTACTCAGAACAGAACACATCGACTCATCCAGAAAAGGAGAGTTGTATGCAGGAAGCGACATCACTTAAGGTTTTACTTGTTGTTACCCCCAGGATACACATAATCTTCCAACCCCATATAACCTTCCGGATTTTGTGTTTTTGTTCTTTAAGACAAGTCCTTGACAGATTGGCTTTAAGCATCTTTTTGTTGTGCCCTCCTCGACTACAACCGACGTTGACGTCAACGTCTGTTTTGCTATGTGACACTCTGACATGTGTCCAAAAAGATTCTTCTTGAAATTTGAGAAACCAGAAAAAAAAGAAAAAAAAATAAAGGGTTGAAAACTTGAACCAAAGTCAGGAAAGAATGGATAAGGTAGTTCTAACCCCTATATAATGTATTTTTCAAATCAAGATCAATTTTGTGTCGTTTTTTTTTTTATTTTTTTTTTTTTTTTGAAAATTATGAAACACTTTATACACAAAAAGTCGTCTTCTAACAAAAAAGGGATTGACGACTGTCACGTGACTTGGGTCTATTCCGAAAAACTTATTGTTTACAAGGGATTTTTCTATCCATATTATTTATGGTATTTATTTCTTTTTTATCTCACATCATTCGTCAGACTATTGGAATCTCATTTTATTCCGGAAGCAATATGTCCTCGTTAAAATAAAGTATTTGAAAAAAAATATCAAGGATTCATTTTAATATGCTTTGGCATGTTTTTTGAGAAATATCGTATGTTTGTTGAAAGTCCTTTAGATATTGTATTGTGTGGGAGAAGGAGAAGAAAATGATTTAGGCAATGGTTTTTTGAACAGCAGCCAACAAAACCCAAAAACGATAACGATGATGACGAGCATAGCAGAGTGGACAAGGACATTACTCAAAAAACAATCTTTTATGACTGTAGTTTGGTCATTGTATATAGGTTATAATAGATGCTACTGCCTGCTGCTATACCTGTCCGCTATTTATGTTACATCGACCATCAGGGCATTGTTTCAATAAAATTCTAAAATTTATTTTCCTTCGGTTTTTTGGCATAGCAACGCCATATCGATAAAAGGACATTATATACCTAAAAAACTAAAATTGTGCAAAGTCATAAAATACCCAATGGGAATAATAGCAGTAGATTTGGCCTAGTTTTTAGCATGTTTGTTGTTAAAACAAAACAAAAAAAAAAAATAGTAAAATTTTGCCGCATGTTATTTTTCAAATGTTTTTGCCTATAAAACATTTTTATTGCACTGGTTTGCGCGAAAAAATAAATAAAAAAACAATAAAAATAAACAACACACATATAAACGGATTTCATATTTTTACCCGATATTATAATTGACATTACTTACAGATGTTTGAATTAATTGCAGTAAAAATTTGGTGAATTTTCTAAACAAGCTAAATAAATATAGCAGCAAAATGTATATCTAACTTGTTGTAGTAGTGTGGTTTTTGGTTTTTAGAAAAACAAATTTAATGCAATCGATTAACATGCAAATATAGGTTAAAATTAGCAGGAAGCATTGTATAGCCTGTAGGATATGTGTGTTAACAAATAAAGGTTGGATAGTGATTTACTAACGTATTTTTACCTGTATTAAACAAAAATATAGAAAATATGGTACAATGAGTTAAAAATTTTCAAATTTTTTAGATCACATGGGAAACAATATGACGAAATTCGATAGTTTAAAGAACACTAACAAAATTGGAAGCTTGTTGAAACGAATTCGTTTCTGTTTTTTTTTTTGTTTTATTTTTTCCCGTGACTTACAAAAATGTCAAAACTGAACATCAGTGCTATTAACTTATTTCAATCGCTATAATTAGTTTTTTATGCTCATAATTTAACGTTCTTCAATTGAATACCTAATTATGCAGGATGTCTTGGAATAAGATAAGCGAAATGTGGAGTGATTATATTCTTAAAAAAACCATGTGTGTCTGTGCAATTCACACGCAGTAGACGTGAAACCTTAAAAAAATCATTTTTCTTGAAAAAAAAAAAAAAAATCGAAAAAATCTAATTATTTTTTTTTCTTCCATCATCTTTAAATTAATTTTTTATATGACAACCAACTAGTAAATTTTATGTCATATGAAAGGTTATTATTGAAGCTTTAAATATTTTTTTCAATCATGTCTGTCCGAAATCTACAAAAAGAGCTAGAAATTTTTTAAGCCAATCAATTTTTATCAAAAAAAGCAAGAAAATCAATCTTTTTTTCTTCGTTTATTTTATATAACAACCTATAATAAATTTTATATCATCTGAAAGTTTATTATTTAAGATTTAATGTCACTCGTCGCTAGTCATCGGCAACAAATCTCCACAGGTGTTTTGAGTTTTCAAGTTTTTCAATTTAAGATTGTGAATTTTGTAGAGCACGTACGGTTATGTGTGATATATCAAATGAAAGGCAATACTTTCAACATACGTATTAAAAAAATAAAATTTTTATGTTTTATTAATTTATTTTTTTGAAGATAAAAATAATTAACAAAACAGTCATTCACAATTTTGACAGAAAACTGGTACATTTTATGATACTTGGGAAAATCTGCACCAGATTTTTAGAGTGCTCGTATCAGGTTCCATTCAGCATTATGAAATACTTTTAAAAAGTGTGTCATATGACCAATACATAAGTTTTACTCTTTACCCTTACTCTTTAACATGCTGTAAAAAACTATACAAAATTAAAAAAAAAAAAAAAATATAGCACGTATACGCCACAGTGTATTTGAACAACATCCAATTGATGTGAATTACAACCTTGGTTTATGTGCGAACATGTCCAAATCGTAGTTAAATAATACTTGCAAGCAATAATAATTGTTCAATTATTTGTCGTCAGTCTTAATAAATGAACGGAAAAACAAAAATCTTTGAAATATGTAGGTACAAATCACAAAAATATAAAAGAGATTTTTTTTTTGTTTGTTCTCAAAATGTTATACAATTTTTTTTTCAAAATGGCAGGCTTTTTGTTTTAAAAACCAAAAATTTAAATTTTATACTTATTTCTTATTGAAATATTTCGAATGAATGTTCTTTTATATTAAAATTTAATATTTAAAATTTAATTTTACTCTCCACATCATTTAAACCAATAAATTCAGTCAACTACTATGGTAACCATCTAAAATTTTCCTATTAAAACTTTTCATATTAACTTGCGGAAAAACTTCAAAATGCTTTGCGGTCTTAAAGACGAAATTATCTCCAATTTTCTCAAATTACTTCTTGAATTCAAAGAATTCTTCAAAGCAAACTTAAGTACAATTTAAAACCAAAAATTTCACTATCATCAAATCAAAACCTATTTGTCAAAAACCAAAATCAACCAATCCATGCGTATAAAACACATCTTCAAATTTGTGTGAAGTGTTTTATATCTGCAAGTCATAACCTTTAATTCAGATATCAACCCAATTTAATAATATAATATCGTTTATCAACTGGATAAATACCAACTCTTTTAAAGGAAGACAAAAAAAAAAAAAAATCAATCTAAAAAACATGATTGTTAAAAATCTGTTCATCATCATGATATGGCAGCTTCTTCCAAGAGATAACAAATATACCTACATACACTACACATCTTGTTTACCCCTTTTTATCCTCTCTCATAACGTAGGTAGAGGTTTTGAAGGCTTTTTTTTTGAAATATTTATCTCATAAAAAATCATGTCATGTCATTCTTCAGTATAATATTGAAATTCCTTTAGGCCTTCTTTAAGGTATTAAACGAGTAGTTAGGTTATAGGTATGCTACTTGTCAAATTGTCGTAAAACTTAAAATCTCCAAAAACCACCACCATCATCATTCTCAAATCGTTTTAAAATCTGTTAATTTGACAGTTTAACTTTTTGTGTATTATTTAAACACCTGCTGCCATCAGCTATTTAACTTCCTTAAAAAAAAAAAAAAAAACAACTAAAAAACCAATAAACTTTTAACAGAAACAAACTTTGTTTTGTGTGTTTCGTTAAATTTTTTCAAGTTGACGTAATAGTTGGCATTGCCAACTATCTCGTAATGTCCATTAAACATCTTTTCAAGGCAGAATAGGACTAGCTATGGTCTAGGTAGGTGGTAAGGAATGAAACTTTTTCACACAACAACTTTTAAATTCATCCGATTTCCAAAAGAACAAGAAGAAAAACCATCCAATTTTGCGTTACAGCGTTACAGAAGATATACAATTACAAGACTTTCGTCAACTCTTTGTTCTTCTCCTGTCCACAGTTTTCAACCTCAAAAACATGTGCTTTTGTTCAGAAAAACTTGTAACTGTAACACGAGTGTAGCAAGTAAGAAAAATGAAAGAAAAACACACAAAGAAAGAAAAAGTGAAACATTCCACATGTAACGTTGTATAACAATCTTGTGTTGAAAACTTTTCTGGCTCTTCTATTGTCTTTGGCAAGAACATTTATTTTCATACAAACCAAAGAGACATACTTTTATACTCCTTCTCTCTTTCTTTTTTTCTGGGTGCAATTGTTGCCAGCAAAAGTGTGTAAGTAAGGAGAGGATAGGAAAAAGACCATTGTCCATTCGGAAGCTTTAGCTTATGCCATAACCAGCAGTAAACCACCCTGATGCCTGCACCACACACAGCTCAGCTCTTTCGAGATGGTAATCTCTTTCAACACCACCATAAGATTCCCATATTATATCTTTTGGTTATTATTTTATTGTAAAACAGAAGAAGATTACACAAAACAAAAATAAAAAACCTTAAACCAACTATGAATGCCACATTTGTGGGTTTCTAGGGAATGTCTTGTGCCCTTTTGTTACCCCCCCTCAATCTGAAATAGGTTTTATGGCCTTAACACATTTTTGTCTGCAACAGCAGCAGTTGAATAGTCATCGTGTTGGTTCGGTCGGTGGTCGTTAAAATAAGTGAAACTAATTTAAGGCGCAAAACTATTTTTTAACGAGAATTTAATTCACATCCAATTCAAGGAATCCGTAACAAAAGTGTGAAAACAAAAAGTATTCACGACTTTTAGTATTAGGTAGGAAAGTATGAACAGATAAAAGTATTCAAGGAAAAAAGTATGCGCGACAAAAGTTCGAAAAATGGAAAACTATTATTTTGACTGGGTTTTGATCTGGCAATAGTTACAAAGAGAAATGAGAATTTGCGAAATCAAATGTGGCGATGGACAATTCTGATTGGTCAAGAAAGAATAAATAGACGAATTTATTGTTAGATAGGGCTGGGGTCTCAGAAAAAAAGAGAGTATAGTATACAGAAATATTTATTCATAAGGATAGGAGGTCTAAATTTAATTTTCAGTCTCGCAGCTGCGATGAGCGAGGCAAGGTTAAGAGTGAGAATAAATAGACGAATTTATTGTTAGATAGGGCTGGGGTCTCAGAAAAAAAGAGAGTATAGTATACAAAAATATTTATTCATAAGGATAGGAGGTCTAAATTTAATTTTCAGTCTGGCAGCTGCGATGAGCGAGGCAAGGTTAAGAGTGCGCTCGATTTTTTTTTATCCGTAACAAAAGTGTGAAAACAAAAAGTATTCTCGACTTTTAGTATTAGGTAGGAAAGTATGAACAGATAAAAGTATTCAAGTAATTTTTCTTCAAAGTCTTGATTTTGAAAATTATTTTTTCATTAACTATTTTATAAAACAGGTTTAATTAAAAATAGAATAATCGTTAAAAATAAAATAATCGTTGGTTTTAAACAATTTTTTTCTTTCAAAAGTAAAATATTTTTTAGAAAATTTCCCTGGTTCCCCAGGACCTGAAATCCCCTATACTATACGATTTTCTTCCTGCTTTGACCCAGCTTATATATTCCTTCGAAATCATTCGTATTGAAGTAAAAAAATAAAATATATGTTATAAAAGTACCAAAATAAATTGTTACCTTTTTTTGTAATCTGCAAAATGATCACATCAAATTGTTGGAAATTAAATGATCTTTAAAAATTGTCATAAGAATTTTTTCAATAAAAGTTGTAGAAAAAAAGTTGTGGCCCTTTAAAGTATTTTTTCTTGAAAATGTACATCTATTTTCAAGAACAACTTTCTTATTTCCAATGTTAAAGAAAAAAGTACCTTAATCAAAATTGTAGAGAACTAAATTATCTACAAAAACCATCTTAAACATTTTTTTGTGGGACTAACGGTTCGCAAGATATTATTAAAAAACAGTTTAAACGGGGTTTTCAACCCCGAAAACTAGATTGTATACTCCCATTAACCTACTCTACACATCAAAACAAAAAAATCTTGTCCTACCTAAAATGCAAGGTCCGTCAAAATTTTGCAACATTTCAAAGGACTAATAATCTCGCGCACTCCAACACTCCGCACTCGCTCATCGCAGCTGCGAGACTGAAAATTAAATTTAGACCTCCTATTCCTATCCTTATGAATAAATATTTCTGTATACCCTCTTTTTTTCTGAGACCCCAGCCCTATCTAACAATAAATTCGCCTATTTATTCTCACTCTTACAAAACCCTGTCAAAATAATAATTTTCCATTTTTCGAACTTTTTTCGCGCATACTTTTTTCCTTGAATACTTTTATCTGTTCATACTTTCCTACCTAATACTAAAAGTCGAGAATACTTTTTGTTTTCACACTTTTGTTACGGATAAAAAAAAATCGAGCGCACTCTTAACCTTGCCTCGCTCATCGCAGCTGCCAGACTGAAAATTAAATTTAGACCTCCTATCCTTATGAATAAATATTTTTGTATACTATACTCTCTTTTTTTCTGAGACCCCAGCCCTATCTAACAATAAATTCGTCTATTTATTCTCACTCTTAACCTTGCCTCGCTCATCGCAGCTGCGAGACTGAAAATTAAATTTAGACCTCCTATCCTTATGAATAAATATTTCTGTATACTATACTCTCTTTTTTTCTGAGACCCCAGCCCTATCTAACAATAAATTCGTCTATTTATTCTTTCTTGACCAATCAGAATTGTCCATCGCCACATTTGATTTCGCAAATTCTCATTTCTCTTTGTAACTATTGCCAGATCAAAACCCAGTCAAAATAATAGTTTTCCATTTTTCGAACTTTTGTCGCGCATACTTTTTTCCTTGAATACTTTTATCTGTTCATACTTTCCTACCTAATACTAAAAGTCGTGAATACTTTTTGTTTTCACACTTTTGACGGGTTCCCATTAAAATTTAGATGTTGAGGAAATAATATAGCAATAGTTTTTGAAATCACTAATTTTTCAAGAAAGAAGCGAAACAATTGTTTTTTTTTCATAGCATAACATTTTTTCACTGTTTTTACAGAACAACCTACTATAAATTTTATACCATCTGAAAGACTTTTATTTTAGTTAAAAATTTTCACTACAACCATGTCTGTATGACATTTAAAAAAAGAGCTGGACATTTTTGAATGCAATCAGTTTTCATAAAAAAAAAAATAACTTTTTTCCTTTCATTAACCTTTTGTCCATTTTTTTTATATAAAAACCGGCTAAAAATTTTATATTACTGAAAAGCTTATTATTTCAGCTTTAACTGCATGCCTCATTCATATATGTACGACACCTACAAAAAAAATCTAACCATATGGTTTTTCCTCCACTGGTGGTTCGTCGTCGGCAAAAATGATTAAGATTAGAGCATATATTATTATGATTTATACATCAAATGAAAGGTTATATTATCTTTCGAAATATATAAAATCAAAAATATAAGTTTTCTATTTAAAAAAAATATGAAGTTACTTCAGAAATATGTCTACTAAAATTAATCATGTAGATAATTCACAAATGCTTACCTACTATCGCTCTCCACTATTAATTTCATCTATTTTTCAGTCAAAATAAAAAAGATATAAATAAAAAAAAAAAAACGGTTGAAAACGCCAAGAAAAAATAGTTTAATAAATCCAATTTTTTGTACGTAAACATCAATCAATCTTACCTATAAGTTCTGTAAATTTTGAGATTTTTTGCATTTTGTCATAAAAAACATCTTTCAAAAATACTCCTTTAAAAATAGGTGTTTTTCAAAAATTAATTTATTTCGAAAATTAGGGCTTTACAAAAAAATATGTTTAAAATAGAAATTTTGGTAAAAAAAACTCTCCTACCTATAAAAACCACATTGTCAATGGTCTACCCCACGCATTTTTTTTTAGAAAACCGTTCATAACTTATTTTTTGAAAACTTTTGCCGCTCTGTTTTCAAATGTATCTATCGATTAGAAAAAAATTCATCTGTCTACGACTTACCGTTTAGAAAATAATTTTTTTTTACCATGTCATTTTACCCTTATTTACCCTATTTAATGATTGAATTTTTAAAAATCCTTTCTAAAATAGTTCAAACTCTACTTTGATTTATGAATTAATCAGTGAGTGGCTAACAAAATAATATAATAAAATATAACTAGATAATAACTAGATAACTTGAAAAACTAATTTTTTTGTGTCATTTGAATTTTTTAAATTGCAGGATCTCGCAAAATAGACATATCCCATTCAACCATCAAACTCAAGAACCAACCATCATCGTCACTGAAATTTCCATAGAAATAACTGGTGTAGTCGGCACATTGTGTGCGAGGGCGAACGAAGAACACACAATGAGCGGAAATAGCGTGCCAAAATCAAGGAACCCATCATCAGACAGCAGTAGGAGTAGCAGAAGGAGATGCTGCTCGTCGAAAGGCTTACTTTTAACCGTCATGATGATGATGATGACTTTTCTGCCATTTGAAGTTGCGGCGAAACACATCCATACAAATGGAGGAGGGGGAAGTGCGGGTTCAGGTGCAGGAGGCTATGTCAATTTCAATAATCAGCGCTTCGCCATGGAACCCCAAGACCAAACTGCAGTTGTCGGAGCTCGTGTCACGCTTCCTTGTCGGGTCATCAACAAACAGGGCACATTACAATGGACAAAGGACGACTTTGGCCTCGGTACGCACCGTAATTTGAGTGGATTCGAACGCTACTCGATGGTAGGTAGCGACGAAGAAGGTGATTATTCGCTAGACATCTATCCGGTGATGTTGGACGATGATGCAAAATATCAGTGCCAAGTGAGTCCGGGTCCAGAGGGCCAAGCGGCTATAAGGTCAACATTTGCCACTCTCTCTGTGTTAGTTCCCCCCGAACCGCCTAAAATTTCTCAGGGAGACTTTATCATGACCACCGAGGACCGCAAAGTAGAGATTGAATGCATATCCGTTGGTGGTAAACCAGCTTCAGAGGTATAAGTTTTTGTGAGAGTTTAGTAGAATGGAAAAGTTTATTTTTTCTCTCTCTGATAGATAACCTGGATTGATGGCTTGGGAACAGTAATCAATGATAACATCGAATACACAGTGATTCCGATGCCAGATTTGCGTCGGTTCACTGCGAAATCGGTTCTACGATTGACACCACGCAAGGAGCACCACAATACAAATTTCACTTGTCAGGCTCAGAATACAGCCGACCGAACATATCGTTCAACGAAAATTCGTGTTGAGGTAAGAAGAGTCTTTCTCTCTCTGTGTTAATTAATCAAAAACTTGATGACCTATCCTTTTCCGTCTAAACTTGTGTGTGTTTGTTTATTGCAGGTGAAATATGCTCCAAAAGTCAAAGTGAGTGTAATTGGTGGCGCTTTAGCTGGTGGCAGGATTCCAGAGTACGCTCAGGTGCGATTAGAATGCAAAGCGGATGCCAATCCTGGTGAAGTCCGTTATCGATGGTTCATCAACGACGAGCCAATTATCGGTGGCCAGAAAACCGAAATGGTAATATTTTCTTTCTCTCTCTTTCTCTCTCAAATTTTCAATTATTCTCCAAAAGTGTATGCGTTCGTTGGACGGTTGTCTTTTGTGACTTCCGTTCGTCCGTTCGTTCCATCTTTTCCATCCAATCATCCATTCACATTGAAGAAGCGGTTTGAAATTAATTTTTGTTTTTCTCTTCCCCTCTCTCTCTCTTTTCTCTCTTTCTTCCAACCCCTTTTGTAAATATCAGGTTATCCGGAATGTTACACGAAAGTTCCACGATGCCATCGTCAAGTGTGAGGTGCAGAATTCGGTAGGCAAGAGTGAGGATAGCGAGACCCTGGACATAAGCTGTAAGTACAATTTCCTACCCAACTCACAATTTGCAGGTCGATGATAGTGATGGGAACTATCGAATGATTGGAACTATCGATAGTTAGTAATTGAATGATTTGAACTATCGAATAGTTCATTCATTCATTTATTCATTCGAAAAAAACTATCGAATAAACTATCGGATAGAAACTATCGAATACAAATTATCGAATAAACTATCGAATAAAAACTATCGAATAAAAAAAACTATTTGAATGAAAAAACTATTCGAATGCAAAAACTATCTAATAAAAAAAACTACTCGAATGAAAAAACTATCGTATAAAAAAATTATTCGAATGAAAAAACTATCGAATAAAAAACTATCGAATAAAAAAACTATCGAATAAAAATAAATAGTAACTAATTGAATGAATAAATAAATGATTTAAAACTATCGAATGAATGAATATATTACAACTATCGATAGTTTTATAGTTTTTATTCGATACTTCCCATCCCTAGTCGATGATTTCAAAATGGACAACTTAACTCATGTGTTTTTCTCTCTCTTCTCCCAGATGGACCACAATTTCGCCAGCGTCCACAGTCCATTGAGGCTGATATTGGCAGCGTTGTATCACTGACCTGTGAGGTTGATGGCAATCCCATGCCGGACATTGTTTGGATACAACATCCCATCGATAGGGTAGGTTATTTCGCAAACCTTTTTTCAAGTGCACTTTAGATAACTCACATCTCCAACCGCAACCGCACACATTTCTGACTTTGTCTTTTTACTCTCTCGCCCACAGGTTGTTGGCGGCAGTTCAAATTTGACATTTAGCGTTACAAACGAAACTGCTGGGCGGTACTATTGCAAAGCAAACGTTCCTGGTTACCCAGAGATATCGTCGGACGCGTACGTTTACCTTAAGGGCTCTCCCATAATCACCTCGTCGCACTATCAATACGGTCTGGTCGGCGATACGGCAAGGATTGAATGCTACGCGACTTCGGTGCCGCGGGCCAGGCATGTATCATGGACGTTTAATGGTCATGAGATTTCGGAATCGGGCCATGACTACTCGATATTGGTGGACGCAGTGCCCGGGGGAGTCAAATCGACCCTCATCATCAGAGACAGCCAATCGTACCACTATGGCAAGTACAATTGTACGGTGGTCAATGACTATGGCAACGATGTGGTTGAGATAAATTTGCAGGCTCAAAGTAAGTTCTCCGAAAATTTAACCCTCGAAATGAAAGTCATTTGACTTTGTTTGATGTTGATGGAAGACATCATTTTAATTGTTCTTTTTTTGTCTCTTTTTCTTTTGTGTCTCTCTTCTGCAGAAAGCGTTCCATTATTGATGACAATTGTTGGTGGAATTTCAGCAGTAGCCATCCTAATGATTCTGACCATCTTGGTAATTGTCTATTTCAAGTGCAAAAAACGCAAACTCCCACCAGCCGATGTCATTAGTGAGCATCAGATCTCGAAAATCGCTGCCAAAGAGGCCGGTGACCGCACATCCAACTACAGTGACCTCAAGGTGGACATTTCAGCCGGTTATGTGCCTTATGCCGATTACACCACCCACTACAGTCCTCCGCCGCAATATTTAACAACATGTTCGACAAAATCCGGTGGCAGCAGCCATTTGCAACTTCAGCAGCATCAACAACAGCATCAAGCTATTAATGTGCCAATGACTTTTATAAATGGCGGAGGCAGTTTAACGGGCAGCATTATTGGATCGCGAGAAATTCGACAGGATAATGGTCTTCCAAGTTTACAAAGCACCACGACGACAAATGGAAGTGTGGTAAGTTCATCGCCAAATGGCAGTTGCAGTAATAATAGCACAGCCACGCATGTAGCACAGAACTCGTTGAGTATTGATCCAAGGTATAGTGCCATATATGGCAATCCCTATTTACGAAATTCTAATTCATCATTGCTGCCGCCACCTACAGCTGTTTAGAATTAAAAAAAAAAAAAAACATACAAAAAAATAACTAAGAGAAAACAAAAAAAATCAATTAAGTAAACTAAAAAACCTATAATTTTTAATAATTATTGTCGCTTTCGAATTTAAAAAGAAATACAAAAAAAAAAAGAAATAATCGAGTTAGGCTAATTTAACACAAAAAACAAAGAAAAAGAAAATATAATAATACTCTTGTATAAAAATGGACTAACCACGTAAAGACTGATCTCAACGATTTAGTAAAATGGGTTACCTAAATTTCCAAAAAACAAAAATCACATAAACAAAAAAAAAAATAAAATAAATTTTGATAAATTATTTTGAAAACAACAAAACTTACCTAAAGATGTGACGTAGAGGGGGTAGAAGTGTAGAAGTTTTTAAAGAATTTTTAAGTTAGGGAAGATTCTAGGGAAAGTTTTGCCAATTTTTTTCACAAATATTTAAAAATTCGAATTTTAGTTTTTTTTTTTTAATTTTCAAATTTTAAGGGAGAACAAATTTTGAAATGCGAACATTAATTAGGTAGCTATTTTGTTACATTGATACATCAATACAGAATTTTGATTTGTAAGGGATGGTCGGTTTAACTTTGAACTGGGGTGAAAAAGAGGGCATTTTACCTACAAATTTGAGGAATTTTTGGATTTCTTGGGACAAAAAAACGGTATCTGCTATCAATTTTTCAATTTCGGCTCCAACGATTTTGTTAAAAAAAAATCATCTTCACTTTTTATTCTGTAGATGAAAAAAAGTTTGTTTTTTCAAAACCAGTATAGTAACCTCTTATTAACTTTTTTTGATTTTGAATTTCATTGCAAACGAGATTACTAAATTCAATAAAATACAGGAACATTAACGTTCCCTATAAATAGTGCAAAGAATGAAATTTAAGAAAAAACATTTTTCCGGATTTAAAACATAAAATTTTGTCAAAAATTAATTTTTAGAAAACGGTTTAGGAACAAAAACGGTTTTTTAGACCTTTAAACATCGCAAATACTCAATTTCCCAACCGATTTTCATAAAAAAAAATTGGTTTCACTAAAACTTAATATTGTTTAAAAAAATTATAAAAATTGACATTTTTTGGTTCAAAAGTATGCTAAAAATCGACGTTCAAGTGAAGAAAATGGCGAAAAGAACACTAATTTTAAAATTCTTGAGTTTATGAAGTTTAGGTTTTTAACTAAAACCATATATGTTTGAAAGATATTCTTTTAAGAACAATTTCAAAAACTGAAATGGGTTGAAAATTGACGAAGCTAGTGTAATTGCAATGTTTGAAGGTCTAAAAACCCGTTTATTGTCCCTAAATCTAGATTTTGGAGGTCTTCTGAAAAACAAAGTATGCAGTTTTAATATATTCAAAATGCTCTACAAAACGTATTATTTTAGCAGAAAAATATTTTCAAATTTCGTTTTTTTTTTCGCTAAACAGTGTATGTAAAATTCTTCTAAAATACACAGGAACCAAAAACTAGCTTAAGTCAAATCTCGAGTTACAGATTTTTACATTTTTATTTGTATATGCAACTTTTATATATTAAGAATATCTGTCCATTCCATTATCAATTTTTTTCTTATCACTTTTTATTAACTAAACAGCTTTTTGACCTTTTTCTAAAATTACCTCAGTTTACCCTACTTAAATGTCAAATTTTCAAAAAATCCTGAATATTTAAAATTTTAAATTTAATTTTTTCTGACGTAATTTTTTTGACTTACCATATAAGCAGTCCAAATTAACCCTTTTGCAAATCAAATTCACCCTCAAAAAATCAAAGGGTACAAACTGTTATTATCATTCATTCAAGAAACTGATGATCTATCCTTTTTTTTAAGATCCTTTGTGATTCGATTGATAGATGGTAAGATTTTCTGTTTACTTTACTGATAGTTTATTTTAATGATTTTTTATTTTAGTGAATTGTTAACAAGCATTAAAATATCTCTTTTCAAATCGGTGTTTGCGAAAAAAAATGTCGCCTTTTATATGAACAAAATCCTTGAAAATGAATGTGAAAGAATTTGTCTCATCTCGAACTCAAAAATTATTCCTTACTTGAATAAAAAATTTTTGTTTAACTTCTCGTGCGTCATTTACGAGTAGACGTAACAACCTCATTAGACTTTAAAAATAGTTCAAAACTATGAAAGTGGTTTTCTTTCAATACAGACTGTGTCTGTATACCTTACCTACTTTTATTCAAAAACATCAAAGTCCTTTACATCAATGCATCAATGAAGAAGGTACCTAATTTAAAATTAAACTGAAGATAGAGAATCGAAAAAATGTAGGTTGTCTGTAGTTTTCCATACAGAAAACGTGTAATACAAATCAAATAAAAAATCGAAACCCTTCAAGTTCAAATTCTAGAAATTCATTATTTTTTTTCCTTGAAATAAAAAAACTTTAAAATATTAGAATTTATCTTTTCTATGAAAAAAAAAAAAAATATATAAAAACCAAAACCAAATATAGAAATCAATGCACAAATAACTTGAAAACCCCTTCACAAAAACTACCCTCCTAGAAATATTATGAAAAATATATAAAAAAAAAATAAAATCCTTAACAGACAACCTCATCGTTATTATATAGAAAAAACCGCATTATATTTGTATTTGTGTGTTTTTTATTCTGAATTTCTTAGAAAATGAAAAAAAAAAAAAATTATTTTCAAGTATTGAAAAATATTAAAACATTCAACTTTATCGATTTCTATGCATATTGAACTAAATCAAGGGAAAACGCTGTTTCTAAGGTAAAATATTATATTGGAAGGTATAAGGTGCTCGTAGTAGAAAGCATATTCAACACAATAACACAAAAGGTAAGAGGCTTTCTCCGTTTTATTTTTGTTAGAAGGAAGTCGGTCTTATATGCATCACCACCTTTTATCGATTGACCTTCTTCAACGGTGCATAGAGAATTATGATGGTAAACATTTTTCTTATGCCATTTACGTAAGAAAAATATAAAAATAAAAAAAGACTCACCCACCACAAAGTACTTATACACAAACCATAACTACCAACGTAAATATTATATTCTTTTAATGAGTCTTTCAAGAGAATATTCACGTTTATGATAGAAAAACATATTTATTTCTGTTTGCACATTCGATAAACTTTGTACAAATAAACAAATAGAACTAATAGAACAAAAATGCATGAGAGGGTTTTGTATATAAGTTGAGAGATACATTTATGGGTGTAGTTTTTAGACAGTGTTTTCAGTTTTGAAGTCGTAGGGTGGTGAAAAAGGTTTTGAAAAATTTTAAGCTTTTGAGGTTGAAATAGAAATTTTTATGATTGATAGGTTTTTTTTTGTTAAATTAATTAATACCATCAAAAGGATCGAAATTTGAAGATGTAATTTTTGTCAAATTTCTAAATCTTGAAACTCAGTTTTAAGAAAATTTGCAATTAAACAAAAAACGAAAATGCACAAAAACATAAAATTCGTTTTCCAAAGGAATAAAACAAAATCTAAAATCAAATTGCCCTCCAAACAAGTATTTGATATATTAAAATGCATTTTTAGAAAAAAATTTTTTTTAATCGTTTTTTTTTTTTTAAATTCTAATTTTGCATAAATAATTTTTTGGAAAAAATGTTTAAAAATAAAATTGGCATGCCATTTTGTAGAAGTCGCTAATCAACATATAGAACCAAAATTTTACAAAAATTCAATGTTCCTTTTTCGAAAATTTGATTGTTCAAAAAAAATTTTCAAACTTTTTTTTAAATCAAAAAATTATTTTTTTTTTTCAAAATTTTATTTCTGATTTATATTGAAATTATATGCTTTTGTATAAAAAAATTCGTTTAAATATAGTAAGCAGTTTTGTAGAAAATCAGATTTGAAAAAAAGCGGTTCTATGACAGGTACCGTTAATAATGATTAAAAAAAAAAAAAATGTTGATAAAGTAGCATTTGAATTTTTATAACAAAATCGTTGGAGCCGTTTTTGACACAACTAAACTTTTCCGAAATTAGTATATGACAGGTACCGTCAATTTGCTCCAAAAAAATTAATTTCAAAAACCCCTCTGCAAAGTCTCCAAAAAGTGCTACACCCACTTTTTTTGCATTCTCCATCATCGTAATATCATGAAAAATTGTTTTCCAACCTAAATCGCAAGTAAAAAGAGAAAAACATACCTATTTGGATGTTTTTTTTCAAATGTTTTGGTTTTTCTATGCTTATTCTCATGTTTGAATTCAAATGCAATTTGCATTCAAATGTCCTTTTAGGAAGAAATAGTTCTCACTTAACTTTTACCACTATTATCATAGTTAACTGTGATTTGCATTTAAAACAGCAAACCTTTTTACTTTCGAAAATTAAATTTTATGTCCATGTCCATAGCGTCAAAAACTCAAAATTCCCGACTTTTTGACGAGAAATTCGTTATAATACCTTTTCTTGGAATTTTTTTTTCAAAATTATGTTGATCATTTACTAACTTTAATTTTTAAATTAATTTTTTTATTTTATTATTTTTTATCTTTTTTTTCATTTATTTATTTATTTTATTATTTAATTTTAATTTTTTTATTATTTTTCATTTTGATTTTAATTTTTAGTTTATAATTTCTTTTATAATCCAGCTTATCTACGATGCATAATATTTTTACGGAAACGAATCTATCTTCTTCTACGTCACAGTTACTACTAGATCAATCGTGCTTCTATAACATCACATTACAAAACAAAATAAAACAAAACAAAAAATAAGAAAATACTAAAACCAACATCGAAAAAAAAATATATAAAAAAAAGCGAAATAAAAAACTAATAAGCTTCATTTTTCATATTCAACTCACAAAATTAAACAAAATAAAAACAAACTAATTAACTTTTAACAAAAAAAAAAACAAAACAAAATAAAATTCTAACAAAATTGCGTCCCATTACCAAACAAAAAACAATTAATAAAAATTTCATTATTATATACAAAAAAAAACCACTAAGCATTACAACCAAATTACAAATGAAAAAAATTAATAAACTGCATCTTCAAACAAAAAACAACAAATTCAAACTACTTATCTTAAAAAAAAATAATTTTTTATATATTAAGAAGATAAAGGTATTATAGATTATATTTAACAACAAATTGAAAAAAAAAAAAATTAAAATTAAAAAAAAAAAAAAATATTTTCAAATAAAATTAGGGAATCATATTGCTTAAAAAAATTCAATTAAAAAAAAGCGTTTCCTCCTAAATGTTTTAACTACGATCAATCAAATCGAATAGCTTTTTTGAAATATAAAAAAATATAAATTATAGTAAATATTAAATAAAATAAATATTTATAAAAAAAATTAATTAAAATTAAAAAAAAAAATATGAAACAATTTTAGTAATTAAGAAAAAAAGAGGAGAGAAACTCTCTCTCCTTTCATGTACCTGATTAGTTTTGTAAGTTGTTAATTTTAAGAATAAATATAAATAAAATTTAGTTAGTGCTTCTTAGTGTCTTATTCAGCAGAAAGAAAACAAAAAAAATTAAGAATTAAAAATCAATATAATTATAAATGTATTTGTATATTTTAAATTAAAAAAAAAAAAATAGAGAAAACAAAAGAGATTAAGAGAGAGATATAAATAGTTTTTTTTTTATAATTTTAACTTTAAGAATTAAAAATAATTATTTTTTAAGATTATTCAAAACTATTGTCAAAAAAAAATTAAAAAAAAGCAAACAATTTGTCCAAAATGCTTATCGAGTTAAATTTATATATAAAATAATAAAACAAAACGACTCCAGAGTGCTTACTAATTTAGCTGTTAGGTTCCCATAAAAATGTATTTATATTTTTCTAGTACCGTTTTGATAACCGTTATAGCGATAATAATCAAATTCTATGTCTGTATGTGTGTAAAAAGCTTTTTTCTTTTATTTTTATTACACATATACAATAAAAATGAAAAACAAAAAAAAAAAACAACGTTGTATTGTTTTTTATTTTTGTCTCAGTCTCAATGTGGCAGCGCACAACCAGAAAAAAAAAATAAATATCCTTGTTTGAAGCTTTGCCACTTTCCGGTCGAAGTTGAACCTGAAAGTGGCATGAGATCCAAATCCCTCGAAGGGAAGTTAGAGGGGAGAAGACAGAGAAGCTCGATAAAATTTTACAGCATAAAACTGCCTTTTCCTTAGACTCATTTAATGGTTCAGTGACCTCATAGAACACTGACTGGCTCTATGAGGGGTGGTTGATAGTGGTCGTCGTAGTTATTTTTCAAGTTAGGGACGAAGACGACTACTGCCCAAAAAAGGCTTCATTGGTAGTTTTATTTCATTTTCAGTTCACTCATACTCCAACTCATAACAATCCACTGTCTCACCCCATTATTTGTTATTTGTCTTTCCACCCTTAACCTCATCCCCATCAAAATACGAAAAAAAAAAATAGTGTTTTCATGGTGCCAGAGTGCGTTGCCAGAGAGAGAGTATAGTATATATTTTTTTCAAGCTATATAAATTGGTTAATTGAAAAAGTTTGGAATTTTATATAAAAAAATATAGAAATAAAAATAAATAAATTAAAATTTTAATACAAAAATTAGAGAAAAAAAAAAAATAAAACAAAATTTTATAAAATTAAAAACTACGTGTGTTATTGTCTTATGAGTTTTTTGTTTAATTATTTAGTTTTTATTATTTTTTGATTTTTTTATATAAGAATTATTTTTTTAAATTTTATTAAGATAGACCGTAAGTTTTAGACTGTGTTATTCTCTAAAGATTTACGATGATATTAAATAAAAAATAAAAATCATAAAACATTGATTATTATATATATATACCTATACATACATTTATATATATTTTTCACATTGTAATTTTAGAAATATAAGAAAAAAAATAAAAAATAAATCTGACGAAAATAAAATAAGAAAAAAATTAAAAAAAAAAAAAACAAAAATAAAAACATTTTTAAAACAAAATTACTTTTTGTTTGATTTTATTATAATTTCTATGAGACTTTGGTATATAATTTCGTGAATGGACTTCTAGGTGGAGTGCTTTTCGGCCATTAGCTTGGGGCAGAATACAGAGATTTTTGAGTGGTATGTAAAGATTTTATTGAAGCTTAAAAATCAAGGTAATCTTAGTAATAAAGTAAGTTTCTCCAAACTGAGAGTTTAAAAATTATTTTTTTTTTCTGACTTCCATGCTAAGGGTAATTTATTTGTGTGAGAAAAGTTGGAAATTGTATTTTTATTTTTTAAGTGATTTTTCGTCCAAAAGTTTGAGACAAAAATTTAACCCTATTCTGAATAAGGAAAAATCACGCATAAATTGACAGCCAAGGAAACCCTAGTCAAAATAGAGTCCACTTCAACTTTGAACCTTAAAAAGTAAGTTTACCGATGATTTACCTAATTTCTTAGAAATTCTGGATCAAACTGTTTTTTTTTTTTTTATAATGAATTATTCGCTGCGAGTTTATTAGTGTTACAAGAAAAATTTATGTAAAGCAAGCTGTATTTAGCGACCAATGAAAAAGAAACTCTTAAGGAAATGAAATAATAATTAAAAGAAAGAAAGCGTTTCGTTTTCTTGACCAAGTTGAAATGGAACCACATGAGAAGGACCACCTTTTAAATACATATTTAAATCATCAAATTCGGCTCATCGCATCCAAGCGAAACTTCTGAGTAAACAAACTAACATAACAAAAAAATACAGACGAATGAAAAAGATTTTTCCTTATTGAGTTCGTTTAAAAATAGTAAATAAAAATATTAAAGGACATCACATTGACTTAATCACCGGGCAGACAGTTGAACTTTGATTTTGATAAATTTTAGGCACAGTGGTGTCTTTCATGCTTTTTGGATTAAAAAATCATATTCACTGTCATTTCTTGACGAAATCTGATGAAAAGTAAGAAGATTATCAGAAAGGTATCCGATCTTGCGTTTGGATAAAACTGCTCATTTTTATACCTATTCAATGAAAAAAATTCAAAAATGTTGAAAACAAAGAAAGATACTACTTTCAATCAATTTTCATAAAAAAATAAATATTTCAGCGTAAATTGTTTTCAAATATGTTTTAAGGTAAAGATTAAAAAACATAACAACAAAACAGAAAATTTAAATTTTCGTTAAACAAAAAAACAAAATGCACGACTGGGTCACACGAACTTGCTCTTAGAGTTAAAGTTGCCTAATTTTTTAAGACTTTTTATATAGAAATTTGGAAAAAGTAGGTACCTAAATAAAAAAAAACCATAAAATCCGTTTTTTTAAGAATAAAACAAAATCTGAAATCAAACTGCCCGCCAAAACAAGTAGGTATGCAGTTTTATTTGATATATTAAGCTGCATTTTTAGAAAAAAAAAAAAATTATCAAAAGCGTTAGAGCCGTTTTTTAAAAAAAATAATTTTTTATAAATAATTTTTTGAAAAAAAAGTTTTAAAATAAAGTTGGTATGCCATTTTGTAGAAATCACTGATCAACATCTTAAAACAAAATTTAAAAAAAAAATTAAATTTCCCGTTTTCGAAAATTTGATTTTTCAAAAAAAAAGTTTTCAAAATTTGTTTAAAAATTCAAAAATTATTTTTTTCAAAATTTTATTTTTGGCTTATATTAAAATTATATAAATGCTTTTTGACAAAAAGTTTCGTTGAAATCGAATAAGTAGTTTCTGAATAAATCGGATTAAAAAAAAAAAAACAGTTCTATGGCAGGTACCGTTAATAATGATTTTCAAAATAAAATTTTTTTTATTGAAAGATAGACCTTCTTTTACATTTGAATTTTTTTAACAAAATCGTTGGAGCCGTTTTCGAGATATTTCAAATTTACTAATATTTGTATTATGACAAGTACCGTTATTTTTGGTTCAAGAAAATGAATTCCAAAAACCCCTCTGGAGAGTCGCCAAATAATGCTACATACCAAGTTTGACATCAATCGGTCTATCCGTTTAGGCTGTAGCTCGTTTACAGACAGACAGACTGACAGACAGACAGATGGAATTCCGGGACCCACTTTTTTGGCATTCTCTATCATCGTAATGTCATGGAAAAATGTTATCTCAACTTTTTTTTTTGTACGAATGCATAACTTGATTGACTTGAACTCCCTCACAAAAAACCGTTATCAAATCCTAACGCTATCGTACTACGTGTCAAAATAACATTATTGTTAGATGCCTAAACGTTCGAATTTCTGTATCTGGGTTGAGATATTAAATTTTTTTTTTCTAAGCTAATTTTGAACGAATTTTCATAAAAAAAAATACCTCGTTTGAATTGGAAAAAAAATATTATTTTTGAATAAATTTTTAAAACAGCATGTTTTGAAAACATATACCTTAAATTGATGTAGAAGTTGATAAATGACGAAAAAAATGGAATTTTTGAACTTTGACAGCTTTTAAATTCTAAAGTGGTTTAACCAAACAACATACCTTACCTACATTTTTAAAAAGGTCTAAATGTCTTCTTTCTAAAGCTGTAAAGAGATCTAAAATGGGTACAAATTTGAAGAAGCTCGATTTTTTTCAATGGGTAAAGGTTTAAAAGACCGTTTGTTGCCACTAACTCTAGATTTTGGAGGTGTTACGGAGTATTTAAATAAAGTTTTGTAATCAATGCAGTGCAACAAAACATGATAGGTCTCCTTAAAATGAAAATTTTTAGTTTGCAACATTATTTTAAACATTGCATCTAAACGTGTTGACAAAATTTGAAAAAATTGGTTGAGCAGTTTTTGAGAAATCTAGAAAAAGTGTAATGAGAGTAATAGATATTTAAAAAAAATAAATTTCCTTCTCGATTTTTTGTGATTTAGGAATGTATTTTTAATAATATCATGGAATGCAATTTTGTGAAGGATATTTTATGGACACTAAAAATTCACAAATTTTAAACAATGGTCTAATGTTTCTCTGTGAGATCAGCTTTTTAACAAGTTTCTGCGACCCAAAGGTGCTCTTAAATGTATTTTTTTTTTAATAATTGTAGTTTTAATTTGTTTTTATTTTGAAGTGAATATTGCCTCTTGTTGCTGTTTTGTGTAAAATGTCCTTTTTTCTGCCTGCTGGGACACGCTGTTAGCCGGGGAGCTCTTATAGGTACATAAAATTGGAAAGGGTGCTACTTTGTTTATTCACACACACAAAAGGGTGTGGTGCGATATGCATATAAATGCGGTGTATGTTGAAGCCAAAAAAATAAAAAAACCCACGCCATGAACGCAATATACTCGCTCCCAGACTCGACTCACAATTCCATACACGGTTGGCTGGGGTTTGATCATGAAAAGTCGCCTTCTAGCCAAAATAAAAATCGATATCCTTGTAAAAAAAATAATAAAAACTGAAAACAAAAAATAAACAAAACACTGCGAGAGAATAATATTACGCCACGACCGACTACGACGCTATATAACTCTCTCTAGAGCTCTGTTTTTTTTTTTTTTTCTCTATGAAGTGAGTCAGTCCAAAAAATGACATTGAATTTATTTAGTGTGTAGAGGGTCCATAAAACGGTTTTGTATTACAACACGTAAAGCGTCTGCCAAATGAAAATAAACCTTTCAGCAAAAATAGTATAGTATAGCTGGATGATTTACATTTATAGTATAGGTATATCCTTTATCCTTCACACACAAACACACACACAAATTTATACAAATGTATACGTTTGGATGGGGCTAGTGGAACAAAAGGACAAGTTGTGGCTTTTACTTAACTTTTCTTCGCAGTTCAGTTGTTGGATATCGAATTGCATAGAGAATTGTGTGCGTCTGGGTTGACAAAAACAAAAAAAAACAAAAAAACTAATACTAATTAGAAAATATATACGAGGTAAGTCTCGTTCTGCTCAAAGTCTTAGCACCCCCAAAAAGGGGGTAAAATGGGAATAAAGTTAACTTTATGTCAATTTACCTTGTTTTCAGGGTTTTAGTGTATATGGGGTGTAAGGTAGGGGTAGTTTAATATTATTGCGACTTCATTTACATCCCTAAGGACTACAGGGAAGGGTTAATGACTATAGTTGGTATATTTGCAAATGGCAAAGACACACACTCTCCAACACAAGTTAGTTAGCCTTTGGCTATAATTAGAGTTGCAAGGTATAATTATTATTGTACAAATGGGAAAGTGTTAAATTATAATCTTAATATCACTTACTTAAATATGAGAGGAAATATAATTTCAATGTAAAACAATAATAGTTAAGAATCGTCGTCGTCGTATGTATATATTTATACGAGTAGGCATGCCCCCAGTGAATTATGTAAATTTTATGAATAAATATAGTACAGGTTTAACTTTGTGTCTATTTATCTTTGGGACATGAGAAACCATAGTTATTTAACAGCTTTTTTTTTTTGTCAAATAGCTGATTAGCGCGAGAGAGAATATAAGAAAATCTCAAGAGACATGAATATTATAAAATAATTAATAAATAAATATCCTTTTGGTTAAATTGTAAATAAATAGTTTTTAACAGAAACACTCTCAAAGGACCTTTTGTTAACCCTCTGTCGACACACGGGTGCGAATTTGGCAGGACAAAAATAAAAAAATTACGATTTTTCAAAAAAGTGGTCACAAAAAGTCTCTTTATAAGGGTGAAAATATTTTTTTCCTGAATTGTGAATACAATATTCGAATTCCTCGGAATATTCTACATCAATTTCATACTTTATTCTCTGTAAAATATTGTGAACGAAAAAAGTTCTAGCGACATGAAAAAGTACAAACCAAATTCGCACCTGTGTGCCTATCACGTCAAAAAAAAGAGGTGTGCCTACAGAGGGTTAACCATCCCAACATTGGAAGTAAATTCAAATAATGAAAGCAGTTTTCTGAAAAATGCTAGGTTTCCTGCAAATTACTCGAAGACAACGGCGTATACAAGGGGGGGGTCACGGGGTCATGACCCCCCCCAAGAACTCAGAACTTAAAAAAGAATTTTTTATGTGATACTAAAATCTCTTGAGTAGGATTATTTTCAAAATGTTGAAGTTTTAGAACATGAAAGAAAATTAAAAGTAAAAAAAATTTTTGGTATTCAAACAAACTATTTTACCATATTTTGGGGATGTGGTCATATTTTTAGCGAACGCTTTGCTGGATTAGGATTATTTTGATTCGTTCTGTGCTGTAGAGTTTTGTATGGAAACAAAATCCGGATATATTCAAAGCTTTTTAAAAGAAATTGAATCTGGTAGGTAAACAAAAATAATACCTTAAGGACAAGACACTGCTTACCAGCAAATCAAAGAAGCAGCCATATCTTCAATTTTTTTATATGATAAAGTGAATAAAATATGTTTTAAATAGGGAAGCTTTCTGTGGCCTTGCTGTGTGGAGGTCAATTCTGTTGATAAAATTCGTCATCGGCAAAATGTTAAAGAAGGATATCATTTCTCAAATCTTTTTAGTTTTTTGCAATGTTCCAGTTCAATATATTCGTCTGATAAAATTTGGTGAATTTTGTTTGCTTACAGAATATAACAGTATTTTGTACATACTAAATTTTCTAGATCTGTTGCATTTTTTGAAACAACTATCGATTTGTTAATCATCAATGGCCAGCCAATTATAGAAGCAATGTAAGCAACCTTATCTAAGGCAATTTAAATATTATTATTAAATATCACTCAGGGCTAATTTTTTGAATAGTTAGATAAACCTAAGTTAGAGCTTATTCCTAGGAATAAAAGTTTTTTTTTTATAGTGACATTTATTCTTCTGATAGTCTATCTGACGATTGAAAAAGCAGTGCTTAATCTAATAAATACAACTGAATGTTTTTTATATTGTAAGCCGCTGATTAATACCTGAAAACGGACGAATTCCAAAATATCGCCAAAATTATTTTTTTTGTCTTTACCATTTTAATAGAGGTATTTTAAATTCCCATACAATTTTAAAGCAAAATTTAAAAAAAATTATATTTTCAAATGCAATTTTTTTTAAAATACTTTGCGATTCGTTTGCCTGAGGTTAGGACGACTTTTAATTCAAAAGTTAAAACTGTTATTAAGTAAAAACGATTTTTATTTTAACTGTCTGGGCTAGCAATGAACAATGAACAGTTGTTTTAAGGCAAATTATTCAATCGAAGTACTCGTACAGTACATTTTATTTTTAGGAGAGGATAGCCTCAATTGGTCAAAGTTAAAGCCTAGTACGCTGGTGATAAGAAACGAAAAATCCCATACAAAAATGAAACAACGAAATGGTAAACCAAAAATTTCGTTCAACTTTTCGTTCTTTAGTACGCTGTTCGGCACAACGAAATTGAAAGTCTAAACTTCTTTTTAACACACAAACAATTGCCGGGGACATTCATTCTGTGTGGAAAAATGACATTTTGAGTTTTTTTGTTTGTTTTTGTTGTTCATTTTGTCATTGCATGTCTTTCTACGATGCGTGTTTGCTTTT
This sequence comes from Episyrphus balteatus, assembly GCF_945859705.1. NCBI lineage: Eukaryota > Metazoa > Arthropoda > Insecta > Diptera > Syrphidae > Episyrphus > Episyrphus balteatus. The sequence continues at coordinate 132,477,509 of NC_079135.1, read as the reverse complement.
TTTTCATTTATGTTTTGCAATTTTTGAGTATTTTTCGGTCCAGATTTCGCAAGCATTTCGTTGTCCTAGTGGAGACCGACGAAAAATTTCGTTTCACATCAGTTTAGAACTACATTCGGAACTTTTCGATTCGAAATGCAAGACGCACAAATTTTAATGTTTAATAATTCAAAAAGCCCATTTTCAGGTTTATGCCTGCTATCAAAACGTTTGAAAAAAAAAAAAAAAATTGGTATGACCCCCCCCAAGAAGCAAACCTGTATACGCCCCTGCTCGAAGATCTCTAATAATTCTAATAATGTCAAATATCCAAATAATCCAGTCAAATAAGGATTTAACCTCGGAATGAATGTTAGTAGAAATTTTTTTTGCTCAATATCTTCCTTTTGCCATTCTATAACATAACTCAAAAGTCTAGAAAAATCTCATGTCCGCTTGTCGCGATTTCAAGGTCAAATCGCGAAATGGAGATTTTCAAAATTAGCAAAAATAGGCTATGGTATTATATACACATATGATACATGATTTCAAGGTATTTTTTAATGCTGATTCCAAAATCAAGGCAATCTGACGTCTCTGAAAAAAGTTATACCTGTATTTCATCTTTCAACTCATATTATTATAACAGTTGCTAACTTACTACCGAAAAACCCTTATAAAAGTAATGGTAGCGGAATCATATTTTGCATGAGGGTTTTCATATCCATTATCATTAAGAATCAAAACAATTCAATGCAAAAAAACATTTATATCTATGACAAAATGGTATTTTTTAAGAAAAGGGGAAATTTTGGGATGTGCACTAAAAAACATCCTGGTACAATCTTGGAATTAGTGCTAATAGGCTAATTTTTTTGTTTCTATCTTTGTTTGGATATTCTATAACTTATGTCAAAAATCTAAAAAAAAATCTCATGACCGCAAGTTCTTATTTTCCAGGTTAAACTAAGTTAGGTGCAGATTTAAAAAAAATAATAAGAACATTTTAGATTCTTATATGTATACCAACATAACCCATATCATTTCAAGGTATTTTTTAGCGCTGATTCCAACAAAACCCACAAACAAATCAATATGACCATCCCTGAAAAGTAATGTACCTTATTCATGTTGATCTGACACAAATATCTGAAGAGTAGTTTTTCAATTTTTTTCAAATCTGCACCTTATCTTCAAACCAAGAAAATTAGGACTTGCAGACATGAGATTTTTTTAGATTTTTGAGGGTAGTTAAAGAATATCCAAACAAAAATTAAAATGAAAAAATTAGCCTATTAGCACTTATTCCTAAGATGAACAAGAATCTTCTTTAGTGCATATCCTAAAATTTGCCCCTCCTTAAAAAAATACCATTATTTCGTAGGTATATATATTTTTTGTAATGGATTGTTTTGATTTTTAATAATGATGGATTCTAAAATCTTCATGCAAAATTTTGTTCATCTACCATAACTTTTAAGGGTTTTTCGGCAGTAAGTTTGCAACTGTTATAATAATATGAGTTGACAGATGAAAAACAGGTATAACTTTTTCCAGAGACGTCAGATTGTCTTGATTTTAGATTTTTTGGAATTAGCATTAAAAAATACCTTGAAATCATGTATCATATGTGTATATAATACCATAGCCTATTTTTGCTAATTTTGAAAATCTCCATTTCGCGATTTGACCTTGAAATCGCGACAAGCGGACATGAGATTTTTCTAGACTTTTGAGTTATGTTATAGAATGGCAAAAGGAAGATATTGAGCAAAAAAAATTTCTACTAACATTCATTCCGAGATTTACCCCTTTTTTCTCCTTATTTTACTGTATTAAAACAAGAAGTAAAAAATTGTAACTATTCTTGTTATAATCAAATGAAAACAGTGCTGAAATCATGGAATTGATCTCGATACTTAAAAATTCCGTAGAGAAGAAATAGCCATTATATTTTCAAGGGTTATATGATATTATTTGCCTCACCATAAAGCAGTTTTGAAATATGGTAAAACTTTAAAGAGATCGAAATTGGTACAATGGGTTTCATATTAATTTCCAAAATCTTAAGTTCACATAAGATGATCTGCATTTTCACACTCTTTCAGAATTTTTTAAAGTATTGTATCTTATGTCAACTTAAGGATGACTTTTTGTTTCTGCTCGCAAGCGCGAAAATATCTTAAGTCAACATAAGATAATTTAAGATTTTCCAATAATTAAAAAAGTCATAAACCAATATAATCTTAAGTCTACTTAAGGTTTTGAATATTAGGTATAAGTCTTTTGAACATAAGATGAAATTGTTTTGGTTACTAAAAAAGCAAAGGAATGAGATAGAAAGATGCCGATCAGACAGAACTGTAGGCCTTCAGGATGACACTGTGGCTCAACAAAAAAACGCAAAACATCTTAACCCTCTACTGCATACGAAGCCAAATATGGTTTTGTCTGTCTCTGTCACAAAAAAATGGTAAAGATTCAATACAATCCTCTTCTTTGTGTTTTTGAGAACCCATAGAGATAGTTTTTTCGTGTGTCCGACACAAAATAAAGGTGTATTTTATGATCACAGGTGAGTCGATCAGTCGTGTGCATTGAAATCGAAAGTGTAGAATATTTTCATACTTTAAGTGTTAATTACTGCGTTTGTTTGGAAAGAAAAGTGGAATTAAAAATTTATTTTTGATCGATTGTCTTATTATGAATGCTATGAACCAATTTTTATTGAAAAAAAATTATTGGCCTGGTCTTGGGAGGGCAAAAAGTACGGGAGCCATATTTGGCTTCGTATGCATTAAGGGGTTTTAAATCTACAAAATTTGTTAAATTTTTTTGTTGGAAAATGTTGTTCCTTTACATTTTTACTTTGCTTGGAAGCTATGTTTTACTTCAGAAATGGAGCCCCTTCGCTTTTAGAGACATTTGTTTTATGTTAACCCCATTTCCAGGGGCGTAACCACAAAAAATTTAGGGGGAGGGAGGCTCACCTATAATTTTTTTCAATCATTTTATTACTTTTTAGTTTTTTTAAGATCTGGGAGTGGGTGAAAATGTTGGAGCAAGACTTACTTCGACAATGGAAAGAATGTGAACCAGAAAAATTATATATAACTGATAAAACAAATTGCTTTTCTCGGTTCCATGGCTTAAAATGAGCCAAATTTGAAGTAATTCTTAACCTTTTGTAATGCAATGTGTTTATTTTACTTTATTTTGTTTTTAAATGATAAATATTTATCTTTTCATAATTTTAATTTTATTCTTCACATAATCTGAATAAATAAAATTAGTAAAATTTCTTACCCCTTAATGCATACGAAGAGCCAAAGTTGGCTTATAAACAAATTTTTTAAATTAATTAATTTAAACAAATTTTTTTAATGTAAACCGTTTTGAAACAACCCAAAGAACCCATGTAAAATATTTTTTAATTTTTTCGTCCGCTAATATTAATTCATGCAGTAGAGGGTTAAGTCGACTTAAGATACTTAACCTTTTCAGTCAAGAAATATAAACCACCTGTTCTACCAAGTTTCAAGGTACTTCCATAGTCAGAAGTGATTCATAATGTATGAAAAAATTCAATTAGAATAGGCACTCTGAATGAAAAATCTCAATTTTTTCCATTTATGAACACTATAAAACCCATCACTATGCAAAATTAAAGTTTTTATGAGAATGGAAAGTCCTTCACAATTTTAATGAGGCTCGTCAAGAACAACGAAATTTCACTAATTTACTGCTCCAATACTGAAATTCTTGCTTCAACATTTACCCCTTAAAGTTAGGAAAACACTTTAAAGTTTAAAAGCCAAAGTTTCAATAATATAAGTATAGGTAGGTACAGAAAATTTAATGGTATAGTTGCTATTTTGGTGATCCAATATTGAATTTGATGCTCAATGATCTTGAAAACAGGAGTGGATATCAATTTATAGTTTTTAATGTTGCGTTTGAAGAGCATTAAAACATGTTTTTAATTTGTAATTTTTAGTTTTTTTTTAAACTTTTGAATAAAAATCTCCAAAATAATGAAGCAATAAGTCGTCAACAAAGAAAGCAGTCTTATTTTCCCAAAAATTACTGTTCAATCATAATTAAATTTTTTTTGTTTATTATTATGTTTAATAAGTTTGTTAAAAAGTTTGTTATATTTTTACCATATTTTAAATTGTATCCTTATTAGGGAATAGTGCTAATTTTTAAGAGGCTATATTTCTGTAATAAATGATGTAGATACATAAAAGATTTACCCTCTTTTTTATTCTCTTCATTATATTGAAAGTCGCCATTAAAAATTAAAGATTTTAAAATTTGTTCCAAAAGTCTTTCAATAAAATTCAAAAGTGTTGAGGAATTCATTGACTATTGTGTTAAATACAATTAACGTTCTTATTTATTTTTAAGAGATGAAAAATAAACTTTTTCCTAATAAAAAAAAAAATTTATTTTGCTCTTTTTGGTACTTAATGTTGTTTAAGAGCATAATATATTGCCGAAAATCGACATTATTTTGAAAATTAAAACATATAAGACAACTATCTCAAAGTACAGAAAATGCAGATACCTACGTCAAATTAAGTAAAAACGTATATACTTAAAATTTTAATTCGAAAAAAAATATTTTTTTAACTATCTCAACTCGTTTCAAAGGTTTTCAAAAAAAATTATAGGTATAGCTAAATTGTTTAAAATATCCCTCTAAATTAGTACCGTTTAGGATACATGGGTCCACATAGAAAGACAAACCGAGCATTAGAGTTTCAGATTACTAGGTTATAGGTTGGCACACTGGTAGAAAATTAATTCGCAAAAAAAAAAAAAACACGTAACGTTTAAAATACAGTGTAACGTTTTCCGTTTCAATAACTTCTTTTTAAAGTTAGGTATTACTGGTGTTTTTATTGTGAAGATTTCACAATTCTTTTGTGACGACAAGTCAATGTATAGGTTAACAACAAACTCGTTTGGTGTAAATGAAATTAATATTAGAATGTGGGCGAAAACTTGCAAATTAGTCCCAAAAATGAGGGAATTTTCATTATTATTTGACAGTAAACTATTTTCAAGGAACTGATTTTTCCAGGTCAACAATTAATTTTATAAGTTTGATGATCATATTAGTAAAGATCATTATAAGTAAGGGTGTTTCTTTACTGTTTTTCTATGTACTATGAGCTAGAAAGTAACAGGATTTTTCAAACAACGCTACTTTCATCTATGAATGTGACAAAACAACTCTTTTGCTATAATTTGTCGCTTTTTAAAAACACAAAAATAATGTTTGAAAAAAAGCACGTATACGCCACAGTGAACTTTTTTTGTTCTGTGTAGGTTTCATTACATTCTTCATTATTTTGACGACATATTTATATTCAATAAAGTTGATTTTGCTATTATTTCCATTATCCACTTTAGAGCAACTTGGTTAAATGTGGATAGAAATTCGAAATTTTAACCCCTTGATGAAAAAAATATGCTGTTGTATATTGGTTGAGCCGATAAAATGATTAAATTTTTTGACTTTATTAAATATTTTAAAACTGGGTTGATTATTCAAAACAGTTAATTAATTTTTTATCATTGTTTCTTCTTAAAGTCCTTAAAAAAAGTTAAAACAATCTTAAACAAAATTTTAAAGCAAATGCCAACATTTTTAATTTTTAACAAAAATTAAAATAAAAAGAAAAAAATCTACAAAAAAAGAGTAAAAACAAAAAATCATATTATCAAAAAAATACATGTAGATAAATGCACTTTTAGTTTAAAATTAACTTCGACACAGAAAGTGATGTGCTGTGCAACCGACAAGCTCTTGCAAAAATAGTTTAGGACAATCCACCTGTGACCTCAACAGATGCACCATTTATGTATGAAGCTTTCTTTGATGCCAAAAACGAAATCACCTCAGCCACTTCTTCTGGTTTACCTAATCTTCCCAGAGGGCAAATTCTCCTGGCCTGTTCCTTGATGTGTTGTGGGACAACATCAACCATCGGAGTGTCAATGTATCCAGGCAAAATTGAATTAACTCTAATGTTAAATTTACCAAATTCTTTGGCAGCAACTTCGGTAAACGAAATCACACCTGATTTCGAAGCAGCATAGTTGGCCTGACCAATTGTTGTCAACTTGGCTGCAATACTTGAAATATTGACAATTGATCCAGAAACTTTGTATTGCACCATGGCATTGGCAAATTGTTGTGTAATCAAGAACGTGCCCTTCAGATTGACCTTGTAAACATCATCATAATCGCGTTCTTCCATTTTCAATAGATATCGGTCGCGCGTAATACCAGCCGAGTTCACAACAATAGATGGTGGCTGCTTGTATTTTTCTATACAAGTACTAAGAGCTTTGCAAACACTGTCCAACGAGGAAACGTCCACTTCAACGGCACTTGATTCTATAAAAGAAAAAAATTGAGAAGAAAAAAAAAATAAATTGAAAGAATATAAAAGCAAGGACTTTATGTCTGAGAATGGAAGTATTAATATTATAAGCTTCTTATGAAACACAAAGTTTACTTTAAAAATTAAGTTAAATGACGCAGAAGGATTCTTTGAATAAATAAAAACAAAAAAATAAATTAGATAATTGCTGTATTTGTTGAATATATTTAAAGATGTTTTAAAAAATGATAGATTTTGAAGTCATTTTGACATTGTTTGGTTGTAATTTAAACTGAATTTATAGTTTTTATAAAAGGAATGCATCATTAATGCATTTAAGAACTGGAATTTTGAGAAAGGACTTTTGTTAGTTGCGTTAATCCCAACAATGACAATAGAGTACTATATCCTACCTACTTGTATTTTCATTACAATATTTATAACAACAAATTCAATATTTTAAAAATTCGTATTCATTTATTTTTTAACTTAGTTTGTTGAAAAAAAAAAAATCAAACTTCAAAACACAATTTTTCACAAAAGTTCGCATAAAATCAAAACGTATTTTGAGTATAATAAATGATAAATAACACCATCTTTAAACGTAGCGCTGAACACTGGACCATTACAATTAAAAGAATTCAACTAAGGACATTTAATTTGTATCAATTAAAATCTTGGATAATAATGGCGAAATTTGGAAAAAACAAAAACAAACGGATAAGATTATAATGAAGACAAAATTTTAACAGCTGATATCGAGCTTAAGTTAAAAAATCTACAAAATCATAATTTTATCAGCAATTTACATGTGAGTACAATATTGTTTGATTGTTTTTAACTCGTGGTTAAAACGTTGCATTTATAACACGGAGCATCATTTTCTTTTAGAAAATATTAAGTACAGATTTTGTTTGGTAACTAAATATGAATATTCCTCGAAAAAATTGTGTATTTTAATTGATGAGAAACTGTGTAAAATCAATAATCGTAACTGAGTTGGCGGCGATATAAAAATCCGCATTTAACTTTAATTTAAACGGGTTTTTCAGTCAAAAGTATGTTCATTTTGTCCAGCGAGTTAGACGACGAAAAAACTTAGGATTTACTGACTGCAAAATGGACCATAAAATGATCACAGTAAAAAACTGCTAAACTACAATAGACCCAAAGCTAGAATCTACGAAGGTTTTTTTTAATTTTTTGATTTATGTTCGTTTAAAAAAAAATATTGTGAACGCTTGAATGTCCAAATTCAAAAATTTTTAAAGGCCATTTTTCCTTAAAATTATTATTCCGATTATTTCCCTATAAGGTCTTAAATGCTTTTTTTATCAACGTCTTCGTGAGCAAAATCTGCAAAAATTATAAAACCAAATATCTTCCTTACAAAATAAAAATTAACTTCAATTTCATTGGGTTTTTTTTTTGATAAAAACTGAATTTTTTTATCGAAATAGGTAATTGATTTCCTCTACAACTTTGACATATAAGAGCTTTTAACTTTCGCTATTTAACATTCAACAATAAGGACTGTTGAATGCAGAAAAAATAACTTTATATTTAAAATGTTGAACTTTGAAAAAAATAAGTTAATTTTTATTTTTTAAAAACTTCTATTAAAAAAATTCTTGTTAAATGAAATACTTTTTTTATTTTTGTCATGAACTGTAATATATATTTATACTTTCTTTTATGAATTCAAATAAAAATTAATATGGCCAAAAAATTTTGAAAAATAAATGCATTTTATGTTACGAAAAAGTTTTAAAAACGATATGTTAAAGCGCTGTATTCAATTAACTTAATTTTAAATTTACAAATAGTAACGTTGTTCGCTTTCTAAAAATGTACATTTAAATATTGTAGGTGCTGCCGTTGTGTTCAAATAATTTTGTTTGTGTTTGAAGTCAATTTGTGACAAAATTGCATCTACCGCTTAGACGATGGAAGATTGTGCCTCAATCCAATATATTTTTTTTTTTCTTTAATCACTTAGACAGTCTTTTGACATCAATTTATGAAATTTAAGCAAAATTTTTGAAAACAAAATTTTTTGTTCCAAAAATCTTCAAACAAATTTAAAAAACCAATACGGCAATAGGTGCACTTTTTAACCTATGGAGGTTAAAGTATTTTTAATTACTGATGATTGAAAAAAAAAATCATCAAAATCGGAGCTGTTCTGCAGGGTTCCTTAATATTTCCATTTCTGGTTCGAAATTGTTTTTTTTTTATAATTTTTTATTCAAATTTTTTTTTTTTTTAAACTATTTCATAAATCGGCTTTACAAATAAAGAATGTTATTGTAGGTGGTACCGTTGATTTTTAATATTTTTTTTTCGAAATTTAGTAATTTCTTTTACGAAAATTACCCTTCCTGGGTAAACGGGGCGAATTTGTCTTCTCTCGACCCAACTTATACGCCCTAGCGTTTGGTTTCTAGCTTGTGATTCCTCCTGAATCACAACGATATAATGAAAAATATAGCTACATCTAAGCCTATGCTGATTTGTGTATTTTATTAAACAATTTATTGTTTATAACATTAAGAGAAAACTTATTTTCTTTATATTCTCAAAATTGTAAAAATTACAATTAAATGTTGTTTAAAATTCACGACTTTTTTGTCGCTTAAGTTAAATTTGCAGATGAACTCGGTGTTACTATTATGTATTTTTTTCGTACAATAAAAAATGACGAAATGTAAATAGAAAATAAATCTCAACATTTACCAACCCTGACTATTATAATAAGTATTGCATACTTTCAGAATAATTACATTATAAAAATAAACATTTTTTTTTTTTTTTTAAGTTTCTTATCTGACAGATGTTGATGTCATATTCTGTCATCAAAAAACTCCCAAATATGAAAATAATGAGAAAAAAAATTACCGACTTCTCATTGCACAACGCATAAACAACCAGAAATCTATTATACCTGAACCAAGATCGGTAATGGTTTCCATTGCAGTCTGTAGGTTTTTGTCGGCGGCGATAATACGAGCGCCATCACGAGCTAGTACTTTGCATACAGCTCTTCCAATTCCAGATCCGGCACCTGCAATTTATATTTGTATAATCAGCAGGTGAAATAAATAAATAAAAAAAAAAATTATTATGTTGAAATTCATTTCAAATGGGTAACACTAACTTTATTTGTCTCTTAATTAACACATACCTGTCACAATAGCCAATTTCCCAAAAAGTGGACCAGGCATTTTTTTTTTTTTAAATTTATTATTTTTCTGATTTTAATGGTTTTATTATTTTTAGAACAAAATTACAAGTTTTTTTTTTGTCAAAAATTAAATTTTATGAATATTTCTTTTTTATTTTTGTTCGATCTTTTTTTTTTTTCTTGACACTAGCGACACCACAATCTACAGAGGAATATATCGTCGAACTGATCCTCGCACCCATTTCTATAGCCAGTCTCAACCCTGGAAATGGAATAATTTCTCTCAGAGTCTCCAAATAAACAACAACAGTTGTTGTTTGAATATTAAAGCTCTCTCTGCTTTCTTCTGCAAGTGTTATTAAGGTTGACATTTTGAGTTCTTTTAATCCCCCTCCCCCCTTCGTCACTGTATCTTAATTGTTTTTACCAGATGTTCCCGAAGTTCTTTGTATTTTTTTGAAAACAAATTTGTTTTTGGTTCTTTAAGAATCAAGAAATTCACTCGACCTTGGAATGTTTTTTTTTTTCTTTTTTTTTTAAATTGGAACTTTGCCCAATTCAACGCACGTTTCGATAACAACAAAATGATCCAAAAATATTATTCCAGTCGATTATAATAGTCAATCAATTCGACGAGATGACAACGCATGCGCTGAGAGAGAAAACAAATTAGATAAACATAAACAACACCTTTTTTTTTTGATTATGCACTTTCCATTTCAATTGAAGTGTTTTTGAGTCTTTTTATTTGTTTACTGATCAGTGATAATAATAAGTCCAATTGTAGCTACAGTACGAGATAAAAATACAAAAAATCCTAAAAGTATACTTTATGTTGTTTTGGCTGCATATTTTGAGGAAAACTTCATATTTTTAAAAGATAATAATAAACATTTACATAACTCACGGCGTTTTACAAAATAATAGATTCACATCAAATTTGGCCAGCAGACAAGGCAGTGCCGGCCGTTCCCGACGGATTGAATGGGAGATAATTTGAGGAAGAAACTTGTTAACATAAACAAAATAACGAAGCAAAAAGATCTAATGTTCATTCAGTTTCCTAGTTTTTTGATTAGAAACTTATGTAAAGGACTTGAACAACTAATAACATAAGAAATTCAAATTAAGCTCCTTTTCGCGTATTGCATTTTTACGACAAAAGAGTTGGGGCGCGTATATTAATATGGGTCCTGAAAAAAACAAAATATTATTATGCGCCCCAAAAAAACTTAAATACAAATTAATATTAGGTAGTTACTTCAATTTCAAAACCACTGCAAGACCGCGCAATTGATCTTTTCAGGGCTATTCTAAACAGGAGCCCCAAAAATAAAACAAAATATACAGGCAATTAAAATTCTGACATCTTTCCTTTCAGGGACAGAACAAAATAAATAGGATGTGTGACTAGTAATCAAATAGCAATAGTTACTATTTCAAAGGTCACCATATTTTTTTATCTCCAACAAGCTTATTCACGTCCCTTACTTTGACGGAAACTGGTGGAATCAATAAAAATTTAGTCTAAAAAATTATAGCGGGTTAAATGGTAATTAAAAAGTGCACTTCCGGTTTGCTAAGGCTAATGAAGAAATTTAAAAAAAAAAATGCCATCATTTTTGGAGCAAAAATTAATTTTGTATATCTAACGCTTTTGAAAATATTGAAGGTTTTTTTTAAAAAAGCTCAAAGCTATTATCAGTGCCAAAAAAAAATTTAAGAAAGTAATTTTTAAATTTTTCTCCGTTGCGTTGGTACACCGAACCGGAAGTGCACTTATTAAACTTCAAATTGAAATAAAAATACACCGATAGAATAAGGCAAACAAATTTAAAAAGAAACTTAAATTTTATTTAAAAGTAAGTAAAGCTCAGTAGGGTTTTTTGTTGACTTTCGATATGGGTTTTTTATTATTAGTAGGTATCTACTTGTTTTTTTAAAACGGCTTGGCAAATTGGATTCTGAAAGTTAATATCATTTTCATATCTCGCTTAGAACTGCTTTTCCTATTTAAAATTTTCAAGCATTGCAATTTTATCGAATATCTACGGTTTAATGATTACAAAATACAAGAAATATTTTTTGGACATGCCTATCATTTGACTAAAAGAAAATTAGAAACATTTTTGTATTTTTATAAAAATTTGATTTTTAGTGATCACAAATAATTGTTTAAAAATGGTATAGCAACATTTGTTTCTTATTAAAAAAAAACACTGCTCCAACGATTTGGGATTTTTAATGAAATCTGATTGGAAACATTTTTTGAAGCTCACATTCGTGTTTTTTTGAACTATTTTTTTATATAAAATTTTATTTTTTAATTCAATGTTTCGATTTCATAGTTTTGACTTCTGTTTGGTGTTTTTTTTTCATTTATTCAAACATTATTTAAGAATGAAAAAATTCCCTGCAATATTTTCAAAAAAAAAAAAAAAAATATATATATAGCTTTAATCCTTAGTCAATAACTTAGTTTTTAAATAAAATAAAAAAACAAAATTATTCGTTGAGAAAAACAAAAAAAAATTAAACTACTTTTTTTCAAAAAGTAAACAAAATTATAATTTTTTAACATTTAGGTACTCTGTTTAAGAACTAAAAACTTAATAGGTATCTTTTTCTTGTTTAAAAATTAGTACAGAAAACCAATTTTTTTGGTTTTCAAAATAGCTTTACTCCTTATTTTGATTCAATCTCATTCCAAAGTTGAAATAAACGAATACCTACAAATTTTATTCTCACTAATAACTAAACACAAATCTTTCAGTTCAGGTCGTTCTAAAATCTAAAAGAAAAAAAAATTTAAGAAAGTTTTTTTGCACTCTTAACTATAAGGGTAAAAATTTGGAAATTATGATGAATATTTTGAGTCTTTTTGGAAGGCCGGATTGGAAGATCTGAGTTTTTGTTTAATTTGATATAATTTACTATACCTAATTTGGGTACAATCACAGCTATACGAACAATGAATCTTGTTCATTTTTATGTTTGTGATTTTTTTTAGATATTTTAAAAGCTGTTCTGCTATTCGGAGCGAGAATAAACCAACAAACCAAAAAACAGTACAATCGATCCAGTCGTTCATAAGTTATAAACTGTTATATCAACTCCTTTTTGTATACCTGATCAACAGAATCATACCATACCAATAAACTTTTTCGTATGTTATTTTTGTTTTCAATTTTGATTGCTAGTTCAAGTTCAATTTTCTTACAAATGCTTTCATATTAAAAACAAAAAAATATGTAGTGTATACAAGAAGTACAAAGGAAGTTTTTAAGTACCACTAACTTACCTGCACACTTTTCATTCCAATTGGATTGCGATGCTATATATAATATGAATTATCCCAAATATATGCCTAGTTTTTTTTCAGGAGCATACTTTTAGGAAAAGTGGATATTTCAGCCTAAATGATATTTAGATTATTTTTCAAAATACATAACACTTCACTTCACACTTAAAAACATATGTATGTAGGTATCTTGGAAAAAACACAATTTTTGAACTATGCATTTAAACTTTTTTTGGTGATGTGAAGGTACGTCAAATCTTTTTCAAAGCAAACTCTTCAAGATTTGCCACTTAAATCTATTTAAAGTTCACCATAGAATTTCAATTAAAAACTAACAACCTTTTTCTAACTTTCATTTATTCATCCACATAATAACCAATATTCAAATTCCTTAAAAATTGAAAATTTCTACACCTATTCAATAAAATATCTCTCGATAGAAAATAATCTCGATTATCGTTGTCAAAAAATTCAGCATCCACATTGCCAACTCTTGTTGACGGTGGTAATCTCCTACTACCACCATCAGCTGATCGAAGTTTCACAACTTTATTAAAATTTCTAACAATTCTATTCCAATAGCGCCGTGGTACTTTCAGCTGACGATTAATATATCGCTGAATCTGTTTCCATTCAAGGTTGCTTATGACTTTCGGTTCATTTCCGTCACTTTGTCGTAAATATTGTGATGATAGATTGTCATTATAACCAACTTCTGAATTTGCCTCATCAACTAGTATCAATTGATATCGTTGGCCCTCTTCGTCATGGAACAAACCAAGTCTTTCTACTCCAGCTGTGGAAAAATAAATGTTTAATGGACACTTGACAGTTTTTTTTTTGGATTAAGCCTACCTTCTACCAACGTTAAAGAAGCCAAAATCCATACTACAAGTTGAACAGCTAAAAACATTATTGTTAACTGTATTCAACTGCTGAAAATGATAACTAGAATATGTTCGAAGCACAATGAACCCTATCCAGAGTAAACGGTTAATTGAAAACCTAAGCCTCAAAGCAGCTCCTCTTATATGAACCACATCAAATAGCCCTGCGGGCCAATAATATTCACACCGCATTTTCAACCCATCATCTCTCTCTCTCATCTCTCATTTCTGTCCCTGTCACTATGTTGTAACAACAACCAGAATATCACCCATTGGACTTCTTTCAACACCTTCTCTTCTCTATCGTGTACATTGTTTTGTCTCAATTTCCATCCAATTCAAACCTCAGGAAATGGGTACAACGCTCTTTGAAGTGCCGAGCAATGAGAGTGCCTTCGGCTATAAACTCACAATAGAACAGAAAAATACTTACTCTTGGACAAGCGAAAAGCCTTTGTGTAGTAATGGAAGCGTGCGTCTTCATGGGTGTGGAATGAGTCTCAAAAAGAAGTAGTAAATAGGTTACCTCTAGAACAGATAACAGTAAAGTAAGGCCGTTTTCTCTTTTGAAAGTCATCATCAGCAACAGCAACAGCAGCACTCATATTCAGAGCATGATGATGAGAAAATTGAAAAATTATTTTATCAGATTTTTCTTTTTTCAAAATATTTTTTGTTTTTATTTGTTTTTATTTTTCAATTTTCTCAAAAACTAGAAGACATAGAAACATATAGTTTTCACTGTTCGATAAGAAATTAATTGAGGCAGTTTTCTGTCTAAGTAATTTATTTACTAAAATTCACAGTCTGGACAAAAATAGTATAAAATGAGTTTTTACAAATTTTTTTTCGCCTATTTTTAACTTTGAAATCGATTATTTCAAAAACTATTGGTAATATTATATTGATTTAGAAATTAGAACCAAATGCACAATTTTGCCTTTTGGAAATGGTATCATTTATTACTGTAAGTGTTGCCGTTGTTTTTTAATAATTTTTTTTTATTTTGATAATTTTTTTTAGAAAAATGCCCCTCCCACCTAAACGGGGGGAGATAGACCCGCCTCCCAAATAAAAAAAATGTTTGTATTGAGCTCCTCTACAAAAACCTTTAATCAAATCCTGGCGCCCAACTTATCTTACTACGTGCCGAAACAACATTTTTGTTCTATACCTAAAAGTTCGAATTTCTGTATCTGGGTTGAAATCGAAAAATTTTTTTTTCTAAGCCAATTTTGAAGTGATTTTCATAAAAAATACCTCGATCGATTGGAAAATAGATATAGTTTTAGAATATATTTTTTAAATAGCATGTTGTTTTGAAAACATATACTTTAAATTGATGCCGAAGTTGGACAAATGACAAAAAAAATTGAATTTTTGAACTTTGACATCTTATAAATTCTAAGTGGTTTAACCGAGTTACATGTTTTATACATTGTTAAAAAGGTATATCTTCTATCAGAAACTGTAAAAAAATCGAAAATGGGTAAAAAATAGTCGAAGCTAGAATTTTTTCAATGGGTGAAGGTCCAAAAAACCGTTTTTTGCCCGTAACTCCAGATTTTGGGGGTGTTAGGGGATTTTCAAATACCGTTTCGTATTCAGTGCGACTAGCTCTACAAAACCTGATAGGTCTCCGCCCGCGTATTTTTTGAGTGTTACACCGTGTGATAGTTTCAAGCAATCTCATCCCTTTTTTTTCCACAAAAGATGCAAGATTAGTGATGGGAACTATCGAATTATTTGAACTTTCGATAGTTAGTAACTGAATGAATTGAACTATCGAATTGTTCATTCATTCATTTATTTATTCAATCGAATAAAAACTATCTAATAAAACTACCGAATAAAAACTATCGAATAAACTACCGGATAAAAATATCGAATAAACTATCGAATAAAAATATCGAATAAACTATCGAACAAAAAAACTATTCGAATGAAAAAACTATCGAATAAAAAAAAACTATTCGAATGAAAAAACTATCGAATGAAAAAACTATTCAAATGAAAATAGTAACTAAATAAATGAATGATTTCAAACTATCGAATGAAGCAATATTTTACAACTATCTATAGTTTGATAGTTGTTATTCGATAGTTCCCATCACTATAGACTATACATGACATTCATTTCTTAGGGTTTTCTGGTTCTGTGTTTGTTCGTTGTTGCGCCGCCCTTAATTGACAGATTTGTACGTGTCCCTTTTGAGTGCAGCGCCCTCTATCCTGGATTTCTGCATCCGAAAACATCATGGATACCTAAATATAATAATAATAACAATGATTATGAGAGTTCCGGCCTCCGCGTCTTTGAATAGTTCTCCAAAAGGAGAGGATAAAACTTTCTTCCACATCTTTCGAAAGTATAGCGAGGGTGTATTTCCGGCGCTCTCTCTTTCTCAAGCCCCCATTCCTTCTTAGTAGTTTTATTTTTTTCTCAAGTTTTGTTGCTAAATTCCGGAAGTTTGTGCCAAGCTTGCAGATATCATATTATTCGCTGAGATTCCTACGAAGAAGAAGAATAAGAGTGTGACTGTCAATCCAATTATATTCAATAATTGAAACGTTGCAACTCCAACTCTGCAACTACTGACTGTAAACTATATGGCGGAGAGGAATACGTAGCCATGAAACGTGCAATTTGCACCGAATTCCAAATAAAGGAAACAGGAAGGTATTTTTTTTTTTTTAGTAGATATTATAATAGTATGTAACGGTACCTACCTAGTACCTGTCTGCCTGTTTGGCTGCATGAATACAGCCAGAACTTATAGAGAGAGAGATGATATTCATGAACATAACCGGCACCGGTATCATCGTTGAAATTCAGTTTTATTTTTTTTTTTTTGATTCCGGTGTCCTCTTTTGTATTGTGGTGGTATACAAGTTGCATATAGAGCCGAGTGATTTCCGTTTTCGTAACGGTTTTTTTTTTATTTCTACCAACATTTATCGATTTTTTGTTTGGTTGTGATGTGTGTGTGCGGTTTAAAAAAAAAAGATGATATGTGCTTGAGAGCGTATGAATTCTTGATTGGTATTTGTTATATGACTTTATGAAAATCTCATGTTTCAGAGCTTAAAAATATGGGTTTTTAATATTCGTTATAGGTTTACGCATTTGAATGATGTGGGAAAGTAGAACTTATTGGTGCATCCAGAAGGCTCTAAAGTGTGTTTTTAGTAATTTAATAAAGATGGAAAGGTGTATTTTATTGTCACGTACAGATTTATCATATTTTCAAATTGTCTTATTTGTAGTAGTTCCTACACACTTCGCTGAAATAAAAGAAAATATTAAATCATTGCTTATAGTTTATAGAGAAAATAAATAGAAAACAATGAAATTTCTAAGATTTCGTCTATGCACTTTTTGTTCACTTTTTTCAAACTTTCAAAATAATCAATTGAATAATTCTTTTAAGATTCTTTTAATTATTTACATATGATTTTATTTATCAAATTTGTAAATTCAAACTAGGATACTAGTCAAAGATTTAATATTGTTGTATCTGCTGTTAATTTTTTTCTTTTTTTGAAATAATAAATAAATAAATAAAAGAATAATTTTAATTAAATTTTATAATTAACTGTAAAAAAAAAGTTAATTTTAAAATTAGGAAAACACCTTTTTGAATTGTTTTTTAATCTCTAAATGAAGTATGCCATCTGATTTCTTATACATATAACAAAGCAGTTTTAATTTTTTTTTAGCAAATTGTTAGAGCCGTTTAAAAAAAATATTTTTTTAATTTAAAAATTTTTGAAAATTTTTGAAAAAAATTTGGTATGCCATTTTGATGAAATTATTCCACATATTCACATATTCAAAACTTTGATCCATTTTGAATAAGTAGATTTTTCAAAAAAAAATTTTTTAATCCAAAATTTACGTTTTTGAATTTTGTTCTTATTTTATTATATATTATATTAAATTTTCTTTAAAGTCGTATTACACTGGTTTACAAGGGTTTTGTTGCCAAAAAAAAATACTTTTCTGAAGGTTTTCGGTGTGCTGAACTCGAATCCGAAGTCAGAAACAACTAATCAGCTCCCGTTTTTGAAATCTTACCGTTAGAAAATGCAAAAAAACGTTTTTTTCAGTTCTTCGGACCTTATTCTTTTGTATAAGGAAAATTGTTAGAGCATATTTAATAACGGTTTCTATAAGAACTGTTTTACATCTTTCGATACCTGTTTAAATCTTTTCAATATCGTTTGTATTGCTCGAGATATCTTAAAATGAAGTAAGTGAGTTTGGCTTCATATATCATAAAGGAGATAATGACGTTATAAAATTTATAAAATATGCCAAACAACTGAGGATATCTCGGGCAGTAAAAAAGATATCGGAAAGATTAAAACAGATTTAAAAAGGTGGAAAATAGTTCTTATAAAAACTGTTACTAAATATGTTTAAACAATTTTTCTTATATAAAAGAAGTACTGCATTTTCTAACGGTAATATTTCAAAAACGGAAGCTGATTAATTTTTTTTGACTTCGGATTCGAGTTTAGCACACCGAAAACCTTTAGAAAAGTATTTTTGTTTCGGCAACAAAAAAAAAGTTTAATTTTGTTAACCAGTGATACGAAAGAGTCAGGTATCAAGAAAATGGTATTAAAAAAAATCGTATGTCCATAAGTCTTAATTATGCAGGTCAACCAGGTTAGGTATGCAGATTTAAAAAATTGAAAAATAAAGCTTTGAAATTTGTATGTACCTACATTAGGGTGTCCGTTATTTCCCAACGTGATGTTTTCGAGGGAGACACCCTCTAGATCTAATGTTTAGGACCTAAATAATGGGAATTGAACAAAAAAATTTGTTTGGTCACAAAAAAGTCTCTTTATAAGGGTGAAAATATTTTTTTTCGGAATTATTAATACAATATTCGAATTCCTCGGAATATTCTACATCAATTTCATACTTGATTCTCTATAAAATATTGTCACCGAAAAAAGTTCTAGCGACATGAAAAAGTATAAACTAAATTCGCACCCCACGGGTCGTTTGAACGCGACACTACTCGAAGTGTCTTGCACTCCATATGTTTTGATGCAGAAATGTTCCTTGGGGTCTAAATAGTAAGAAAAAACTTTTTTAACATTTTCTATCGTTTTTTATGAGCTTAATAAGTTATGAAAAAATGTACTTTTACGTACTTTTTCACACGTTTTTGTTAATAACTCTGTTAATAATAATGGTAGAAACTCAAATAATGGCTCTATTTAAAAAAAAATATCCCTCTTTTTAACGGCATTTCAATCAAATTAGTGGCATTTTTAGATCTTCAGATATTCGAATCTAAGTCCGTTCATTTTTTCTGCATAATTCGATTTCTCTAATCAAAAAGTTTTTTTTTATAAAAGTCAGGGTATACTTTTCTAATGGTTTTTCGTATGTTGAACTCGAATCCAAAGTCAAAAAAATTCAATCACATCAAGTTTTTGAGATATTACCGTTAGAAAATCCAAAATACCCTTTTTTAACAGTTTTTGAGGTTATGTCATCTTGCGTGATAATTTTTTATAATTACATTTGTAGCGGTTTCTTAAAGAACTAAGTTTCTTCTTTTAAAATCCGTTTAAATCATTTAGATATCGCTTTTCTTCTCCGAGAAATCCTAAAATCAATTCAACATGTTTGGTGAATATTCTCTATGAAAAAAAATCTTATGTTCGTTTGGGTTTCATGGCAAATCGCAAAAAATTTTTGCATTCCTTTAAGTTTTTTGGTAAGTTTATGGGTAAGAAAATTTTTGACTAACCAAAAAACTTTTTTTAGCATATTATTTATATTTAATTTTAATTTTTAACCAATATAAGATCTTATGTTCAAAAGTGCCCCATGTATGGGGCAGTTTTGAACATGGAAGGGACAGTTTTGAACATCAGTATTAATTTCGTTGTAATGAATAAATAATACTTATCTTTTTATTAGTTTTTTAATAAGAACATACAAAAACTCCAAATTGATTATTATATCATTTTCAATTAACCAACAAATAGTAAATACTCAGAAAAAATAACATTAAAATTTAAACTATAGTTATCAGTTTATCACATTTATAAGTTCAAAAGAAAAACAAAAACCAAGAAAAATTCATTTAAAATATATCTTAGAAAAATGGTATTCATACCATTTATGCTTCTCAGAGTAAAATAGATTTATTTTCAATATATATAGATATATTTCTAGACATTAAATCCAAATGTTAACAAAGCGGATGTTCTTCATGTACCAGGAGCATTAATTGGTGTAGGTAGCTTGACTTTAATTTCTATAACGCTTTAGTGGTATATAATCGAGTTCTCATCGAGAACAGTCTAGCAGAACTTGAAGAATT
Source organism: Episyrphus balteatus (assembly GCF_945859705.1). Taxonomy (NCBI): domain Eukaryota; kingdom Metazoa; phylum Arthropoda; class Insecta; order Diptera; family Syrphidae; genus Episyrphus; species Episyrphus balteatus. The sequence continues at coordinate 132,457,404 of NC_079135.1, read as the reverse complement.
CAGGCATTTTTTTAAATCTTTAATTATGTTGTACATATTCCCATTTTTTCTTTAATTTTGCCACAAATGCTAGTTTCATTATTTTTTTTTATAAGAACATTATGATTTATTAAATAAAACACATTCAAGTGTCCTTAAAATGTCTGATACAAACTGCTCGGGGCGGTTTTGAACATGTTCAAAAGTGCCCCACCATACTTGTTCAAAACTGCCCCCACTGTGTCAACGACATAAAATATTGAATAAATATTTAACATTAATATATTCATTCAAAAATTCACCGTCAATTAGTTTAAAATTCACTAACCATTAACAAAAATTGTATTGCGTTTTGAAATCACGTATCAATTTTTTGTTAAACTCTTACAACTAAAAAACTGAAATACGGCAAAACCACTACAAAAATCACCTTCCACCTATAAATCTGAAAGTCAGCCGAGATAACGATGGAACGTCGTTGACATTTATGGATATCGTGTTGACGGGTTCAAATATCGAAATACTTCTAAAAAAGATTGATATACTAAAATTTTATATGCAGTGTTCAAATGTGCCCCGTGTTCAAAACTGCCCCACTCTCCCCTACATTATAACAAAGCAGTCTTAATTTTTTTTATTTGAAAATTGTTAGAGCAGTTTAAAAAAAAATTATTTTTTGAATATACCTAAAAATTTTTGAGAATTTTTGAAAAAAAATTTGGTATGCCATTTTGATGAAATTATTTTTCCACATACCTAAGTGTTCACATATTCAAAACTTTGATCCATTTTCAATAAGTAGATTAAAAAAAAAAAAAAATTTTAATCCAAAATTTACGTTTTTGAATTTTGTTCTTATTTTATTTTTTTTATATTAAATTTTCTTTGAAATCGTATTATTATACGAAAAAGTCAGGTATCAAGAAAATGGTATTAAAAAAAAATTATATGCCCACAAGTCTTAATTTTGCAGGTCAACCAGGTTAAAAAAATGAAAAATAAAGCTTTGAAATTTGCATGTACATTAGGGTGTCCGATATTTCCCAACGTGATGTTTTCGAGGGAGACACCTTCTAGATCTAAAGTTTAGAACCTAAATAATGGGAATTGAACAGAAAATTTTTTTTGGAGCTCATTAATCCGTGCCTCTAGGGTCTTACTTTTCCCATACAAATTTGTATGGGAAGTTTGAACTTTTACATACAATTTTTTTTTTCTCTCGAGGAAAATCATATTTTTTTTAAATGTTATGGTAGGAAAATGATTTCTTTAAAAGATCACATTCAAATTTTCCCGTTAAAAAATGTTTTTATATTTTATTTCGATTTTTGTTTTCGTAGTTTTTACTTTTACGTACTATTTTATTCTTCTCAAAGTACACCATTTATCACCGACTCATCGCAACTCGACTCATGATCAACAACTGGTCTAATCGTTTTGTCAGCTACAAATTTGTTTTAACTATTTTGATTGCGTCTTAATTGGGAGTCACTGTGGCGTATGTGTAACTTTTTTTTGATTTACCTTATATTGGTTAATACAAATTACGAAAATTTTAAAATATGGTACATAATTTTTGTACTTATTTATTTATACTTCTTAAGAACCTTTTTCATTTGAAAATACGACCAATAAGTATTTATGGAGCTATCTATGATGGAACTTATGAACATACATTTATCAAGGTCGTTTTGGTTTGAAAATAATGGAATATTTCAAAAACATTAACCGAAATTAGGTTTTTTTTACGGTATAGGTAGGTATATAATTTACTTTCCACACTCATTCACGTTGGGCGCCAGATTCTTCATTTTAAGGATAATTCAACTTTACAAAAAATGAGGACTTCTTTCATTAAGTCTCTATCTTTAAGAAAATAGAGAAAAAAATCCAAAAACTCATTTCTACCTTAAAGACAAATTTTCAATTAAAAATAATCAAAGGATCCAATAGAACTTCTATAAAAAAAAACAAAAAAAAAAGTTTCATTTGTAAAAAACCATTTATTAAGCACCCAAAAGGTCCTCAACAACTGGCACATTGCTATATTCATTCGATATAATAAATCCAAAGCTTAATTTTGTTGAACAAATCGACGATGCACTGTTGCTGCTGATGGAGTCCTTGGACGTATCCTCTTGACATTGCCATTGCCATTTACACTCAGACGAAACTTTTTCATTTTACTAGCACCGCCGTTGTTATTGTAGTTGCCCGAGGGATTCACAACAAAAGTATTTCGATTGTTTTGTAAATTGCGCATATATTTCGATGGTACAACAAGACTGAGTCTTTGTTGGTTATTAGGGCTACCCTTGCTCTTGACAAGTTTATAAAAACCAGGTTGTTGTTGTTTTTTAGCTAAAGGTTTCTCATTTGGGATCTCATCTTCGTATTCTTCATCATCATCAGCATAATCATCATCAAATGCAGCTCCTTCATTTCTAGCTGGAGACATCGTTTGGGTACCCTCTGTAATGACTTCAAAGGTTTGATTACCACTGCCTGTGCCTGTGGTTCCTGAGCCAAGGGTACCGGTTGTAGCGAGCGGTGGTCGATTGATGACGATAATTTGTGGTTGCTGAGACTGTTGCTTGTTAAGATTGAAAAATTTCTTAAAGAACAATCTTCCACGTGATGAATCCGGCTTGAGAGCTACAGATGAAGGCATAGCACCAATATAATCCGAGGAATCTTCGTCATTCTCGTAGCCATTTTGGTTTTGTAATAATTGCTCGATATCCGTTTGTCTTAATTTTAAACCTGATGGTAAAATATAAGCTTTTCGTCCTGCAAAAGTAGGTATCACAAAGTTTATAGGTATGAAGTAGTTAGATGAAAGAATTTCTATTTTACCTTTAGTTCGCTCAGCCAAGGACCCCAAAGACATCAATGTCAAAGCCAATACAATAATGTACAACTTCATGTTTTGTCGTTCTGGCTGGTAATGTTCTTTTTAGCAATTAACGTCTAATGCATCGATTTGAACCGTCAAACCCCTTTTTATACGCAATTCTCAAGTCTATCGCATCTTCCTATATACACTTGTAATACCTCTTTAACCACAAAGTCAATTACCGTAACTTATTTGCTCTTTTAGAAGACCCGAAAAAACTTTACTCCATTCATGTGCCTAGTCCCGAAATTCAATGAAGATTTCGACATTGAGAACCCTTATAGAAAAAATGTCTTTTGCTGCGGGGCATACCTCTATTCTCGGTAAAGATGGGTGCTGAATAGCTTACGCTTCTTCTAATGAGATTACGATTGAGAATTATATTCCTCTCTTTGGCATAAGTAAAGTGCCATTTGTTGCTGGTGATGAGGTTTTTGGTTGGTATATTATATTGACGATTTGGATGATTGGTAAAATTGACTTAGTCTTTTATATTGCCCGGGGGCTAGTGCTGATGCTTCTGCCGGAGTTTGTATGATATTGACGATATATATGGGTCAATTGTGATATGCCAAATTGACCATACAAGTGCGATGATAGTTGGAGACAGTTATTTTTATGGTTTGAATAGTTGGGTTGTGGTATTTAAGCAGTTTTGTTGTTTCCATGCGAGGTTTTTTATGTATTGTCATGTTCTTTTGTATTTTTTTCTTGAGTAATGGCTGGAATTTTTGTTGAGGTTTTTTATCCTCTGATAACGGGGTTAAATAGTTAAATTACACTTTTGTGCTTTATTGCTGGTAGAAGTAAGATTGAGACAAAAATTTTTAACTTTTGAAACTATTCTGCCACCCCGTTAACTGGCTCCATCTTATGAAAAAAAAAATTGTAAAAAAAAATTTTCGAAATCCGATAAAATTTTGGGGTTGCAAACGGGCTTTGAAAATTAGCCAGGTCAGCCCATATAAAAAAACTATTCTAGTTTAAATCTTTATCTGAAAAATAAAATCAGTTTCTATTTAAATTTTCTAATTCCCTGGAATTTTCTCCCTAAACAAAATCTACCAAGATCCCCCCCCCCCACAAAAAAAAATTGCCCCTTCCACTTCCAAACAAAAAAAACACTTCCCTCTCCTCCAATACAATTGTCATATCTCAACCAAATTTACTCGCTATGGCTTTTTGGCTAATTGCTTGTGAAATACCTTGTATTAAAAATAAAAAATGTTTGAACATAAATCATGTTTTTGTAACTAGTTCCACAAATTTACTATACCATGGAGCATCCTGAATATTTAATAGCCGGTAGCGACCTCTAAATATTATTCATTTTTTATAAATCTTTCAGAACAAAATGGGAGGGTCAAAATTAAGAAATTATTTTTTTTACCCAATATAAGGCGCACCCTAATGTATATCCCTCCGATGCTTCCACGAATTTTGTACTACAGGACAATTTTACCTAACTGGGGTAAGTCGTCTTGTCTTGGCAAAGGACGCTGACTCTACTAGTATGAAGCCTAGAACTATGAACGTGATTGTGAAAAATGTTTCACAGAAGACAGAGAAGGTCTATGAGAAGTATGTTGCTTAGGATGGGTCAAAAAATCGAAATTCAGTTTTTTGATTTTATACTCCAAAAAATCGTTTGCTGGACAGCTCTAGAATATACCTACTCACCAAATATGAGCTCTCTTAATATTAATGGGAAGGTCCTAAACTTCATAATTTTCCATTTTTACATCAATCTTGTACTAAAGAAAAATTCATTTTTTTTATTAATCGACTTTTGACCAAATTTCTTTACATATTCTTGTAGGAAATTGAACGCTCTACAAAAAAGGCGTCGTACAATTTTTACTTGCGATATAGGTACTATATAGCAAGTTATGCATTCGTACAAAAAAAAAAGTTGAGATAACATTTTTCCATGACATTACGATGGTAGAGAATGCCAAAAAAGTGGGTCCCGGAAGTCCGTCTCTCTGTCTGTCAGTCTGTCTGTAAACGAAGCTACAGCCTAAACGGATAGACCGATTAATGTCAAACTTGGTATGTAGCGTTATTTGGCGACTTTCCAGAGGGGTTTTTGGAATTAATTTTTTTGGACCAAAAACAGCGGTAATGGTCATATACCGATTTTAGTAAAATTGAAATATTTCAAAAACGGCTTCAACGAATTTGTTTAAAAAATTCAAGTGTTAGTTTTAAGACAAAGTCTATCTTCTAATGAAAATTTTTTTTTTGAAAATCATTATTAACGGTACTTGCCATAGAACCGTTTTTTTTAAATCCGATTATCTCCGAAGCCTCTTTTTCGATTTCAACCAAACTTTTTGTGAAGAAGCATTTATATAATATAAATATAAGCCAAAAATAAAATTTTGAAAAAAATAATTTTTGGATTTTTAAAAAAATTTTGAAATTTTTTTTTGAAAAATCAAATTTTCGAAAATGGGAAATTAAATTTTTTTTAAATTTTGTATTCAGATGTTGATCAGTGATTTCTACAAAATGGCATACCAATTTTATTTTAACACTTTTTTTCCAAAAAATTATTTACCTATAAAATTTTTTTGAAATTTTTTTTTTCTAAAAATGCATCTTAATATATCAATCAAAACTGCATACTTGTTTTGGGGGGGCAATTTGATTTCAGATTTTATATTATTTTTTAAAAAAACCAATTTTATTGTTTTTTTTTGTACCCATATAATAGGTACCTACATTTTCTAAATTTCTATATAAAAAAAAGTCTTAAAAATTCAAGCAACTTGAACTCGAAGACCAAGTTCGTGCGAACCAGTCGTGCATTTTATTTCGTTTATCTAACCGTTTAAATGGTATTTGAGGTGCAAAAACTGAGAAAATCTTTAAAAATTCGTTTTTTGTTCTTAATTTGTAACAAATTTAAAAAATTATAATAATCAAATTGGCAAGACATATTCTTGTAGGAAACAGATTGCTTCACAAAAAAGGTCTTCTAAATTTTTTTCATTTATCTAAATATTTAAAAGATATTTGAGTTCTAAGTTGAAAAAAAAAAATATAAAAACATTTTTAAACTTTTCAAAATTTTCTAATTCACTTAAAAGTCATATTATAAAATAAGCTAAGGGCTTTAACGTTCTACAAAAAAGTCTGTAGCATTAAATTGATTGCTTTAACTGTTAAGAAGATATTCGGTGATAAGAAAACTATTGAAATAAGTGCATTTCTCCAACAGGTCTATAAGAAGCGGTCCAGTTGAGTTCTCGTTATTTGATTTAAAGGATTTTAATCCTTAGGTTAGGGATTCTGCTGCTGAAGAAAATCTACGAACACCCCTAATAATCTGGAGTTTGGGGCAAAAACCGGTTTTTTGGACCTTCGCCCATTGAAAAAAATTTAGCCTCGTCAAATTTGTATACCCATTTTAGATTTCTTTCTTATTTTTTTTTTTTTTTTTTTTTTTTTGAAAAATAAGAAAACTATTTTTTTTATAAGATTTCTTTTTTAAATGTTCTCTAAACCTAGAAGGCATAGAAAGAAACATATAGTTTTCATTGTTCGAAAAGGAATGAATTAAGGCGGTTTTCTAAAAATCAATCAATTTTGTATTAAATTTTGCAGGCTGAACAAAAATAATAGGTATTCAATGTTTAAAAAAAAAATTTGTTTGCCTATTTTTAACTTAATTCAAAAACAATTGTTAAAAAACATATTGATTTGAAAATTAGAATTAAATTTACAATTCTGCCTTTCGGAAATGGTATCATTTATAACTGTAAGTGTTGCCGTTGTTTTTAAATAATTTTTTTTATTCAAAATTATATTTTAGAAAATTGCCCCTCTCGCCTAAAGGGGGAGGGAAAAGCGACCTCTCTCCCATAGTAAAAAATAATTTTATTAAACTCCTCTACAAAAAAAAAACCGTTATCAAATCCTGGCTCCCAAGTGAACATATGAAAAAAAAAGAAAATGATCGTACTACGTGCCTAAATAACATTATTGTTAAAAAAAATCGGAATTTTCGAACTTTGTCAGCTCATAAATTCTAGGTGGCTTAACCGAACCACATATTGTTTTAATGCCTTCTATGCAAAACTTTAATTAAATCTAAAATGGGTTCAAATTTGACGAAGCTAGATTTTTTCAATTTGCGAAGATCCAAAAAAACCGGTTTTTGCCCCTAACTCCAGATTTTTACTTTAAGTGACTATGAATTATAAGAAGTAAAGGTTAAAATAGTTGATAAAATTCTGATGAGGTAATGCTGTAAATGCCATTTATAGTCAGGGCGGTATAGTTATTGCATTTTCATATAGTAGATATAGAAGGGTACAGTTTATATGACATATGCATATAAATTGAATGTATTAATAGTAGGTATTGGTACGTACATTAAAGTTCAGATTTAGAAAAGAAGAGAGAGACAAAGTGTGGGAAGAGATAAAGAGAAACATTTATCAATATTCAGCTTAAAAACAGAAGAAAAAAGATTTAGAAAGAGAAATGGAAAATAAAGAAAAGTGTGAAATCAGAAAGCTGAAAATAACTAAATTCACAGTTCACAGTCAAAAACCCTTAATTTTTCATCCAGGAATTCACATATCTAAGAAAAACACTCAAATTACATTTAAATCCAAAATTTTAAAGATCTTTTATTCAAAATTGCATTTCACTTCGTTTTTTTTTTCTCTCAAAAAATTACTTTTATTTACTAAGCCTGATTACTTGGAAAGATGGTTGTTGATTCTGTTGTTGTTTTTTCTTTTGTTGTTGACGTTTACGATTACGCCTAATGCGCTGGTTCTTGCGTTTGCGGATTTGGTTCCTGCGTTTAATAGCATTCTGTTTCCTCAGCCACTTTTTATGCTTTTGCAATTGCCTTTGACGCTTAAGGTACCTTTGACGCTTGAGTAATTGTTTTTGTTTGTAGCGCTTTTGACGTTGTCTTTGAATTCTTTGTTTCTGCTGTTTACGTTTCTGTGCCCTTCTGCGGTTGTATTCTTTTTTACCTTTTGAATCTCGTCCTAATTGACTGTGCTGATGAGGTGCAACAGAATGATCACAATCCCTATGCTTGTGGCCAACTTGTGACTGTGCTGCAATGCTTACAGCTGATGGATTCTTAGAATTGTCAATATCTACATTGTCTTCTTCATCATCATTGATTTCATCTTCATCATCATCCAAAGTATCATCATCATCTTCATCGTTGTCGTTTTCATCAACGTCCAACTCGAAAACAATTTCATCATCATCATCCAGAGCTTCCAATTGGCTGTCATTGACATCATCCTCTTCAACAGGTGAAACCTCATCGTTACTACGTCTCCTTGGTGGTGTTGGCGGTGGAGGTGGTGGTGGTGGTGGAGCGTCAGTTGGAGCATCTGTAGTGGTCGGTGCATCTGTAGCAGGTGTATCGGTGGGTGCCATTGTAGTCATTGTAGTCATTTCAGAGGTAGCTTCAGTGGAGTAATAGGGGATTTCTGTGGTAGTAGTTGTTTTCTGATTGTTTACCAATATCACATAAGTTGGTTGCTTTTTCTTATTAAACATCGACATCATTTGGTTCATCCAACTACTGTCCATTCTTAATGATCCTTGGACCTCGTCCGTTTTGCCTGCTGAAGGCTGCTTCTTATTGAATAACTTGTATCTGCCATTGTCTTTGATTTCTAGAAATGAAAAAAATTAAAGAAAATTTAACGTTTTTAAAAAATATATCACAAACCTGCAGCTTCAATAACTACAGCTGCTAAAAGCAGAAGGATTGAACAAATCTTAAAGATCTGCATTTTTGTTCTAATCTACAACTTGTAAGATGTAAGAGAACACTGATAACCAAAAGATAACTCTGTGGCTCTTATATACAAAAAAGATAATTTTGTGATAATGGGGAAACGCCTTTACCAAAATGCGAATTAACATTTTGACCATAAATGTGCTAAGCTTTGATAGTATTTTGCATTAATTAAAATATAATATTGATCGAATGTCTTGAGAGTGACGAGAGAGTGTTCTCTGTGAAGATTCAATAAAATGTAATTTATTTTATTGGTAATGCTAATTTTATTGCAAATGATTGGTTTTTTTTTTGTTCTTTAAGCGAAATGACCCGATTTTGAACTTTGACTCATTAAATAGAAAGAGGAATTATGAATTATTATTTAGGCAAAATAGTTATTGAAGGGTTTGAGTTGAAGACGGATGAAAATAATGGAGATTTACTCAAGACACCAACTAGGAAATATATTTCAAAAAGTAGTAGGTTAGTAAGTAGTTGGAACAAAATGTTAATTAATTATTGTTTTTTATCCCAAATTATTTTTTTTTTTTTTTTTGAAAATTTTATAAATTTTTGATCAAATCAAGAAAACGGTTCCGTCGTTAGGTATTGTTAAAACTGTTAAAAAAATTATTTTTTCTATCACAAAATTACAATTTAATTTGCTACATAAAAGGGCGAAAGGGTTTGGCGAAAAAGTTGCGTGGGTGTCAAAAAACCGTAGTTTTTACGATTTCTGTCAAAAGTAGACCTCATATCGGGAAATGTTAAAGGCAAAAGATGAAGATAGTAAACATTTCTGCAACTTTTATTTAAATAATTTTTTATAATAACCTCGAAAATATTAAGAAAAATGCAAAAATACGATTTATTGGTTTTTTATTTTTATCTTTTTTAAAAAAATGATTGGATTTTAACAAAACTTAGTAAAAAATTACTTTGTTATATTTTCTATCTATTTCTAATGTTTTTTTTAGTAAAAAGTTAATTTTTGTGATTTTTGACTTTGAAAAAAATTTTGAAAAACTTGACAATTTTTAAATCAAAAAAGTTACCCATAAAATTTTTGATTTTGAAAAGTTGGGTATGCAGTTATTTAGATTGAAATCTTTTACTTAAGATTATTTAGAAAAATATACTTTTGTTTTAGAAAATATTGTGAAAAAGTGAAAAAAAAAACAAAAAACCATTTTTAAGACCGATTTTTCCTGTAAATGACAGTAGGCGAAAAATTATTTTTCCATAGGTAGAAACTAAATTATACTTTTCTAATGGCCTTTGACCTTCTTAATTTAAATCTAGCATAAAAATGGTTTCGACGCACGTGCAAAGTTTTTGAGATATTGAGTTTCAGTTTCACTTAACCGTCTGCTTTGTGATGAACTTAGATAAATATAAAAAATATGTTTTTTGGGTAATATTTTGAACAGCGCTCGAAACCACTTTAATATTATTGCAAAAACATTTTGTTTTTCAATGGAAGATTGAAAAATTCTACATAATAAAGTACAATATCGTCATTTCTTGTGACGCTCTAGGATTCTGAATGAATAAATCTATTTGTTTTTTAGTATATAAATTCAGGATTCAGTCCAAATATGCCTGAAATATGAATTCTTTTAAAATAATCACTAAAAACTTAAATATCAAAACACTTAAAAACAGTCAAAAAATTAAATTCTTTTCAAGCATGGTTTTTGGAAAATTTTGACATAAATGTTTTCCACATGCAAGATTTTTTAAATTTTGTTTTTTTTTTTTTATTTTTTTTTTTAGAAACGGATGAGTTTTTTTCTAATCAGTCCTAGCCCTTGATTACTTCATCTGACCCTCAAACTTATCTAGATCTTTTAAGTCCAAGATAATGGAGAAGTCCTTTAAGGTCTTTTAAATCTTCTGCAATGACAAGTCCATCATCAATGCACAAATACAATATAAGTCGTCTTCAAAGTTATTTTGACTTAAGCAACAAATTACCAGTTCGTACAAACATGACTTGGTGGTCAAGTAGTTAAGGCGTTGAACTTATAATTGAAAGTAGTAGTTGTTAGTTTTTTTTTTTTTATTTTTTAATAGATAATCTAAAATTATGTATCATGGTGCAGCGAATTTTTCATACAAAATGAAATGGTGCGGACATGGTGAAATCGTGATGCTGCGGTGGTGTGACGAAATATTGTGCCAAACGGCCGGCGGTGGTGCAGCTGTGGTGCGGCGGCCTTTTTCTTTAAAATTTCAATTCCCATTTTTACTCGGGCTTCAAATTTTTCCTCAAATAATTGTAATTCTTTTTTCTATCCATTCATTTTATATACAATACTCAAAATATTCAAAGTCATTTAGATGTTAGTATTAAAATTTCTCTTGGGAGCCATGGAGTCTTTGTATTTTTTTTTTAAGCCTAGTACATACTTATGAAGTAAGTCGTGAAGCGAATCCATACATTTTTTTTTGTCACTAGTGAACGTTCCTGTGAACTTTCTTCGTGGAAAAAAAAAATTGGAGAGTTCTGCTTAATTTGTTCGTCATTTCAGTAGAGAAGGTCTCCTCTATCGCCTGGAAACTTCATTCAGGAGAACATTTTTTAAATATTGTCCAAGCTATTTTGAAGCCAAATGATCGTTTTATGATTTGATGAACTAAAACTTGTGATATAGTAGAGTAACTAAACCAAATTATTAGGGAAAACGGCCGAACAGCTCTGATTTTGACGATTTTTTTTTCAAACGTAGGTAATTAAAAATACTTTAAAGTCTATAGATTAAAAATTGCCGGTGTTGCCGTATTGTTTTTTAAAATTAAAATTAATTTCTTTTTAACAGAACCATTTTTTTTGCTTAAATTTCATAAAACAAATGATAGCAAAAGATTCTCTAGGTAATTTAAGGAAAATATATAAAAGGCAGTAAGGGACAATCTTCCATCGTTTAAGCGATAAATGCAATTTTCTAACATTCTGACCTCAAACACAAAAAAAATATTTTGAAAACAACGGCAACACCTACAATACTTTAAAATACATTTTTAAAAAGCCAGAAGCTCATTCTTATCTCTTAAATTTAAATCCACTAAATTTAATCAAGACTTTTTGAAAAAATGGTCCTCAAACTCAGAATTAAAAAAAAAAAATGTTATTAGAAAAATTTAAAATGACTTTTTTTCAAACTTTTTCTAATAAAATATTAGTGGAGTCAAATTAGCTTTATACCTCGGAATCCAGGGAAAGTCGATGCATCTGAAAAACGAGTATAGGGCTGCATTATAAAAGGGTCAAATAAGAAAGTTAAAAAAAAAAATTTCACCGCTCTCGATTACAACAGTTTTTATGGACCGTTTACTGTCATTCCGTATGCAAGCGTCAATCGGAATTGCTGTCTCATTTTAGATTTTGATCAAACTTTGTAGGGATGTTCTCTAGGACTGTAAGGAAGCAAATCCATGATGATTTAATTTTAAGTTGCGTGGTTTCCCCGCTACCCGCATTCGAACTTTTTCAGAAGGTCATTTTTATGTTATTATAACTTTGCGTCTACTAAAGATATCTTTTTGTTTGAAACGCCATTTTAAAGCTTAAGAGTAGTAATTTTTGAATATATATTAAAAAATTACGTAATAATTATCCCTGAATTAAAAATAATTTTTGAAAAACTGGTAATTTTGCTGATTTCTCATGGTTTTTGACTGGCTCCGGGACCTTGGGTATTATATGTAGGAAGCTTATACTTACCAAATAATAAATATAGATATTTTTCAACAAAATAAATCTAAAATGAACTCGATGGCTGTACTCCTTATGCAAAAATTTTAAGTTCAAAGTTTTGAGTTTCTTGAAAAAATATTTTTTTATACTATGATTTTTTACAATTTGACTAAAGATAGAAACATGAAACTAACAGTGTGTTAAGTTGAAACTTTTAACTTAAAGTCCTCTAAATAAAATTGTGTTATTTTCATATCTTCTTAGTGTACCGCTTGTTTGAAAATTCGCAAAAATGCTAAAAAGCCAAAAAAAACCCCTACTTAAGGCTATGATTGCACTATGTTTGACATAAGATAGAAGCATGAAATTAATAGCATATTTAGTTCGTACTCTTAGCTTAACACACTGTAAGTTTCACATTTCTTCGTTTAGTCAAATCGTATAAAATGACAGTATAAAAATTAGCTTTTTTAAAATACTCAATACTTTGAACTTAAATTTTTGCATAAGGAGTACAGCCATCGAACTCATTTAAGATGTATTTTGTTGAAAAATATCTATATTTATTATTTGGTAAGTATAAGCTTCCTACATATAATATCCAAGGTTCTGGAGCCAGTCAAAAACCATGAAAAATCAGCAAAATTACAAGTTTTTAAAAAATTATTTTTAATTCAGGGTTAATTATTACGTAATTTTTTAATATATTTTCAAAAATTACTATTCTTAAGCCTTAAAATTCCGTTTCAAACAAAAAGATATCTTTAGTAGAGGCAAAGCTATAATAAGATAAAAATGACCTTCTGAAAAAGTTCGAATGCGGGTAGCGGGGAAACCACGCAACTTAAAATTAAATCATCACGGATTTGCTTCCTTACAGTCCTAGAGAACATCCCTACAAAGTTTGAGCAAAATCTAAAATGAGACAGCAATTCCAATTGAACGCTTGCATACGGACTGACAGTAAACGGTCCATACAAATTGTTGTAATCGAGAGCGGTGAAATTTTTTTTTTTAACTTTCTTATTTGACCTTTTAGTAATGCAGCCCTATACTCGTTTTTCAGATGCATCGACTTTCCCTGGATTCCGAGATTTTACAAATTTTATGTCTAATTTGACTCGACTATATGAATTTATTTAAAAAAAATGTTTGGCCATAAATATTATCAGTTGAATTTCGAAGCAAAAAAAGTAAAATATATCACACTTTTGAAAAAAAAAAAAAAAATGAAAAATTACTTCAATTTCAATGGTTTTTTTATTGAAACTGAATTTTTGCATTGAAATAATTAATTTTCTCAAAGACTGTGGTAAATAAGAACTTTAAAATTTTTTCTATTTAACTTTCAACAGTAAGGGTTATTAAATGAATAAAAAATAATTTTATGTTTATATGTTGAACTTAAAGAAAAAATAAGTTACATTTTTTTTCAAAACTTTTATTAAAAAAAAGTTCTTCGAAAATGAAATACTTTTTAATTTTTTTCATAAACCGTAATACATATTGACATTTCCTTTTATAATTTGAAATCATAATAAATGCGGCCAAAAAAATTTGAAAATAAATGCATTTTATATTACGATCAAGTTTAAAAAACGACATGTTAAAATATTTTCAATAATTTTTTTTTTCAAAAATCTGAGTTCAATTACCATTCTTTCAAAAGCCGTTCATTCAATTAACTTCATTTTAATTTTACCTATATGACTCAGCTTCTAGCTTTTAAAAAATGTATATTTGAATATTGTAGGTGTTGCCGTTGTGTTCAAATATTTTTTTTTGTGTTTGAAGTCAATTAATAAGAAAATTGCATCTATCGCTTGAACTTTGGAAGATTGTCCCTCACTCCCATACATTTTTTTTCCTTGAATTTCCTAGACAATCTTTTGGCATCAATTAATTTATGAATTTTAAGAAAAATTTTTGAAAAAAATTTGTTTTTGTTCAAAAAAATCACCGGCGATTTATAATCCATAGACTTTAAAGTATTTTTAATTACCGACGTTTGAAAAAAAAGATCATCAAAATCTAAGCTGTTCGGCCGGGTTCCCTAATATTGCCAATTTTTGAGCTTTAGTTACTCCACTAATAGCTTTTTTTCAAAAATAAAAAGAAAAACTCATCTTTTTTTTTCACTGTCTTTTTTATTACTTTGGGAATATTTCAGGCAAATCTCATATTACAATCTAAAGTCTTATCACTTGTGGTCGTCTTCTTCTACGGTTGTTATTCCTACGCCTGTTACCTCTTCTTTGGGGACCAACACGACGACGAATAAGTTTCCTTCTAACTCCTCCTCTATTACCACCTCGACGACGACGAATAGGCTTGCGACGACGGATATTATTATTACCTCGACGCCTTCTACGTCTTTTACCACCACCGCCGTTTGTAACTCTTCGGCGAACAACTCTTCTAGCTCTACCTTCACTATCAGAGTCATCAACCAAAGCCATTACACTTCCTTGGGGAAGATTTTCCAAAACCTCACGTGGCAGATAAACTGCAGTTTCGTCAGATTCTTCATCATTCTCATCAACATCATCATCGTCATGATCGATTTCACGGGCTTCCAACTCGATAATACCGTTATTTTCTTTCAGTGAAAATATTCCAATAATATTTCCATTCAGTTCTGAATCTTCGTCATCACCATCATCGTTCTCGAAATTGTCTTCGACGATTTCGTCATCGAAGGAGCTATCAGCTTCAATATCATCATCATCATCTTGAACAATTAAAAAAGCTCCCTGTTGTTCATCATCGATGTCGTCACTATCGTCAGAATAGTCTTCAACTGATTGAGTGACAGCTTGGCGTGTTCGGGGTGCTCCAAGGAACCAGTAGGGTTGGTTACCACCAACTGATGCTGCTCTTGCGGCCAAACTTCTCTGTGGAAATGCTCGTTCTGTAAAAAGATGATAAATTGTAACCAATCAAGGATTCTCAAGAATTCTTCAAACTCTTAAAATTACCTGCACAAGCTATTCCCAAGCAGAGTACTAAAACTCCTGCTAAACTGATCTTCATATTTCTAGGCTCTTCAAATTCTGTCCAGCTGACTGAATTATAACACAAAAACTTAATCCAACTAAAAGGACCTTGCTTGGAAGCTTAGTCTCTAAGAACTGTATCATCCATCTAAAAGTTCTATCGTTTTTATTTGAAAAACTTCGGACCACCAAGTCAATGACCGTAATGATACCAAGCTGAGAGTTCCCAGCCAAAAAATAACTTATATCTTCTGGAGGATAATTGGTAGCCATTATTCTTGTTCAAACCTCTAATCTATTTATTTATGATTATGGTATAATGAGTTAAAGGCGAAAAGTGTTGTTGTGCTGTGATGTCTAATGATTTTGTAATTAATGATGAATTGCCCTGGGGTACCTATCTGGCTTGGCTATCATACATTTTTTGTACTCTTCTTCTTTTGCTGGCCAGTTGTTGGTAAAATTTCAATGAACTCATAATAATTTATTTACTTATTCTAACTAGCGGCGAAAATCTGACGTTGAGTGAAATATTTCTAAATATTGAAAACGAATCGAATCAAGTAGTATAAATCGTAGAAAACAATAAATCAGTTTTACTGTGATAATAAGCAAATATTATTCTTTTCGGACCTCTGCTGATTTAATTAGTTTGCTTTTAATTCTTATATGTGAATAGTTTGATTCTATCTTTTTATACGATTTGTTGTCTAATTTTTGAAAAATTAAAAACTAATTTAGGGTACATAAATTGCATGAGAAACTTGTCTGTTATTTTTGTTTTGTTTTGTTTCTAGAAGACCGTTGTTTGAGCTTTAAATAGAACAGTTCTATATTTTTGTGAGTTTAGTCGTTTTCGGATCTTGATGAAAGAAGTTTGAATTAACCATCTTTCTAATTAAAGGTACAGATTTAAGATCTGTAACTTATTTTTGAGAACGTGCAAAAGATCTGTTAGCTGATTGATTTTGGCTGAGTGGTTGGTGTAATATTGATCAAATCAATCAGTAATATTTTGAGTTTAAAGTAAAACGAAAAATTGTAAACAAAATTATTAGAACTTAATATTTATTGGATTTGTATTCTTTCTTATCTTTTTATAAAACAACTAAATGCACATGGAAAAAAAGTGAAGAAAATTCACGCAATTTGTACGTAGCTGCTTATACTTGATAAGTTTGGTGTAAATCCACTGCCACTTACTACATATCGTCGGCGTTGCAAAACTGTTCTAAATCACTTTTTACCGAAAATGAGTTAATGATGCAGTTTTACTAATTTGAGGGTGCTCCAAATTTGAAAACCGTTTTTGTCAAAAAAATTTTCATTCCGCAGATAATATAATTTAATGGGACATAGAACAATAAAAACAGGGGAGTAGCATTTTGAAAATGAGCCCGAGTATTCTTGATTGTTCTAAGTCCCGTCATATTTTGTTCCAAGTCCACTTTTTATTTAAGGAAAAAACGTACTTAAAAGTTAAAAAGTATTTAAAAATAGTAGGCACCTTCTAATGAGGTAAACTTGTATATTTTATTCAAGAGAAAAGAACAAACTTTATAAAAAAAAATAACTTGAATGGCAAACGAGCAGAAAATTGTCGCTTTAAACCAATTTGAAACTTAAAAATCGTCCCCTGTAAAATTTGCTTTTTGTGACTTAGAACAATTTTGCTTTACGGCGACGATATGTCTTCTCAGATAGCTAAATGGTTTTCTGAACCTAACTTGTCCAGTATCAGTTTTTTTTTTTTATGTCTGGGTCAATTTTTACAATTTCTCATTAATCAACTTAAGGCAAAACGCAATACCTCCTAAAGCCTGAAGTAATCAAAACACAAAGTGAAAAAGTACAAAAAAGTGAACAAAGTTCAAAATATAAAAATCACTTGTATATTTACCTGACATGTATATTGGAAAAATTTTATCTAAAAAAGCTCTTTTGTTTTTGAAGTTTTGAAATTTCAAATAAAAAAATAAAGCTGAAATAGGTAAACAAACTACAGTCAACTCCATCTTAATCAAACTTTCACAGGACACGAAATTTTGTTCGAGTTAGAGGGAATTCGAGTAAGTGGAATCTAATTACCTTTGGGCTTCAGGCGGTTACATTAAAAATGGTGAAAAAAATTCGAGTTGGAGGGAATTTCGAGGAAGAAGAAGTTCGACTTAGATGGAATCGACAGTATTTGAAAAAAAAAATTACAGTCATTAGCGAACCAAAATCAAAATTTTTTTTTTTAATGCAGAAATTATTTAACATTATATAAAAATAATTTTTAACGAAAACGATCTAAATATATGTACATATTACAAAATGCGTCAAATTGCATTTTTAATATGCTGCAAGTTGTGAACGCCTTTGAAACTGCAGCGAAAACTAACTCAAGAAACACTGAGCTAGCTATTTGTGGGAAAACTATATTTGCTTCCTTTTGGAGTGTCTGAAGTTATTTCGCTTTTTATCTAACAGATTTTTCTGAATGGTGGCTATCAGGGTTTCATCATCAGTTTCTGCAAAATAGATTTTCTTCTAGAAGAAGTTCAAAAATTTCAATTTCAAGTTTTTTCAAGATCCATTCTTCAAACGCGTAATCAAATCACCGAAGGAACAAATAAGTAGTAGCGTCAATAAAAAAAAAAAAAAAATATTACAAACATTATTACAAATTTGGTTATAAAATGGTCTTAAATATTTTAAAATGTTTACATTTTACTGATGATTTTTCAGCATTAAACATTTGGAAATTTCAGTTTTTTGTCATAAGAGTTTTTTTTTCGCAAAATGAAAGGAACTATGTGATCGAAGAGCTACCGAAGGATATAATATTGTTTGAGTGTAGGTATTTGCTTTTGAAACTTTGTGAAAATTCCAAGCTTGGTCATGCTCAAGCTTTTTGACTCGAATACTTTTTAAAAATGAAAGAGAGATAAATATAAACAAGTTACTAGGGGGAGCAAGAAGAAACATTTTTTTGTACTTTTTTGACTTTGTATTTTGATGTAGTTCTGGCTTAAATATAATAATTTTACGTTATCACCCACATCCATATAATTCCCGTCAGAGGCGTACGTTGAGTTGCCGGGGCCCCGGGGCAATATTAATTTTAAGGGGCCCCTTTGATATAAAGTGCCATTTTGATATATAAAGTTTTTTAAAAAGGAGATACGTATACGTATACGTCATTTTCTTTTTTTGAGGGCCCCAGAAGTATTATTTTTTGGTCGCTTAGATTATTTTAGTAGCATTTGCTTGGGCCCCTAAGATATCTTTTCATCTTTTCTCATTTGTTCATTGTTTTAATCGGTTACATTTAACGTTTCAGCAAATTACTATTTTTCTTAATTTATTTATTTTAAAAGAGTAGTTTGCTCTATTTTTGTATGAGCAAAAACGCATTTCACCATAGCCCAGTGCCATAAATTTTTTGAAAAAAAAAAAAAATTTAAACTAAATTAGTAAAAATGAGAGCTGACTTTTTAATGGAAAACAAGGCCATGTAAAGAAAAAAAAAAATCATGTGTGCAATTCACACGTGGTTGAAGTGAAACCTTAAAAAATCATTTTTCTTCCAAAAAAAAAAAGAATAGAAAAAATCTACCTATTTTTATTCTATCACCTTTAAATCCATGTTTTTTATATGACAACCTATATAAATTTTATATCATCTGAAAGCTTATTGTCTAAGCTCAAAATATATAGGTATATCGATCAGGTCTAAGAGACATCTACAAAAAGAGCTAGGATTTTTTGAACACGATCAATTTCCATCAAAAAAAGCGAAAAAACACGTATTTTTGTCTTCTCACGCTATTAAATGCATTTTTTCCCTAACAACCAATAAAAAATGTTATACCATTTGAAAGCTTATTGTCTTAGCTCAAAATATATATATCGGTGAGGTGTATGAGACATCTTCAAAAAGAGCTAGAATTTTTTAAACTCGATGAAATTTCATCCAAAAAGCAAAAAAAAACATTTATTTTTATGTTCTCATGCTATTAAATCAATTTTTTTGTTTGACAACCTATAAAAAATTTTATATTATGTGAAAGCTTATTGTTTCACCTTGTATAATGATGCATAAATCTTATTTCAAAGATGTCTACAAGAGAAGTTAGAATTTTTTAAAGTCAACCATGTCGAATTTAAAGACTGAAATTACGGTACTTCCTACACTGCAAGCTGGTCATCGCCAACAGATCTCCACAGATGTTTTGAGGTATTTTTAAATTTTTTTCAATTTAAGATTGTGTAACTTGTAGAGCACGTAACGTTATGTGTGATATATCAAATAAAAGGTTATGTTATCAGCATGCGTATTAAAGTCAAATCAAATTTGTATGTGCACTAGATCAAAAGATATAACGTGTGTTGGAAAAGAACATCTTTTTACCGTTATCTCCGAATTTTGAATATGAAATTAATTGAAATTTTGTACAATTATAATTTATTTAATTACCTATCTACAGTACAAATTTAATTTATCTATCTATTAAAACAAAAAAGTTATAACAAGTTGAAGTCGTGTCGCGTTTTCGTTTCATCTTGTTTCAAATCACTACGATACTAAAGAAGTTTTCACTTCAAAAAGTAACAATTAATATTTTGCTTTGAACAAAATTTAAGCTTTCTTGATACATAAGAACGTAGATTTCGACAAAAATTTTATCAAATCAAACTTATTTCTCGAAGGTAAAAATAAATTACAAAAATACTTGCATTTTAGCATTTTTCTTATAATTTTTCAGAAAAAGAAAATTATTTAAAATGGTAGATCTGTTAATTATCCACATTTTTTGCACGATGCATGTTTTTTTTGTAACGAAAAGGTTTTCCATGATTTCATTTCATGGCATGCGTTTTGCCAGTCTACTGATGTTAAGCAAAGTAATGCCAATACCAATTCTTTGCCGCCGGGGTTAAGTCATAAATGATAGTTTGCCAGAAAATGCAAAGTTGAGCTAATCGATGAATTTTTGAGCATTGATCTTCTTATTTTTATAGGAAAGAGTTGTTCTAAACTTATGTTTTTGATACCAAATATAAGAGAAAAAAGAGGTTATTCTTATTTCATCGAAACCCGAAAAGTGCAATTTTGTGACTTAATCCCTTTGTACCCGGCGGCAAAGAATTAATGTTTAATTTATATTCATAGTCTTATTACACCCAACGATAAAATTTGTCAGAAATAGGTAAAGGCATACCCCATAAAATTTCCAAATTTTTTTCTCACCTTTTCGTTTCCAAAATATTGAATAAACACAAAATGCCCATCGGCAAAACATTTGTTGTATAGCAAAGCTGCTCACGATCATTAAATTGGTGCTAACGTAGTTTATTTATGTTTTAGAATGAAAACATCACACGAGACATGTTGTATAAGGTGTAGGTTGGTATATTGCCGGGGTCACCTTTTGGAATGACCAGCAGAAAAATCGTGAAGAAGAAATATAATGCCTCAGGCTTTGCCCCCAAAACATAAACACATTCTGTATGGGGTTAATGATCAGTTAAGAGAGATGGCTATTTCTTTTTTTTTTTTTTTTTGAAAATGTATGTTTTACAGAAAGTTTTTTTTTACTATGGTTATTGGAATTTTTGGCAATGATTTCGCAGAAAAAAAAAATAAATTTTAATTCATAACGAAAATCGATGCTTGACATACCCAAGGGGCATTTTATTGACCCTTTTGGTTATAATCGTTTGTTTTAGGTTATTGTGAGGATTAAAAACACTCAACTTGCTTTTAAATATAGAATAAAATTAAACAGTTAATATTATTACTATAGTAAAATATATATTTTGTATGAATTTGTTTATTCTACAAAATTGAAATTATGCCTGATTAATATTTATAAAGACATTTTAAGAGCTTAAATGGTTTAGACCGTTATTTATGTAAATTCAAAATTATAGATTTTTGCCTAGGGGTCAAATGTTTTCTCCAACCAAAAAAAAGAAAACCAAGGAATTTACTGAAATATTGGTCATTTCTTAGTTATAACTTTTAGGACTAGGATAGTTTAAGAAAGTTTTCTGGATTAGTTTCAAGAACTTAAGGAATTTCTCTGCGTAACGCATTTAACGATATATAATTTGAAATTTTTAATTTTTGAGCACTCAAGTGGGCGTTATATTCAATTAAATGTAACATCACATAGTCTTCTACCAGTGAATAAGTGTAACGCTTTTAACGATACCTAATTTGTAATTTTTTAATTTTGGGTACTTTAGAGTACGCCGTATTCATTTTAATGTAACACCATGTAGTTTTATACCAGTGAATAAGGGTAACGCTCTTAACGATATAACCTGTTTTCAAGCGTAACGCTTTTAACGATATCCAATTTGTAAATTTTAATTTTTGAGCTCTCAAGTGGGTGCCATATGCAATTAAATGTAATATCAAGTAGTCGTTTACCAGCGGACAAGCGTAACGCTCTTAAATATACCTCATTTGTCAAAAAATTAAGATTAATTAAGAATTTATGAAGACGCAGATGAACACGCATGCTTTTTTAGATTTACCGTATTTATTATTTGAAAGGCGTTATCAATAACAATACTGAGATCGTATGTACAGAAGCAAACACCCAACTACTTTGAAGTAAACTTCAAATATGAATTTCTGTAACGCAAAGGCTATCATTTCTGAAATGAAGATTGCCTTTCAAAAAGCACATTTGACATTGTTTTACCTATGTCTCATCATAAAAGCACCAGCTTATGGAGTCCAAAGAGTCAAAACTCACATCAATAAATTTCCAACAACTCTGCAATTCCAAAGTAACGCAGAGAACATATAGAAGCTTGTTATTCAGTTTATCTCGATAAATAAGTAGGTAGTCTTTTCTCCCAAACTTTGTGAATCTTAAGTGCTCATCATAAAGTTGATGTTCTAGAAATCTCATGAAAAATTAAAAAAAGGCAGCCAAATTATTCTAAAACAAGGACGGTAACGGAGAGGTGCGCGTACGATACTCTGCGTTACTGTCTTTTTTATCAATAATTTGGCTACTTTTTTTTAGTTTTTTCGAGAAACTTCTCGGAAATCAACTTTATGATAAACCCTTAAGACTCACAAATTAAAAATAAATGTAGATAGCTTATTTGTATTTATACACTGTCACCTCAGCGTTACTACAAGATTAACCACTCTTATCAGTAGATTGACTTAGCGTCACTTGTGCATCATTTCTGCAAGCTAAAATCCCAAAAATCGCATGTGTGCCTCCGGCCTAAGTCAAATCTTGAGTGATTCAGGAGACCGATAAACCAACAGCTAAAGCCTTCTTTTAGAAGCAACCTGCAGTTAACTGTTTCTATAAGCTTTCCAAATAGATCAGTAATAGCAGCCAACATATAACTTGAAGAATTTGGAGAACTCTTTTTTAATTACGTGCTTTTTATAATACACTTACACATGTCAAACTTATCAAAAATGCATTGATTTTTTTTGTAGCTTTGTAAGCTAATATTTTGAGGTCTTATCGAAGTTCTTGCTGCTTTTAACTTCTATTAGCTCACTTATCCAAGAATTACCGAAATTCGGTAAGACTTCTTTAAAGTTACAAATTCTTTTAAAAAAACTAGTTTTGAAGAAAACTTTATAGAAGCCTTATAGAAGTAATAAATTATGATAATAAACTTTTTGAATAAAACACATTAAATAAATTATTTTCATTTTTATTTTGATGAGAAACTCACATAAAGCCTTGTAATTTATGAGAAATTTGATGATATGAAGTTCTTCGGGACAAATCGTCCCGAAACTGTATTTCTAACCCTGATAAGAGACGAATCTTCTTACTCTTCATCATAATCATCCTCATCGTATTCATCGTCTTCCCACGCACGCCTTGATGAAGATCTTCCTTTAATATAATCTCCTTGACTATTATAATGTCTGTAAAGATCCAAATCAATTTCCTTATCGTCATTAGCTGGTCCAACGTAAATGTAAGAGTTGTTATTTTCCTTATCGTTCTCAGCTTCTGATTCAGCTTGAGGCTTTTCATCTACATCAGACTTGTTGTTGTTGTCTTCGTTTTCATTGTTATTATTTTCTTCCGAAGGCACATCTTCACTTTCATTCTTTACCGGCTTCTTTTTTCCATTCAAGGTCACTGGCAAATTAGCTAATTGTGGTGTAACCTTTAAAGGTTGTTGTTTATTAGCCTGTTGTTGATTGAAGATTTCACGGATTTGTTGTTCACTGAGAACTGAAAAGACTGGGGCTTGATCTTGGAATTGACCTTTGGCAGGCTTACGTTTCTTCATAGAGTTGACTGGTTTCTTTGTTGGACGTCGCTTACGTTTGATTTGATTTTGTTGTGGAATTCGAACAATAATTGGCTTTGGTTCCTTTTCGTTATTTGAAGCAGGTTCTTTTGGGGGCCCGGCTAGACCCAGCCTTGACCAAGGAATGTTAAAGAATTGTGTCAAAGGTCGGTTATTGTTTTGTGCTGGTGCGTTGGGCTTCTTTTTCGTTGAAACTAAGTTAATGGCTTGATTCTGGGAGATAGGAACCAACTCGAATGATGCAGCTGGACGGCGTTTACGTTTGACTTGGTTTTGTACCGCTCCAGGGCGATTGACGATTTGTACTCTTTGAGGACGCTGACCTTGCTTCATAGGCTTTCTCTTCGTTTGTTGTTTTTTTGAGTTCTTCCGCCGTCTATTGGGGAAGTTTTGCTGTTGTTGCTTGCGTTGGGGTTTTCTTGCGGGCATTTGGACATCGTAGTCGAAATCATCATCTTCATCAATTTCCTCTTCGATATAGAAGAATTGTTGATTTGGTCGTCTTCTTGTCTGTCTGGAGCCCTTTCGGTTTTTGACTTGATCGAAATCTTCATCATCTTCTTCGTCATTGTCAATCAAGTCTTGGTTCAGATTGAAGTTCTCCTCGTCCTCATCGATGTCATCATCGTTTTCATCGTTGACACTTTCTTCAATATCTTCAAAGTCTTGAGATTGATCTTTGACAGGCTTTTTGCGGTTAGTCTTAGGTTTCTTTAGAGTTTGTTGGGGCGCCATTTCTTTACGCTTGATTTGTGGGTTGGAAATTATGTGAATCACTTGTGGTTTTGGTTGGGGTGTGGTTGAACTTGCAGGCCTTAAAGCTTGTGGAATCATTCGGTTATTGAACCAACCGGTGAGGCTTTGAGCTGCTGATCCCAAATTACTACCAGCTCGGAAGAAGATGTTTGAAGGTGCTGCTGTGGTTCCTTCAGCTCTACCAACGGGTAGATTGTAGGTTTTTTCATCCGGGTGCTTGGGCGCCATTTTCGGCTTAAAAGCTGCCAATGGAGCTTGGAAAAGATCCATGACTGCTGCCAATGGTGGAGTAGGTTCCATAGTTGTAATATTCACTTTCGTCATTGTTGTCATTGGAGACATTTTTTCAACCTTAGGAGAAACTGTTATAGATTTTATAAAAAAAGTGATCACATTGTCGAAAATCAATTAGTCCACCATACCTGTTGAAGTAGTTTCGTTTTTAATTTCATTGCCAGCAACTAGAACCGTCAATCCGGCAAGAAGAAGCAGCATCTTGAATGTTGGATTAGCCATCATGACGTGATTGGCGCTGTGTGTGTGTTTGGTGAAGATGATTTTTACTTTGGTTCACTGTGAATGACTTCTGACATGCGAAACTGTTAACCAACTGGTTGGCAAGTCGAAGTGCCAAGAGCTTTTTATCACCACTTCTGGCCTGGCTTATACACACAGTTGAGTTGGGTCAATGGATGGTTAATTAATTATTCTATGGTTCTTAGCATCAAAGAGCGAATCTTCTCCAAAATGAAGAGTGAACACACAACCAACCGAACAACCAAACGTTATGCTGTGAGATGTTTAACGATTCCTTCAGCTTTTGGTTAGGGTTTTTTTTTCGCATTTGGTAATGATGGTGATGTGAGTGTTAGTTCTTTTCATTTTTTTTTTCGTTTTGATTATTCTTTTGTAGAAAAGTAGTAAATAGAAAAAAAATATTAATTGGAAATGAAAATATGGTAAAAAGAGAGGAATTCGAAAGAATAAAATTAATATAAAATTGGGTTGGGTGTTTTTTAGCCTTAGGGCTTCTCAAATGTCGATAACTTTTCATTAATTTAAGAATATCGATTTGAGTTTTATTTTTGGAACAAAACAAATTTATGGATATTGGTTAAAGAGGGCAGAATGATCAATGAGATGAATAACAAAAATAAACCAAAACTGTAACTTCTCTAAATAACAGTCTTCCAGCGTAAGTCTTGAAAACTTGTTTTGAGTGGTGAAACAGTCTTAATTGAATTAGTCAGTCAAATGGTATTGAAACTCATATAAACTTATGTAGAAATAAAACATAAAACATAAGATATAAAATATAAAACATAAAACATAAAACATAAAACATAAAACATAAAACATAAAACATAAAACATAAAACATAAAACATAAAACATAAAACATAAAACATAAAACATAAAACATAAAACATAAAACATAAAACATAAAACATAAAACATAAAACATAAAACATAAAACATAAAACATAAAACATAAAACATAAAACATAAAACATAAAACATAAAACATAAAACATAAAACATAAAACATAAAACATAAAACATAAAACATAAAACATAAAACATAAAACATAAAACATAAAACATAAAACATAAAACATAAAACATAAAACATAAAACATAAAACATAAAACATAAAACATAAAACATAAAACATAAAACATAAAACATAAAACATAAAACATAAAACATAAAACATAAAACATAAAACATAAAACATAAAACATAAAACATAAAACATAAAACATAAAACATAAAACATAAAACATAAAACATAAAACATAAAACATAAAACATAAAACATAAAACATAAAACATAAAACATAAAACATAAAACATAAAACATAAAACATAAAACATAAAACATAAAACATAAAACATAAAACATAAAACATAAAACATAAAACATAAAACATAAAACATAAAACATAAAACATAAAACATAAAACATAAAACATAAAACATAAAACATAAAACATACAAAAAATACAAAAAATACAAAAATATCTACAAAAATACAAAAAAAAAACAAATATACAAAAATACAAAAATACAAAAATACAAAAATACAAAAATACAAAAATACAAAAATACAAAAATACAAAAATACAAAAATACAAAAATACAAAAATACAAAAATACAAAAATACAAAAATACAAAAATACAAAAATACAAAAATACAAAAGATACAAAAAATACAAAAATACAAAAATACAAAAAAACAAAAAAACAAAAAAACAAAAAAAAAACAAAAAATACAAAAAATCAAAACTATCAACCCATAAAACAAACTTCTATTCATGTCCTCGTAGTCTACAATCATACAATTTTATTCAAATCTTCTAATGATAAATTTTCTTCAGTACATATTAAGGAAACGTGCATATTAAACAACCATCTTCTTATCGTTATACAATTTGTTAATTTCTCTTATAATTACTAAGCATGAAATGTTTTGACATTTGAAAATCACATGATGCAACATTTTCGCATCACTCGATCTACAAGATTATTGCAATATACGAAAGTGCATGTTTTTTTTTATCAAGTCCTCCAATTTAAACTGCTTTGCCTTAAACTTTATTTAAATTTCAAAGTACACCAGTCAGCTTTGGTGGGATGCTGTGCAATAGTTTTGAGGGGAGGCGAGGGCGTAATAGAGCTTATGTTGCAATATTTCATGGCCCGCACATTTGCAATTCACAATCATAGTGCACCTTCAAGGTAAGCCGTAAATGGGAAGCATCTACCACAGCAGTTGGAGCAGAAGCGCACCAAGTTCTCTCAGATCTTCCATGTTTCCAGCACATGTACCTCCTGATGCAGGCTTCAGGTGGTTTGGATAGCTTAAGTTCTATCCACCGCACACTCGCTCTGCTCTTGTGGTGACTATTCATTCATTCATGTATCTGTGTGTGTGTTTGGAGTTGAATCTACTTAGCACTCTTGCTGTGCTAGCTGTGTGAAAGCACATATATTTATACATATACAGCAATTCAAAGGATACTAATTAGATGCCTCCGTTCTGTATAAAGTCTCTTAAGAACATCAAGGCAAGAGATGTTGGTTTCACAACTCTCGTATAAGTATGTATACTATTTAGAGAAGCGTGTATATTATGTTAAAATTGTTCGTCTTCCAAGAATGCCCCAAGTGCCTGTCAGCGGATCATTGGCCACAAACAGTGGTCACACAAACTGCCTTATACCTACTCCTTTTGAATTTATAAAATCCTTTTGCTGATAATAATATATTATGTGGATTTGTCGTTGGCGTTGGATGTGCGATGTGCTCTAGTTTCTCTTTGCTAGTTAGAACTTTGTTGTTCCTGCTTGTTGTTGCCACCATTTCTTTTGGGAACTCTTGTTATTAAATCGAGCTGACAACTACAACCACTTGGTGTGGCTTTTTAGGGGAAGGCGTGTTAAGTAGGTTACTTCTACTACTTCCGTTTAATTTTTAGTTCTTACTTCTTATGCTTGATTTTCAGCACTGCGCGACGACATTGTGGTTTATCTGAAAAATTTTTTACTCCAACACGAGGGCGTATTGAAAGGAATTCTCGAGTATATATATTTTGAGAGATATCTCAAGTATTTGGCAAATGTATCAACGAAGTCTCCCCACAAAACAGTGGGGTAGGTTTTTATTTCTTGAGATAGTAAAGGTTCTCGCATACAAATTAGGGACCTCTTATTTTTTTTCAATAATGCCTGGTGCACAATTATGTCCTTTTAACTTTTAAGCCGATACTACGGAAGATAAAAATGATTTCTTTGAATCACACATTTTTCATGAAAAAAAGCGAAAAAATTAACTTTTTTTCTTTACTCTTGATATTGTTAATATTTTTACATGGCAACCTATAATGAATTTTATATCAACTAAAAGCTTATTATTTCACCTTTAAAAATATGCATCAACCATATCTGTGCGACACCTACAAAAAGTTACAATTTAACGCTATAATGCTTCATCAAAGAAATAAGCCGGTTATAAAAATGAGAAAAAATTAATTATGTTAATTAAAAATTAGCATTTCTTATTATGTCATTTTTTGTATATGCAAAAGTATACAAAAAAAATATACCTTCAATAAGCCTTTTAATTCTGAAGAATTATATCCTAACTTCTTGGAATCACACATTTTTCATGAAAAAAGCGAACAAAATTAAGTTTTTTTTTTTTAAACACCATATTGTCAATATTTTTACATGGCAACCTATAATAAATTTTATATCATCTGAAAGCTTATTATTTCACCTTTTAAAATATACATTAACCATGACTGTACGACACCTACAAAAAGTTACAATTTTTTTAAGACAACTATGTCAAAATTAAAACTGAGTATCTACAACTCCTCTAGAGATACCAAAAGACCTGACCTTGTTTTAAAAATTAAAGTTCGAAACTAAATTTTGATTGATTTTGTTTCAATATTTAAGTAGTTCTTATACCACTGTACGTTACCATGTACTGTCTCTTACCCCCATCTAGTGGTAGCTATTTGATACGTTTCAAGTGTATAGAATGTTTTTCTCGTCTTTTTTTTTTTGTGGGAAAGAAGCAGAGGAACTTCCGATTGCGGTGGGCCTGACATAGGCACGAAAACTTCTGAATTTAATTAGGGAATTTTTTGGAGCGAAAGAATTTATACTTTGGTACAGTTTCTAGGTTGAATGCTAAAGTTGTAAATCAAATTAGGAAAAGCGTGTAAATGCCGCCAGTGGTGGTGGTGGCGGTGCGATGGCGGCTGTATAGTGGTTACGTTGCGGTAGGACGGGCGGCGAAGGTGGTAAAGATGAATTCCCTGCGATTCTCTGGAATGTGCGGTGTTTTGTTTGTGAAATGCTTTTGTGTACCCTCTACAATAAAGTCCGTTATTATTGTGATGAGTTTAATTGTTTACCACAAACAACAAAAAATATGAAATACAAAAAAAAAAAATAAAACGAACTTAAACGCACTGCGTATAGAATGTGGGTCTTGCTATTCAAAAATTGGTCTTAGAACCTCTCAATTATTAAGTTTTCTATATTTGAGTTTTGCGTTGTAGTTGTTGTTGGTTTTTGAAGGAGCAGAAAAGAGGATAAAAGTTCAGGTGACCGCATTCAGGTTTCCTTATATTATTTCCAGTTGGAATATAACTCAATTGTTCTACACATCCGAGGCATATTTGTCTTGGGTGAAAGAATTTTGTGATTAATTGCTAAGGGTATGGGTGGCATTTCTATATTGTTGTTGTTATTGTAGATTTATAAATAGAGAGGAAATAGGTAATGATGTCATAAAGTTTGAGTATTGTTGGACATATAATTTTGAGATATATCTATAATATGTTCTGTGGCACTCCTTGGTCCTTTGAGAGTATATTGGTTTCCGACAAAAAAAGGGATTGAATTTTTGTGGCTAAAATTTACCTTGGAAACGAAATACCTGAAAATTTGGTGTTTTTTTTTGTATTTCTCAAATTTTCCAAAAGTTCAAACAGGTTGGTTTTCGTATTTTTATTTTCTTCTAGTCTATTATTATGTTTTAATAGAATAAAATATGCGGGACGCAATGGTATCATGGATGTAGTGACTATTCGAATGTAGGGAGCATTAGTTTCTATGGATTTGTCGCCTCAACTTATGTAAACTAAAAAAAAAAAAAAACTATTGTAGAGAAAAACATTGTGGGGGTGGCGAAAATGTAGGTTTTTCATAATTATAATTATCTATTTTTTTCGGTACCTATTCGTCAAAAGTTGCAAAATTTAGTTACTACATAACTTTTAGAAATAAGTTTGCTACTGTTACGCAATATTACGGGTTGACTGATAAAATAAAATGCACGACTGGGGTCGCACGACTGGGGTCGCACGTACTTTCTCTTATGCTTAAAGTAACTCTAATGTTAATTCAAGAAAATTAGGGAAAATTTAAAATTTGATAGGTAACGTACCCAGTGACCGACACCCTTAAGGAATAATTTGTGTTTGTAAATTCACAACTTTCCCTACACTGCTTCAATTTTAATTATTTAAATGGTTAATTTAACTATAGGAAATGGTTTTTAAGAATAATGAAAGCATAAATAATTTAGTAATTCCTTAAAAATATCAAAATTAAAAATGTAATACCTTACCGGTTTTTTAGTTACCGACACCATTTTTTCAGTAGTGGACACCCGATTTTTTTAGTAATGGACACCCATATCTAAGCTGCATTTACACTCTTGGTTTTATCGCCGGTGTGTAAGATGTCCGTTTTTTAATTAGAACCGAACAACAAGACGGTTTTACTACTGACATTCTCTCGTTGTACGGTGTTAGTTCAAGAAGGAACATCGTACACCGGCGATAAAACTGAGAGTGTAAATGCAGCTAAGCATTCAACTACATTTAATGCACTTTGCAGATCTTCGTCTTTGTTTTGCTTCTGTTTTGGCCTTTTTAAATAATAGCCTGAAATGTCGACGCCGACGAACACTCAAGTACTTGAAAATACTGTTTAAACCTAGCTTACAGTTCAACTTATAACAAAACTTAATTTTCAATACCTGGGGTCGAATCACGGTAAAAGAAAAAGGTAGGAACAGATAGCGTTCATACGTTAACAAACGTGTGCCGTGATTCGACCCCTGTTCTCTGTTCTACTTTAGGTGGGCTATTCTGGTTCTGTAAAAAGTTTGATGAAAAGAACAATACGTACCTGTCATGATAACAAAAAAAAAAGGAGCTCGAGCCCACATAAAAAGATTAGCAGTCGAGCAATACAAACAACCGTTGAACTGCGTACCTACATATATTAAGACACAAATATTGATGGGAAAAGGAAATACATCCTTTTTTTAACAAGAAAATTAAAAGTTGCCATAGAATACGTCAAAAATTATATTTTTACGATCATACGTTAACGTTTTGACTATTGTCGTATCTATTTAATCAGTAGAAAAATGTAGGGAAGTTTCTTAAAAGCAAAAATGGAATGATAAAATGAAAAGTCGAATGAAAACTCCGATGGTGAAAATTTTATCATTTCATTTTTTCACAGAACCAGAATAAGGACCCAGACAAAACGTTACATGCCTTAAAATTAAAAAGAAAGATTTAGGAACACAAAGAAGATTTGACCTCAAACTTGAAGGTGGAAGTTTTCTTTGTAAATTAAAAGCTAATATGTGTGCACTTAAGGGAAATAAAAATAGGCAAACAAGGGCTAAGTTTTTAGCGTGTGCATGAAAATGATTGTCAAACAATACACACACCTTTTGCATAAATCGAATGAATCGTTTTCAGATTCCTTTCACACTTTTTTAAAGTAATTTTACACAGTCGAAAGGAAACCCACTTTATAAACTTATTTAAAAGCGCTACGCCATGCTTTCAATCTTTTGTTTTTTTACACGGTGAACTGTAAACTAGGCCTTAGGAGCAAACAAAAAGTGGTTTGAAAATAATTGGGCCTATTCGGGGAGATCTTTTATACTGCTATTCTGCAGAAAAAGAACGGTGTCCATAACTAATATCATCAAACGTGTCTAATTGCGCCAGTTATGGACACCAGTGTCGGTCACTGAATTTCGTTGAACATTATGTTCTAGTTATGAACACCCCACGTAAAATTAAATTATGTTATTATTTTTGTAATAACTTAAATTGAAATAGATCTACAAAGCAATTCTCTAACAAAATATTCAATTTTAATTTTTGTACAATATACAGATATATTGTTTAAACAATGATTTGTACTTACGTCTTTCTTAAGAATTTCTCAAGATTCATGCACTTCACAGAGGTTCGAAACTTACCCCTTTTATTACAACAAAACCAATCACTACCAACTATGAAGTTAAGTGTTTTCTGATGGAATATACATGCCTGAACGCGTTAAAAATAGTTTTCGTACGCTACACCCTAACAAAACCTTAAGAAAACGGAAAAACTGTGCCCGGTGTCGGTAACTGGCAAGGGTGTCGGTCACTGGGTAGTTTACCCTATTTTCAAGAAATTAAAGAGTAAATAAAAAATAAAATCTGTTTTTATACTTAATTAAACACCGTTTTACGAAAAACCAAGTATGCCATTTTATTTCTTGTATATTATTTTAGAAATTTTAGAAATAAATTCTTTATATATAAAAATTTTCTAACATTTTTCAAAAAAAAAGTTATTATTCCATTTTGAAGAAATAATTAATTTACACATGAAAACGAAATTTCAAAATTTTTCACAAACCCGTTTTAAAAAAAATTGATTTTTCAAAAAAAAAAATCTTGAAATATTTTTTAAAAATCCAAAAATGTATTTTTTGAAAATTTTAGAAAATTTTTATATTACCTTTAATTAAACGCTTTTGTGTAAAAATTTTAGTTTAAATCGGGTTGGTTTTGTACGAGATATTTAGAAACCAAAAAAAACCGTTAATAACGGTAAAAAAAATATTTATTTTTTATTTCGAAAGTTGGCTCTTATACAGGGTGTCCCAAAAGTTAACGTCGAAACGAAAACGGTAGATAGGGTAGGTGGTGACAGTTATCAGAAAAATAATAAAAAAAATCGCAGCCATATATTTTGGGAGTTATGGGCATTTGAAAAAAAGTCGAAAAAATGGTCACCCTGTGACGGTTTTTCATGTGCCGTGACTACAAATCTTAATTTTTCTCATTTTTTTCTTTTGTTACGGAACCTTGAATAACCCTGCTATCAAATGCATTCAAAAATTTTAACTCAGCTGTATCAATTTTAAAGAAAATATTACTTTTTTACCCAACTTAGTACTAAAAAAAATTACATGACTCTAATTCAATGAGCCGTAGTGTAAAAAAAATGCACTACAATGTTTCGGCAAGTTGCCTTAAAATTTGGTGTGTTCAATTCTCTTTTCAAAATGGTATAACATTGTTGGGAATATTTCATAAATAACCGAGATAAAATTTGTTTTCTTAAGAAATCCGTACGTATAGTATGTAATACTATACACAAAAATTTTAAACAAAATCGTTAGAGCCATTTCCGAAAAAAATTAGCTTTTCTATTTCCGTTATATGACAGATACCGTTAGTTTTGGTCTTAAAAAAAATGTCAATTTCCCCTCTAGAGAATCGCCCAAGACTGTTAACTACCAAGTTTGAAGAGAATTGCTCCAGTAGTTTAGGCTCTAGCTCGAGGTGCATACAGACGGACAGACACACAATCAGACAGAATTGCCAGACCCACTTTTTTGGCATTCTCCATCATCCTAATGTCAACATAAATTGTTATCTCGACTTCGATTTTTTTTTTTCGAATCCTAAACTTGCCCTATGGTACCTATATCGCTAGTAAAAAAGAGGTATAACATTTTTTCAGAGACGTTAAATTGACTTGATATTTTGGAACATTACTTAAATAAAAAATACTTGCTCTTAGATTCAAAGAACTAAATGTGCCCATGATTATGAAAGTGGACTAAGTCACTTTTTGCATTGTTTGAAGAAAAACTTACATAATAATTTTCTTATAACGATTTAATTATATTTCTTTTATGAAATCACTAGAGGAGCAATAAAGAAGTTTATTTACTGCAATTTAGCTTTCAAATAAACTTTACCCCTTAAATAATAATTAGTTTTAGGCTAGATTTGATACCATTTTTAGGAGTGACTTAGTCCACTTTCATAATTAAGGGCACAAATATTTTCAAACTTTTTTATAAAAATTTAATTACTTAATTATTCGAAAATTAAAAAAAAAAATTTAATTCGTTCTTCAAATGAAAAAAAAAAACAAATCTTTAAATGAAATTGAGTTAAAAATAAGTGAACAGTTTAATTTCTTTTAAAAAGATGTATTTTTAGAAAAAAAATTAAAAATCTTTAGAGCAGAACTAATTTTTTGAAGAAAAAAAAAGTTTTACCTATGCCATTTTTAAGCAGTTATTAATCAACAGCTAAAACCAAGATTTCAAAAAAATCAATGTCGCATTTTCTAAAATTCGATTTTTCAAAAAAAAGATTTTCAAATTTTGTGTTTTTAAATCCAAAAATATTTTATTTTCAAATTTAATTTTTGATTTATATGAAAACAATATACCTAAGTGCTTTTGTTTAAAACAAATCGTTGAAAGAAATCAAAATCGTTGGCGCTGGTTTGGCCTTGAAACTTGAAAAAATTTTTAAAATTGTATTTTAAGAAATAAAATTTGACCACCCTAATTATAACGCCTTATTTTTTATATATAAAAGCCTTTTATGATTTAAATATTAAGTAGAAAAAAAAACTGTTCATATTTGGTAAGGACTTCGAACTTCTGGCGTTTTGAAATTTGTCGAAATAATGCAAAATTCACATTTTTACGATATTTTTTCATTTTTATGAACCATTTGGTATATTAATATTTTTACCAAATTAGAAGTCATGACGAAAAGTCATGAAATTTTGGACACTGACGCATATTAATATGAGGAATACGAAAAATCTTCCAAATTTAATTTTTTCAAAATGGTGATTCCATCCAAGTTCTCTAGCAACTTTGGCACTACACCCTTATTTACAGGAAATAACTCAGGCCATTTTCGACCCCCTCTAACTTCCACACCAAAAATGCTAGAAATATCGCTACATTTGTTGAACTGGTCAAAACCAAACTCCTCACGAAATTTCAGCTTCTTACGATGAAGAGCTTCAAAAATCGCAAAAACCGTAACTGACTCACTGATTCACTGATTCACTGACAGATCATCAAAATTATGAAGAACTTCCCGCTATCGTAGAAACTTGAAATTTTGCACATTGATGGGACTTGTGGTGTATAGGTACAAAGGAAAAAATCGAAAATTTGAGATTTTCAATTCAGGGGGCGTGGTAACCGCCCATTTTCACTGAATCTTCATCAAATATAGACATTTTAAATTCTACAGCAAATCCTTGCCATTTTCTCCTATACGTTGAAATTATGATGACACCAAAAGTACTGAGATGTAAAAGTGTACCAAGTTCTTAAGTTTGTTTTCAAATTGGTATCACTTAAATTTTGATAAACTATGAAACGCAGAATTTTGTAAAAATCATTTTGACTCCAATTCGATAAAAAAGACTCGGATGATTGGAGACATTGTGAAACGTCAAAACTACTTCATTTTGTTTATTTTGAAAAAAATTTTGTACGTATTGTATTGAAGTGAAATTAACGTCAAAAAAAAACTTTTTATAAAAGCTTAAAGAAAATTCGATCAACAACTTAAACAATAATTTTCGAGTGATAGACAAACACATACTTTTTCCTGAAATTCAAAATTTTATTTTTTTTTCTACTTCTAATCAACAATTTTGTTGTCTAAATTTTAATAAATTTCGCCATCTTTGTATATTTGTGTACTAAGTGATATTTCCTTTATGAAAAAACAGATTCTCAGATAAACCGTTTTAATTCTAAAATTTCATTTTTTTTTAGAAAATATTCACACTTAGTATTCAAACTTGTGTTGATGTTTTTTCTATGCCCGCCACTGGTGAATAAATTAATATACAGACAAATATTCAAACTAGGCAGAGACACGTTGAATAAATTATATTTTGTATCTGTATAGACAGTGTTATTGTTTTTCTATTTGTTTTTTTTTTTGTTTTGTTCGATTTTGCTTCAATAATAAATTTATTCATAGTATTTCAATTTTTCATTTAAAAAATAAATGATTGATAGTCCAAAAATACATCATAATAAAAACTTAAACATTTTAAAGGCGTATTTATGTTTATTAAATGATTTTTCCCCCCATCTCACTTGCCTTTAGTTATGCTACTATTTCTAGTCGTGTTTAACTTAGAAATAAATATATCATAACCTTTTACGCTACTGCCTTTTAAGTGTTTGTTTGTTTTTTTTTTTTTTTTGTATATTTTTTGTGATAGAAAATAAGAAAATTAATTTTTAAAATTCATTAGACCATAATTTAATGCTTCTTAATAAGTTTTTTTTTCTTTTGTTTCTTTAAGATGAAATTATAGTTTAAGTGAATGAGAAAAGGAGATTAAGATGAAACATAATAATGTAAATGGATCTTTTTAAGAATTTTGTTGTTTAGGCATTCATAAATGACTAATGGCGCATGTTATGAGGTAATTAATTAAAAGTTTTACTTTTTGCTAACGTTGTGGTTTGTTTAGGTGAACCAAAAATGATACTAAAAAGGTGTTATTGATTGTTTTCTTCTTAGAAAAGCGCGTAAATAAAAGCACTTACTCGTACCAAAGCGAAATGTGATATCGTTCATAATAGGTATTCTTTTTCTGGAACGGAATTCTAGGATTCTATAACCACATTATATAAAAATGATATTTCGGATTTTTTTCCGATTTTATGTAGGTATCAGATTTATGTTAAATATTTTTCTATATAAAAAAAAGTTACGTATACACCCCAGTGAACAACAAATATTTCGTTTTGTGGCTTGAATTACGCCTTAATTTATAAAATTTCAAATCACATTCTATAGTCCTATAAAGGATCTTTTTAATATTCATCAGTGACTCTATCCAATTCACCCCAATTTACCCTATCTTTTTTTGTAATTCTTTTTCCAAGAATTTTTAACAAAAGAAAGTTAATTCATACCAATTCATTTAATGCTTTTAACATTGCTTCAAATGATAACAATCTTGCAGAGAGCCTTTTCTTTTAGCACACTTTAACTCATATTCAAGATAGAAAAAGCACCTGTGTAGTATATTTTGTTGTTGAGCAACAACTTTTCTGCTTTGAAAAGGAGAGAGAACAATAATATCCTATAGCTTCCGATATTTATGGTATAGTTTTTGTTTATAGCTACGCACATAAGAAGAAGGACAAAGGCCAGACACACTGGACACCGCATTTATATACCAACAATGCACACTCGTATTATAGTAGGCATACTGGCACAAAATAATTGTTAAGAAATCATCTGTGGCGAGCCAGAGAGAGAGACCGGAGAGTTGTGGTTGCCGCATTCTTATCGAATCGCACACAATTAGACATAACATAGCCTGGTCAATGCAGAGGGTGTCCTTTCAATCCTGTGATGTTATTCAGTCTGTGTGCTATCCGCACTTTGTTTTCCTCGTCTTTTTCATTCCTTAGTCTTTTTAGTCATGACCAGGTTTGGAGTTATTTAAATTGATATTCAAGGCCCAATACTGTGACAGCGTGTTTTATGTTTTATGTTTTATGTTTTATGTTTTATGTTTTATGTTTTATGTTTTATGTTTTATGTTTTATGTTTTATGTTTTATGTTTTATGTTTTATGTTTTATGTTTTATGTTTTATGTTTTATGTTTTATGTTTTATGTTTTATGTTTTATGTTTTATGTTTTATGTTTTATGTTTTATGTTTTATGTTTTATGTTTTATGTTTTATGTTTTATGTTTTATGTTTTATGTTTTATGTTTTATGTTTTATGTTTTATGTTTTATGTTTTATGTTTTATGTTTTATGTTTTATGTTTTATGTTTTATGTTTTATGTTTTATGTTTTATGTTTTATGTTTTATGTTTTATGTTTTATGTTTTATGTTTTATGTTTTATGTTTTATGTTTTATGTTTTATGTTTTATGTTTTATGTTTTATGTTTTATGTTTTATGTTTTATGTTTTATGTTTTATGTTTTATGTTTTATGTTTTATGTTTTATGTTTTATGTTTTATGTTTTATGTTTTATGTTTTATGTTTTATGTTTTATGTTTTATGTTTTATGTTTTATGTTTTATGTTTTATGTTTTATGTTTTATGTTTTATGTTTTATGTTTTATGTTTTATGTTTTATGTTTTATGTTTTATGTTTTATGTTTTATGTTTTATGTTTTATGTTTTATGTTTTATGTTTTATGTTTTATGTTTTATGTTTTATGTTTTATGTTTTATGTTTTATGTTTTATGTTTTATGTTTTATGTTTTATGTTTTATGTTTTATGTTTTATGTTTTATGTTTTATGTTTTATGTTTTATGTTTTATGTTTTATGTTTTATGTTTTATGTTTTATGTTTTATGTTTTATGTTTTATGTTTTATGTTTTATGTTTTATGTTTTATGTTTTATGTTTTATGTTTTATGTTTTATGTTTTATGTTTTATGTTTTATGTTTTATGTTTTATGTTTTATGTTTTATGTTTTATGTTTTATGTTTTATGTTTTATGTTTTATGTTTTATGTTTTATGTTTTATGTTTTATGTTTTATGTTTTATGTTTTATGTTTTATGTTTTATGTTTTATGTTTTATGTTTTATGTTTTATGTTTTATGTTTTATGTTTTATGTTTTATGTTTTATGTTTTATGTTTTATGTTTTATGTTTTATGTTTTATGTTTTATGTTTTAAATCTCACCTGAAAATTCAGATCAAGCGCCCTGGGAATTCAAGGGCCCTGTGCAATGATTTACTTTGTTCTATCACACCAACCACCCCTAGACCGTCACGTAGAACGGAGGCAATAAAAGAAAAATAATTAAAAGTTTTCCTCTTATCGGGCTGATTTCGAGTCATTTGATAATTCCTCTGCAGAGCTATAGAGCATCACCATTCACCACCGCACACACACAGAGGGCGCTCATAGCAGCGGCGGCGGTGGCAGAGGACCAATCTCAAGAAATTGCCTCAGATACCAATCGGATTATACGGCTATAGCCCTATAAGGATATTTCATTGCAATAGGCTGTGGATTTATTCAAAATTAAGGCATTCTAGCTGCTATAGTTTTGGTCCTTAATTCGATATACGACTATAGCTAGGTTCATCTCTACCTGCGTAAAGGTGCTTTAACTTTGGTTATAGCATTGTGGTATCCT
The DNA here is from genome assembly GCF_945859705.1 of Episyrphus balteatus. NCBI lineage: Eukaryota > Metazoa > Arthropoda > Insecta > Diptera > Syrphidae > Episyrphus > Episyrphus balteatus. Next base: position 132,418,193 of record NC_079135.1, on the reverse strand, counting down.
TGTTAGCTATTATCGTCGTTGGAGGGTTTGTGCTTTCATTGTGACAGTTTTCATAAGGATAATGGAAATGATAACTTGGAAAACTTTTCTCAACGACCGACATCGAGGAAGTTGATAGCTTGATACCTATGTTTCTACGTTCCTCCCCTTGCCCCCTTTTTTCGTAATGATGTAACACTAAAAATCTATAGCGTTGAAAACAATTCGTATCCTTTTGAGAAATGAATCGCCAGAGCATCTGTATCTCTAAAGACAAAATAAAAATAAAAAAACTTAATTAAAAGCTGGCTCCAAATTATACACAGTTAAATGAGGAAAATGGCGGTGAGTGACGAAAAATGAGGACGATGACGTGAGGAAGCCACATAGACGGCATTTTCCAATTTTATTTGGGGGGGGAGATTTGAATGAAGACCCCTTTTGAAATCATCAGCCTATACTCTACCTATGGTGGATGCGTTGTGGCCCCTGATGGAATTTGATGTATTGAAAGCAGGAGGAAATTTTGAGTATGTGTGGAATGACGGTGGCGGTAGCAGCGGTAGATGTGAGGTTGCGAGATTTTTGTGGAAAGAAATTCTCTTTCTCGAGGCATCTGGTTCTCCTGCTGATGCTGCTGCTATAGTGTTACGATTCAGGTACGTGTTGTTTCGAAGTTTTTCCATTCAAATACTTTATTTTTGGGGGGAAGACAGTGATGGTGGAGCGATATCAAAAGAGGATTATGGTTTTAACCGAAAATGAAAATGAATTTTTAAAATTGCCAACATCTGGAAATTAATTTGAATGCAGAAAGATTGATGCGGTGTTTCATGTGATTTTTTTTTTGTTTTTTTTTTTTTTTTGTTTAATTTTCTTTTTTTTTAGAAGGATTTATTAAACTCACGGTATTTATCATATATAGCGTAGCACCATCCATATACAAGTTAAATGAGAGTTAAGCGTTGTGGAAGGATTTTCGAGGTAGATTATTAAGTATTTTTTAAATACATCATGAATGTGCCGATGCACGCACTAAATTGATTTTTGTTTTTTTGCCGAGGCACGAGCGTTTTAAATCGAACAGAGTTTATTTATTAAAAGTTTATGAACAAAAGAGAAAGTGAACCTCTGTTCTGTATTTAGGGTTGAATAATTCTCAAAACTGGGAATGTCGATTTTTTGAAGAAAAAAAGTTGGATTGCAGTGAAAACAGCTATTAAAATGTTGAGTTGGAATTTTGGTACGTTTGTGTATTTAAGGACTATGCTTTTTTTGGAATTGGGAATTGACTTCATCATTTCTCCAGAAAACGACTTTTCGCTGTCATTGAACTTTTCAGGAATTGATATGACTTTGAGTTGCATGGAATTAATGAAACTTTGAATACAAATTTATTTTGTGTTTTAAGCTTTTATTAAAGGCTGTGAGTTTTATCCCAATTGTTTTTTTTTTTTTTTATACAAATTTTGGATCACAAGTCTCGGCCAGAGACTCCTTTCCAATGCTTTTTTGGGCTTAAAAAAGTGGTTGTCTATAAAGTCGGTTTACGGACGGTAATTTTCATGATAATTACGGTGACCATATTTCTGAAAGCCAAACCCGGGACGAATAAAAAATTCGTTGGATCGTTTTGAAAGTATTGATTTTTCAAAAAAAATTTACAATATTTTTAAATGAGTTTTCATAGTTTTTCCTTTTTTTGATATTAAGATTTCCTAAACGATTTTATGGGAGCGTTTTTGTTGAAATCATTTAAGTCGTTTAAGAAATCAGAAATCAAGAAAATAATTTTTTAATAATGTCTGTTAATAACTTCTAAAAAAATAATTTTTTAATCAAAATCGGGAGATCTGTTTTTTAACATTTTTATTTAAAAAATGGTTTTGAAATTGTACCTTAAGAAAACTTTTAACATGTCCTTAAAAGTTTTGAAACTTATATGGGTTCTTTACTCTTCCATTATGTTGTTCTTTATTCGAAAACATTTTTCCTGGTGTACTAACCTGACAAACAGAAGCTGGAACTAAATAATTGACGAACATTAAAAAAAAAAAACTAAAGCCTAAAACTAGAGGCAAAACGAAAATTTTCATACAAAACCACAGTACGCAGCTTAGGCAATATATGGAGAGTTTTTAATCGTTTTTTTTTTTTACCTACTTTGGAGACTTAGAAAATTTTTCGTTTTGCTTCAGCAGCGTACTAGAAAAAAATTAATTTCCAACCACTGTTTTCTTGTTTTCCGTACAAAGTTTTTAAAATATTGAATACAAAAATCAGAGAATGTGGAAATACGGGACAATCACGGGACAAATTATAAAATACGGGACACTTATACGTCTCGGGTTTCTTAAATAAAAACCCGGGACAAGCTGTAGAAATACGGGACAGTCCCGGGTAAACCGGGACGGATGGTCACCGTAATGATAATGTCATAAGAAAACAGGTTGAGATCTTTTGTTAAAAAAAAATTATCTAAAAATTACACTGGTTAACAAAATTAAACTTTTGTTTTGTTTCCGAAACAAAAATATACTTTTCTGAAGGTTTTCGGTGTGCTGAAGTCGAATCCGAAGTAAAAAAAAATTAATCAGCTCCCGTTTTTTAAATATTACCGTTAGAACATGCAGTACTTCAGACCCTTTTCTTTTATATAAGGAAAATTGTTTGAGCATATTTAGTAACGGTTTTTAAAAGAACTATTTTCCACCTTTTTAAGTCTGTTTAAATATTTCCGATATCTTTTTTACTGCCCGAGATATCCTCAGTTGTTTGGTATTTTTATAAACTTTATAACGTCATTATCTCCTTTATGATGTATGAAGCCAAACCCACTTACTTCATTTTATGATATCTCGGGCAATAAAAAAGATATTGAAAAGATTTAAACAGGTATCGAAAGATGGAAGACAGTTCTTATAGAAACCGTTACTAAATATGCTTAAACGATTTTCCTTATACAAAAGAATAAGGTCCGAAGAACTGAAAAAAAAAACATTTTTTTTGCATTTTCTAAAGGTAATATCTCAAAAACGGGAGCTGATTAGTTGTTTCTGACTTCGGAATCAAGTTCAGCACACCGAAAACCTTTGGAAAAGTATATTTTTGTTTTGGCAACAAAACCCTTGTAAACCAGTGTTATTTATTTATTTTTCTTGTACAAAAATTATAAGATAGGTAATAGATCTTATAGTAAATTACTTAAGCTAAAGATGATCTGTATGTTTTGTATTATAACTTTTTGAATCCAATCACAATTTACAAGAAATAGCTAAAAAAATAGCTCTTTTTTTTCTTTTCTCATTATATCAATTTTCTTATATGAAAAGCTTAGAAAAAAATTATACCATTAAAAAGTATAACATTTCTTCAAAAGAATAAAGCCATACTTAAATTTTTACAATGCAAAAAAGGTATACAAATTATTTATTGAAAACAATCATTTTTCATGAAAAAAAGTGAAAAAATCAAACTTTTTTTCTTCTAAGACCATTAAATCCATTTTTTTATATCACAATTTATACCATCTGAAATCCTATTGGTTCAGCTCAAAATATTCATATCAACCATGTCTGTACGCAATCTATAAAAAGAGCTTGAGTGATTTGAACCCAATCAATTTTCATCCAAAAAAGCAAAAAAAAAAAAATCACTCTTCTTATCGCACCATTAAATCTATTTTTTTCTATAACAACCTATATAAAATTTTATATCATTTGAAAGCTTACTATTTTACTTTTTATATGACTCTTCAATCATATTTCTACAATGTCTACAAAAAAAGTTAGAATTTTTTAAAGCCAACCATGTCGAAATTTCACACTAAGATTACTGTATTTCCCACACTGGTGGCTCTGGCTGGTAAAGGGAAACAGATCTCTACAGGTATTTTGAGGTATTTCTGAAGTTTTTTAAATTTAAGATTGTGTAACTTGTAGTCAATGTACCGTTATGTTTAATATATCAAATTAAAAGTAATTAAAGATCAAAAGATATAACCTGCTGAAAAGTAGAAATTTATTTTACCGATATCTCAAAACTGTGAATACGAATTTGATTAAATTTTTATCTATTTACAGTATAAATTTCTTTAATTTATCTGTTGAAAAAACAGATAAAAACAAAAACTGTTAAAAACGTTAAAAAAAACTTGGGACACAGAACTTGTCCTTCCAGTTATTCGGTCAAAAATAATTTTTTGCACATGCATGCGCATAGCCATAGCCTAAACATATGTCCTATAAGTTTGAGATTTTTTGAATGGTCCAAAAAACTGCTAAAAATAAAAAACCACCGAAAAATACCTCTAAAAAGTAGATGTTTTTCAAATTTCTTTTGAATGGCATTTTTCATATTGTCAAAAAAAAAAAAAACTGTCTCTACCTATAATCACTACATTGTCAAAGGTCTACCACATGTTTGAGTTTTAAAAAACCATTTACAATATGGATTTGAAATTTTATACAATTTGCTTAGTTTTACAATAAATTTATCTTCTGTTGGAATGCTATCTTCAATATTCTAGATCTCGGTTTCTGTTGGCACCTCTCTTTCGAGGCATTGAGAAATCGAGTAGCACTAACCCTGGGCGCACTTATTCCATCACAACCTGAAGAAGAAAAAATCCTCACAATGATGTTTTTAATTGAACTTCAGCGAAATAATGAGCAGTGCATTGTAACATGACCTTCCAAGTTGTTTTCATAAAAAAAATATAAAATCCATCTTTATTTAAAAAAAAACACATCTTAAATCGATTTATTATTTATTCCAGATAACTTTTTCTTCCTTCATGGATCCATCATCTCAAAACTTCAAGGATGGATATTCAATCTCATTTTCTTTTGAACATGCGAAATGCATATTTCACGTAAAAACTTATATGATGGGACACAATTTTTACCTTCATCATACATAACTTTTGTTTCCTTTTTTCTTTCAAGTTTCATAAAAAAAAATGAGAAATAAAAAATATAAATCCTTCCAAATAATATTCAAAAAAAAAAGAAGTTTCATGCGCTGCGCTCTGTCTAAACGAAATAATCCTTTAATCCAGTTTCAATATTTTTTTCTTTTTTATTATTTTCTTTCATTTCAAATACGCATGCCACCTAAACATTGTAAACTATTTTTTCTATAAAACGTCAGAACTTAACTCTTCGTGCTGCTGCTGCTGCTGCCGTGTTGTCTGTGATGGTGGCTCGTTTTTGAATGTGGGAACGGTATATTCAGGAATTTATGCTTATTCCATATACACACAAGGACACTGGTAGAAATACCCCCTTTTTGCTGCTCTCTGCAATGCCTTCGTCATAATATTCACTCGTCAGAGATATCAAAATACGAATCCAGTATACGGGACAGGGACAGAGGGGACATGGGTCCTTTCCCTGAACGCATCAAAACGGATATTCTACACACGAGCAGTTTTCATGTGACACATAAAACGTTATCCTGTACCCCAAACCATGCCCCCCTTCTCAGCAGCAGTGTGATATAGGATAACAGAAACAAGAGAAGAGTGGCCCACGAAAAAACATCCTTTTTCGGTGGCGTAGGTACCCGCCGTTACCCGTTATTCGTTATTCCTTACCAGTTGTACTGTACAACAAGGAAAACCCGCCACTACATGTTGCTTATAAAATATTCTATCCGCGCGGAACAACGGTGGCAACAACGTTCAACATCATAGTGTGGGTTTAATACGACATCACGTGATGTGTAATAATGTATTACTTGACACACGGAGTGTGGGTAACGGGTACCGGGGAAGAATCTGAAGCTGGGACAGTGCTTTTGCTCTGGGATGGATGGTGCGATGAAATGAGAAATATGGCTTCCTTTTGCAGGCAGAGCAGAGGCAAGCAGGCAGCCAGCAGGACGAGCTATCGGTTCGTCCTTATAGATTTTGCATGAATGCATGAATTTCCGGTTGGATGGGACACATAACCGTACTCTAGCTCTCGTTCTCTCTGGTTCGTGCTTTGTAGTTAAAAGATCTTTCTTTCTTTTTTTTCAGTTTTTTTTTGTGTTCACTACTATACTCAACCATTACCACCATTTTCCCCCCATATAACCAGGATAGCACCCTATCCGGACGACCGACCGACGAACGAGCTAGCGAGAGGGTGTCATCATAAATTATGAAATTTCAAATGTAAATGTGAGTGATGTGGGATGAAAGTGCTATGGAGAAAACATTAGGGTGGTAAATGGTTGGCAATATGGGGTTGGGTGAAGTTTTAAGTTTTCAAAGTCGTCAATGTGACCACGCGTAGTTGACTAACTTCCTCCTTCCTTAGTTTGCTTGCTCTTTGACAGACAATTTTAGTGTGAAAAAAAAAGTGTTTTCCTTTTTTTTTTGTTTATGAGACGATGTGCACAGAGATAACACAGATCATAATTTTGTTTGGGCGCAAAGTTGTTAAATTTGTATTCAAATGTTTTTTTTTTTTTTCAATGGGAAACAATCCATCAGGAAAAAAATTCAAGGGATGATATGGAATTATTAAATGATTTTGCTTTCGGTATCGGCTTGATGTTCAATTTAGCAAAAAATCATTCTTGTCTAATGGAGAAGAAGTTATATTCATTGGAGCAATAAATGTCTTTATGTCAAAAAAATGTTAACAAAAAAAACAAAATACATTAAAATTCATAATCTGATGCAAGATAAAACGATTACAGTGGAAATTTCAATATTGGAGCGTGGGCCACGTATTTTGGGGTTAAAAGTGGTTTAAAATTGTTGGCTTAGAAAAAAAATATCTGAGTTTTTCTGTTTTAAAGGCATCAAACTGAAGATGAATTTTTACTTTTGACGTTGAAATTTTATTTACAAAATGGCGGCCGGTCATAGGCCAATTAGAACAACTCTCGAACACTCGACGCTGACGTTTGCACCGTTGCAATAACGCAAGATCATAGTATTTGCTGTCTTTTATTATTCGCCTAAAAGATAGAGTTTTAGAGAAAGGCTTCACTTTAATCAATCTCATTACTTAAAAGATCCTTCACTTCAGAAAACGTTTTTTGACGAATTTTCAGGTATGCACTCATCGAAAGCCTACTATGTCAGCATGGAAAATGTTAGCTTACTTCTTTGCCGTAATTCTGCCGCACCACCGCTGCACCACGTCCACACCATTATCTGACATTTTTTTACTCCACGAAACCGCTGCACCACGTCCGCACCTTTTTAAAAATTTCTAAACCACCGCACCACTGCTGCACCACGTCCGCACCATTTCATTTTGAAAAAATGAAAAAAATATGAAAAAATTAACTTCACCACCGCCTCACCACGTCTGCACCATGATCAAAAATTCTATTCTCGTAGTTATAAAAAAGTTTAAGTCGTCTTCAAATTTATTTTGACTTAAGCAACAAATTGCCAGTTCGTACAAAAATGACTTGATGGTCGAGTGGTTAAGGCGTTGGACTTCTAATTCTACTTCGAATCTGCTTCTCTTCAGTAGTTTTTTTTTATGGTGCGGACGTCGTGCAGTCGTCGTGCAGCGCGCGGTCAAGATTTTTAATTTTGTTCTTTAAAAATTCAATTTCTATTTTTACGCGGGTTACATTGCTTTTATCAGAAAAACCCATATTCGTGAGCAAGCCTTGTCTTTCAAAAATTAAGCATCGCAATATTTTTCGCTGTATTGATTTTTCATTATATCTAAATTTTAATTTCTAAATTGTGGTTATAGGATGAATTTTTATAAAAACCGAAATATTGTTTAACATTTTTAATAATTTATTAAAATTAAGGATTTTTTTTCTTGAACAAATAGACTTAAGCTTTCATTTGCATACAAAAAAACGGCCTTAAAAACTATTCAATGTTATTTTCATCTCCTGCCACCACAATGTACGAATATCTTTTTACCAATTTTTTTTTTTTTTATTCACTCTCTCATTTTTTTGATGATTGAAATTAATCCCACTTCAACATCCAAGCCAGCCAAGCTAGCGCCACCATTTGCAATGCATCGTTTTGCCCTAATCAATCATCGAGAGTGTGCTCTTGATAGAACTCACACACACACACACATATAATTTCAGCGATGCTTGATCCCACGTTGCAGCTCACATTTTCCATGTTCTTCAAAAATGAAACTTTGATCCATCATCATGAATCATAATATGGTTCTCGAAAACCCATTGTACATAGCTCAAAATTGCCGCCCTCCGCACATACATGTTCATTTTCCAAAAAAAAAAAATAATAATAAAAATACACTCCGCGAAATAATTATAAGGACAAATTTATTTGATTCGTCTTAAGATATGTAAAGGATATTATTTTTTATTTCTTTTATGAATAAGGAGATATGTATATGGGGGATTGTTTCCCACCATTTGTTTTAATTCAATTCATTAGAATACAATAATACAGTTATTTTTTCCGGGTCTGGAGCGAAATAATTATAGGGACACATCTGATTTTTGCACTAAAAGTGAGGTTTAGCGAGATCAAATGTAAACAAAAGTATGCAAAACAGTTAGAAAATGAATTTAAACCCATTATGACCATTTCATAAGTAAAATTTTTCGGTTATTTTAAAATAAGGCGTGAAGAATCCTTGATCCAGGCAGAAATGGGCAAAATCGAGGCCTACCATGAATAGGGCTTGTGTAAATAGGAAAAACTGGAGGATTAGAAACGTCCGATTGTGTAATTGATAATTTAATTTACAAAGGTGACATGTATGTTTAACTAAAACGATCAGGGAGGAAGCCTTTGGTCGAAGAGAGAGCCAAAAGTGACAAAAAATTAAGTATTTTTCGTAAGAATTTGACAGTAAGAGAAATTTTCGAGAAAATGAAATTGGAAGTGAGAATATGTTGAGTGCACTAAATAATGGAGGTGGACTAAGCCCATTCCTGTGAAGGTAAATGGTGAAAAACGGCGCTCTTGCCGAGACATAAACTTGCCTGCCTTCGCCTCGGCAAAAAGCATAGGTTCTGGGATGAAAAATGGAAAAACCGTTAGGTACACCATCTAGGCTATCCAAATTAAACTTTCTCTCATTGATGAACTTAAAAGTTTTTCCATTTTTCATCCCAGAACCTATGCTTTTTGCCGAGGCGAAGGCGGGCAAGTTTATGTCTCGGCAAGAGCGCCGTTTTTCACCATTTACCTTCACAGGAATGGGCTTAGTCCACCTCCATTATTTAGTGCACTCAACATATTCTCACTTCCAATTTCATTTTCTCGAATATTTCTCTTACTGTCAAATTCTTACGAAAAATACTTAATTTTTTGTCACTTTTGGCTCTCTCTTCGACCAAAGGCTTCCTCCCTGATTGTTTTAGTTAAACATACATGTCACCTTTGTAAATTAAATTATCAATTACACAATCGGACGTTTCTAATCCTCCAGTTTTTCCTATTTACACAAGCCCTATTCATGGTAGGCCTCGATTTTGCCCATTTCTGCCTGGATCAAGGATTTTTCACGCCTTATTTTAAAATAACCGAAAAATTTTACTTTTGAAATGGTCATAATGGGTTTAAATTCATTTTCTAACTGTTTTGCATACTTTTGTTTACATTTGATCTCGCTAAACCTCACTTTTAGTGCAAAAATCAGATGTGTCCCTATAATTATTTCGCTCCAAACCCGGAAAAAATAACTGTATTATTGTATTCTAATGAATTGAATTAAAACAAATGGTGGGAAACAATCCCCCATATACATATCTCCTTATTCATAAAAGAAATAAAAAATAATATCCTTTACATATCTTAAGACGAATCAAATAAATTTGTCCTTATAATTATTTAAGGGAGTGTATAAAAAAAATATAATTCTTCTTAGCGCTGCGCTCACAAAGTTGTTCACTTTTTGGCCCACATTTTGCCATCATAAAGGAAGAAATATGTTTTCCCAGGCTTTTCAAATTACGTTACAAATTTTTGGAATGGTTGTTGCTATAGCTTTGTCCCTCTCCTCCCCCTCCCCAACTTTTCAGCTTCAAAGTTAACAGAAACAAAAAAAAAAAAAAAGTGGAAAAACTTTATACTAAGGGAATATCCTTGTGTCTATCATAATTCACTAACACCGGTGATTTGATTGCATGTACTGTGGCTTTGTTTCCGAGACATAAGTTTTGCCGCGTTATCCCTCTGAATGTGAATTGAATTTTTCCTGACGGCTGCTCGACACGGGTGGTGGCGCGCGCGAATTTTCGTCCTCCTCTGTTTGTTGTATATAGCTTTGCCTTCTTTTATGCTAATCCTCGGCACAAATTCCAAGAACTTTGTTTATATTGAATCCAACATATAAACAGAAACAGGCCAACTCAACCATCTGTAATGGCATCAGGACTAAGGCAAGGATCCGCAGCTGCATGAACATATATGGAAGCTCTGCTATAAAAGACAAGGCCAGGTGTGTGAAGAGTGTAGAGAACAGAAGAACACACCAGGAGCACAGGAAATTTGTTTCCAGATAGTAACGGTAACGGTAACGGACATAAGGACGCGAAAGCAATCAATAAGGACAGCGCTTACGTTTACAAATATCAGCTGGAAAGTACACGAGTAATTATTTTCTGCACTCGTGGCACTCGTTGTTGCTTCGTGTCGCGTTGGCTTGTGTTGTTGTTGATCCGTTTTTGCACGGAACATGGATGAACCATATCCAACTCTCCGTTATTTTACCTACTATCGACAGGAAACCCACATTAGAGGTTCATGTGTGTGCCTCATCACCTTCTGTGAAGGACATTTCCACCACTCTATAACCCCACCATCATCACCCGCCGCTGCCATGAGCTCTCGATTCATGGCCTGGAGTTGTTGTATTCGATGGCAAAAATTTTCAATGGAAAACATTTTGAATGGCGGGAAGGCCTACTCATGGCAGTTACCAGCCCTCGGGGCTGGCTATAATTGATAATAATATGAGTACGTCGTTTCGACCCGACAACAACCATGAATGACATTCACATTGGTTGCAGTACCTAAAAGCATGACAAGTGTTATAGGGTTGCCATATTGAGGTTTTGATGATGATGATTGTATTTTTATCAATAAATAATATTTTAACTTCTAAAACTTCATCGGCTAAAATTCCGAGTTCCACAGTCCTTATAAAGGTTTCAGATAAAACTAAGTGTGAATTATAAAAATTGAAGGATAATTTTATCAATAAACTTATTTTAATGATATCAAGTATGTGACTGACTGTCGCTGGTGGTACACTCTGAACCAGCGAATGAGATACACTATAAATTATTTTAAGAACACTCCGGATCGATAGGTTATGTACACATTAGGGTGTTCGTTGTATTAAATCTTATTGAAGTGGTCACCAATTTATTCATATTATTTTATTTTTTAAAGTCTTCATTTTCATAAATTTTATGAGATTTTGATGGTGCTCTGGAAAAAAAATTCACAGGTTCCAAAAACACAGCTGTGTCACCGCACTTGTGCATGATTCCTATAGAATCAAATGACTGCGTCATGCGTCAAAAACGCATGGGGCTCCTGGCCTTAAAGATATTTAATGACAGCAATGAAAGTATTGATCAGGGAGGAAAAAATGCTAAAAAAATGAATTAAAGTATATTATGCTAAATACTGCACGCATAAATAAATGCATTACTCACTGACGATAGTAATGGATCTTGAGTAAAAATGGAATCCCGCCGCACCACCGCTGCACCACCTCTGCACCACATCCGCACCACTTTTTGACCACCACACCACCGCTGCACCACGTCCGCACCATTATCAGAAATTTCTATTGGGTCGCACCCACGTCTGCACATTTTCATTTTGAAAAAATGAAAAAATATAAAACAAATTCGCTGCACCACGTCCGCACCATTTCATTTTGAATGAAAAATTCGGTGCACCACCGCTGCACCATGATGAAAAATTCTATTCTTGTACTTATTCAAATGTATAAGTTGTCTTTAAGGTTATTTTGACTTAAGCAACAAATTGCCAGGTCTAGTGGTTAAAGTGTTGGACTTCTAATTGAAAGTGCTCTGGACACTTAGATTCGAATCTCCTTCTCGTTGGTATTTTTTTTTTGTATTTTTCAATAATCCAAAATTATGTATCATGGTGCAGCGAATTTTACATACAAAATAAAATGGTGCGGACGTGGTGCAGCTGTGGTGCGGCGGCGGCCAGGATTTTTTTCTTTAAAGATTCAATTTATATTTTTACTCGGGATCGCCCACTTCAAAGAGAAAGTATACAAGAAAAATAGTCATTTTTACAGTTTTACATGCAGCGCTACATGCATAATTTCAATCCAATCATCGACAATAAAAAAAAATCAGTTACCATACAAAAATTACAAATGCACTTAATAAATTGATCTGGAAACCCTTTCTTTGAAAATATCCCACAAACACACATCGCTGCACTTTTATGGTTTTGTTCTGCTTTTGGTAGATGATGGTTTAGTTTTGGAAAACTCTGAAGTGGTTGTTTGGGCAACACCACACTACACTGCGATTCAATGACGACGAAGAGGACGAGAAGGACTAACGAATCCAACCACACACACTATATATGCTGCCATTGTCATAGAAATGCAAAAAAGGGTTGCATGTCGGCCCCATGTTACCATAATTGTTGCATGTCGCTTTAAATTCCTAATGCCACGCTAATAAATTTTAATATCGACATGACATTTATGATCTTCGCCATATACAAGCCTGGTGCAGATCCTTGAAGTCCTTCCGGCGGTGGTTCCTGGTAAGAGGAATAGCCAATTGCCAGATCAGCAATAAGCTCCTTTTACCCCCCTCCCCCCCTTCACCACCACTTTTTGCCTTTTAGTTATTTTCTGATATGAATTGGCAATGTTTGGAGGAGGTCTTTTACTTTTGTTGGGAATATATTGGCAATTGGAGAGTAGGTATACAGATTTTTGCATTTCGATTTAATTATTATCCTCGTTGCTCTTGCTCATGACTCTGACTCTGGGCTGCGAGGTGCCGGTGAGCTCTGATTAAGTCATCGATATACAAGAGGTATCTGATGTTTATATAAAAGTCGCGCAGCGTTTCTCTTAATTGGCATTAAAATTCGAAGCAGAGTTAATGAGCCAGAAGGCAGCAACCGACAACTACCTACCAACTGTCCTGACTGCAGCAGCGCATCCCAATTGCAATGCAGCTCCCGTTTCGTAGCTTGCCTTTCTTTTTTTCCATCCATATGCCAGCCGAATAGCCTGAAAGGATATGAAGTGCGCGGCGCCGAGTCTTTCTAGCAATTTTGTTGCATTAATTGCCATGGCGAGTAATGTCCTTGTTTACAGAAAGAATGAAGTGATGAATTAACTGTGGGCCTGTGAAAAAGGGACGAACACGGGCTTTTGTATAAAAGTTGAACAGGAATAAAGTTTGAATTTTTTTTTTCAATTGAATTTAAATTTTTTATTCGTTGGTGGTGGTAGTTGTGATGGTGTATTCAGCAATCGATTGGATTTGGAAGTCAATATTTTTTTTTTATTTTGTAATACTTTCGTTAAGGACAAAATAAACATTTTCAGATGCATTATGATTTGTATAGCCTTTTTTTTTTGTAAGTCACTTGAAAGCTTTTGATTGTTTACCTGCAACAAGGAGTTAATTATTCATTCATTCGAAGAACTTTTCTACAGGACAAAAAAATGAACTGTTCTTTTTCGAGGAAATTAATAAATGGTGTTTTGAAGTATTCAAGGTGGTTGAAACTGATATTGCTGGTTATTTCAATATTTTTTTCAACACTCTTTAATAATGAAAGGGACCTTGATTTTTTTTCGATCCAGAAATGCTACATATCTGATATCTTAACTAGCGTCTTTTCTTATAGCTCTGAATTTCATTGCATTGAACGTTTTAGTTGAACTTGAACACAATTCACGGTTTTGACTTTTAAACTACCATATCTCGAGTTCCAGATTTTTTACATTTTTTTTTTTTGTATGTGTGACTTTTGATATTAACAATACCTTTCGATTCCAGTATCAATATTTTTTCTATAGCTTTTTGACCTTTTTCTAAATTCACCTCAGTTTACCAAACTCAAATGTCAAATTTCTAAAAATCCTGAATATTCAACTTTTTAATTTTTCGATTATCATTTAATAAGGGATTATTCCATAGAAAAATCCTTGATTAAAAGATAATCGAGTGTGAACAAATCGGCGCTAAGACTTACCATACAAGTAGGGTATCGTTTTCGAAAAAAAAACTCAAACAATGAAGTTTAAAGCGTGGCAACCCTATGCCTTGACAGGATGTCGCCAGGCCAACCATATGCAAACTGTTTCTTTAGACAATACCTTTAAGAAAATATAACTCTCAACTGGAGGGTAAGTCCTCCTAGGCGGGATCTTCTACTATACTTTTAACTCTGTCAAATCCTAGTAAGAAAAATAACTCAAAGTCATTCAAAAAGATTTTCCTACAAAAGTATTAAATCCAAACAGCTTAAAATTCCAAGCATTTGCTATAGGTACAGTCAAACCCGCTTCAGAGGAACGGCAAAATGTCACAGCTACTCTTTCACTTAAGCAAGTTTTTCACTTAAACAAGCCCCTTTTAATTGAGAAAAGATTTTTGGGAATGACAAAAGTGTTTTAAATAAGCGGTTTTGTTTTCGCTAATGAATCAGAAGAAGTTCCGATTAATTACACTCCTCAATTTTTCAAGGCCTCGTCATTGGTCAAGACCTGGGACCCTATTCCGCAAGAGTGAGTTTTTCTGTGTGAGTTTTTCTCTGCCTTGTTTCTAGGGCAATTTACACGTTTTTTAGTGTACACAGAAGAATTTACTCTTGTGGAATTTAGCCCCTGTTCCAAGAGGTTTCCTGCAGTGAAATGAAATGATTTGTAAGTAAGTAACATTGAATATTTACTAGAAACGAGAACTTCTGTCACATGAAAATATGTGACAGAAATACATAAGAACAGTGAAAACAGGTCCTAAAAAGTAGTGGAGTAACTAAAGCTCAAAAATTGGCAATATTAGGGAACCCGGCCGAACAGCTTAGATTTTGATGATCTTTTTTTCCAAACGTCGGTAATTAAAAATACTTTAAAGTCTATAGATTAAAAATTGCCGGTGTTGCCGTTTTGATTTTTTAAATTTAATTGAAGATTTTTGTGAACAAAAACAAATTTTTTTCAAAAATTTTTCTTAAATCTCATAAATTAATTGATGCCAAAAGATTGTCTAGGAAATTCAAGGAAAAAAAATATATGGGAGTGAGGGACAATCTTCCATAGTTCAAGCGATAGATGCAATTTTCTTATTAATTGACTTCAAACACAAAAAAAAATATTTGAACACAACGGCAACACCTACAATATTCAAATAAACATTTTTTAAAAGCTAGAAGCTTAGTCATATATGTAAAATTAAAATTAAGTTAATTGAATGAACGGCTTTTGAAAAAATGGTAATTGAACTCAGATTTTTGAAAAAAAAAATTATTGAAAAAATTTTAACATGTCGTTTTTTAAACTTGGTCGTAATATAAAATGCATTTATTTTCAAATTTTTTTGGCCGCATTTATTATGATTTCAAATTATAAAAGGAAATGTCAATATGTATTACGGTTTATGAAAAAAATTAAAAAGTATTTCATTTTCGAAGAACTTTTTTTAATAAAAGTTTTGAAAAAAAATGTAACTTATTTTTTTTTTTAAGTTCAACATCTAAACATAAAATTATTTTTTATTCATTTAATAACCCTTACTGTTAAAAGTTAAATAGCAAAAATTTAAACTTCCTATTTACCACAGTCTTTGAGAAAATTAATTATTTCAATGCAAACATTCAGTTTTAATAAAAAAAAACCATTGAAATTGAAGTAATTTTTCATTTTTTTTTCAAAAGTGTGATATATTTTACATTTTTTGCTTCGAAATTCAACTGATAATATTTATGGCCAAAAATTTTTTTTAAATAAATTCATATTTTATTAGAAAAAGTTTGGAAAAAAGTCATTTTAAATTTTTCTAAAAACATTTTTTTTTTTTAATTCTGAGTTTGAGGACCATTTTTTCAAAAAGTCTTGATTAAATTTAGTGGATTTAAATTTAAGAGATATGAATGAGCTTCTGGCTTTTTAAAAATGTATTTTAAAATATTGTAGGTGTTGCCGTTGTTTTCAAAATATTTTTTTTGTGTTTGAGGTCAGAATGTTAGAAAATTGCATTTATCGCTTAAACGATGGAAGATTGTCCCTTACTGCCTTTTATATATTTTCCTTAAATTACCTAGAGAATCTTTTGCTATCATTTGTTTTATTAAATTTAAGCAAAAAAAATGGTTTAGTTAAAAAAAAATTAATTTTAATTTTAAAAAACAATACGGCAACACCGGCAATTTTTAATCTATAGACTTTAAAGTATTTTTAATTACCTACGTTTGAAAAAAAAAATCGTCAAAATCAGAGGTGTTCGGCCGGGTTCCCTAATAATTTGCTTTAGTTACTCTACTAAAGGCCTTCTTTAACTGAAATTTATTAGGTTTCCTGTAAACACTTGTAGAAAGTCTTAAGGAAACCTTCTTTTGAAGTGAAAAATTCTTTAGTATTGTAATGATTTGAAACAAGATGAAACGAAAAAGTGACAGTAAACATTTATTGATATATTATATTATACTGTAGGTGTAGATAGAAATTAAAGTGTGCAAAATTTCAATTAACTTCATATCCACAATCCTGAGATGATAGTGAAAAGATGTTATTTTTCTAAATACTTTATATCTTTTGATCTAGAGCACATTGATTTAACTTTAATATGCATGCTGATAATATTACCTTTCATTTGATATGTCATATATCTTAAATTGAAAAAGTTGAAAACTACCTCAAAATACCAGTAAAGGAATTACCGTAATCTCAGTTTGAAATTTCGATTTGGTTGGTTTTTAAAGATTTTAACTTTTCTAGATGTTGTACAAATATGATTGAAACATCATATTAAAGCTTAAATAATAAGCTTTCAAATGATATACAATTTCTCATAGGTTGTCATATAAAAAAATGGATTTAAAGGGTGATTAAAGAAAAAAAAATTAGACTTTTTCGATTTTCTTTTTCAAGAAAAGAGGTTGTCTGTAAAGCCGGTTTACGGACGATGATTTTACGTGATAACGTCGTAAGAAAACAAGTTGTGTGCTTTTAAAATGAGCCATTTGAAGCGTTTATTTATTTCAAACAATCATAATTTACAAGAAAAAGCTAAAAAAAAAAACACCTTTTTTCTTTTCTCATTATATTAATTTTTTTTATTTTAAAAGCTCACAAAAAAAAAATATACCATTAAAAAGCCAAATATTTCTTCTAAATAACAAAACCATTTTTAAATTTTTACAATGAGCAAAAAGTATTAAAATAATTTATTGAAACCAATCATTTCTTATGAAAAAAAGTGAAAAAATCACTTCACCCAAAAACTCATTTTTTTGATACAACAACCTATAATAAATTTTATACCACCTGAAAGCTTATTGCTTCAGCTCAAAATATATATAATATAGATCATGTCTATTAGACATCTACAAAGAGAGCTAGAATTTTTTAAACTCGATGAAATTTCATCAAAAAAAGCAAAAAAACATTTATTTTTATGTTCTCATGCTATTAAATGAATTTTTTCCCTAACAACCTATAAAAAATTGTAAACTATGTGAAAGCTTATTGTTTCACCTTTCAAATGACGTATCAATCTCATTTCAAAGATGCCTACAAGAGAAGTTAGAATTTTTTAAAGTCAACCATGTCGAATTTCCAGACTGAAATTACGGTCTCCACTGGTGGTTTGAGGTTTTTCGCAAGTTTCTTGATTTAACATTGTGTGGCTTGTAGTTAGTCTAGCCTTATGTGTGATATTCCAAATGAAAGGTAATTGTATCTGGATGCTCATTAATGTTTAATCAAATTTCTATCTGCTCTTGGTAAAAAGTTATAACATGTTGAATTCAAAAATTTTATTTTACCGTTATCTCAAAATAGTGTTTACGAAAATGATTGAAATTTGGCACACATATAGTCGTGGTCATGGTCTATCATTACTCTATATATAATATTCCTCTACCTATTAAAGAAAAAAAGAAAAAAATAAAAAACTGTGAAAATCGGTTAAAAACGGCCAAAAAACCTGTTTTTTAAAAACTTATTTTTCTCCGTATTCAGTCAAAACTCTTTTAACGATTCCAATTTTGCACATATATGCGCATTGATCAGCCCTACATGTCCTATATAACTTGAAAAATTTTTTGAACGCTCCAAAAAAAGATAAAAATCTAAAACTACCCAAAAATACCCCTAAAAAAGTAAGTATTTTTCAAAAATTCATATTTCGAAACGCAGAGTGTTGGAAAAAAATCCGTATTAGACGCCTAATTTTTTTTTTCATCTTTCACCTGGCACCTTTAGAATTGTCAAAAAAAATTTCCCCTACCCATAATCAACATTTTGTCATACCGACAACACCTGATCAACGTTCAAACAAAACATTATAGCAGAGTTTCAGAATTTTTAAAATTTTTTTCTTAAATGCAGTTATCCTTAAATCAGTTCTACCACGTGTGAATTTCACACATGATACTTTTTTTTCCAAAACCGAAATATGTATACAAACTGTAGCTTGCCGAATCGAAAACAAAAATGGACCTTATGCAAGCCAAATAGTTAGGTACTTGGATACAGTGCCGGATTAACCATGTAATGGGCCCCTAGGCAAAGTAGTTCTTGGGCCCTTTTTCGATGGTTTTTCAATATCATTAGCTCTTTTTAAGTTAGGTTTAGGTAACTTACCAGAGACTAATCGGCATCTTGGAAAAGAGATTGATATCGTTGTTAATTTTAATACAAAATTACAAAGGTGAGATTTATTAACAATAAAAAAAGAGAATGCATGGTTTGATTCGAGCTGTAAAGAGGTTATCAGGGTTAAAGAGGCAAGCTTTCGATGTTATAAAGCCAATCCCACTGAGGAAAACCGAAAAAAGTTCAAACAAGCTAGAAAGGCCAGCAACGCCCATATTCGACGAACCAAATTTTTGCATGATCAAGAATTAAGGCAAAAAATACTACAATGTCCCAAAGGTAGTAAAAATTTTTGGTCATTTGTAAAAAATATCCGCAACACTACCTCGTCGTCGGTTCCAACGCTCGTCTTCAATGACACTCCATTTGTTAGCTCTGTTGACAAAGCTAACCTACTTGCGAGGCAGTTCGCTGCCAACTCAACACTGCCTGATAGTGTCATGACTCCGCCAGTACTTGAGCGCGTAAACGGATTCATGGGACAAATCTTCTTTCGCACTCGTACAGTAGCAAGAGTTCTTAAAGATCTTGACATACACAAATCCGCTGGCCCGGATAGTATCCCCCCCATCGTTCTGAAGAGGTGTTCTTCCACGCTGGCAAAGGCATTTGATAGAGTTTGGCATCAAGCTCTTCTTTCGAAAATGCGTGCTTTTGGCGTCGATGAATCTCTTCTTCGTTGGATTAGAAATTACCTTTCGAACCGTTCAATACAAGTCGTATTGGATGGATTCAAGTCTGAAACCCACAAAATAAATGCTGGTGTGCCACAGGGCTCCGTTCTGTCTCCGACTCTCTTTCTCATTTTTATAAATGATCTCCTGTCTAAAACTTCTAATCCACTCAACTGTTTTGCAGATGATAGTACCCTCAGTTTTTCATATTCGTTTCCTGATTCTCGCCCAAGTTCTTCGGAAGTGGATCTTGAACGGCTAAATATGATAAACTCATTAAATTCTGATCTTAATAGCATTGTCCAATGGGGAATAAGAAATCACGTAGAATTTAATGCTTCCAAAACTCAATGCTGCTTACTATCATTAAAGCGGAACATGTCTCCCATGCCACTATCCATGAGTGGTACTTGCATCGAAGAAACCGAAAAGCTTTCCATCCTCGGTATGTGCATTACAAACCACCTCCTGTGGAATGAACACATATTTGACACCGCTAAATCCGCTGCTAAATGTTTAGGTTTCCTCCGAAGATGCAAGAAATTTTTCTCCCCGTCTGATCTAGCAATTATTTATAAGGCGTACATTCGTCCAAAGCTTGAATATAACTCCCACATCTGGGCAGGTGCTCCAACAACCTCGTTGAGTTTCTTGGATAGAATACAAAATAGAGCTATAAAAATGATAGTTGATAGATCAATAACTGATACAATTACGTCTCTCGAGCACCGTCGTAACGTCTCATGTCTCACGTTGTTCTATCGTTATTTTTATAAGCAGTGCTCCGATGAAATAGCTAGTTGCATTCCTCCCCTGAAACAATTCAACCGTAATACTCGCGCTTCAAGGAATGCTCATCAGTTTACCCTAGAGTCCAACTTCGGACGTACCGTCAAATACAGAGATTCTTTCTTCAGCCGCACTACACGAATGTGGAACGCGTTACCCGCCTCTGTTTTCCCATCCCATTTCAGAACTCAGAACTTCAAAACTAATGTTCATCGGTATCTCCTTTCAAACCCCTCCCTATTTTCCTAATGCTCGTACTGTGTTCGTGTTCACCATATTAAGGGTATATTAATCCCTTTAGTGCGCGCTTATTATAAAAAAAAAAAAAAATTAATCTCACATTTGTCATTTTTTGTTAAAATTAACAACAAAGGAGCTATTCAATAAAAACGATTCCAATTTCTTTTCCAAAATCTTCGTGTAGACGTTAGAAATCATCAAACTTCTGTACATTCTTAAAGCTACCTACATACAAGTTGGGAACGTTGATTGGGCAATTTTATCTAATTTTATTAATTTTCTTTTTTTGTTGTTCTTTTTTCCTATACAAATGTAATGCTGTTTTTTATTGAAGGTACAGCTCCAAGAAATTTTGTTTGTTCGTAGTCAGGCCGTGGGGCCCCTAGCTGAAGTGGGGCCCCTAGGCAGCTGCCTAGTTTGCCTTGAGGCTAATCCGGCACTGCTTGGATAGGGGAGTGTTCAAGCTGTAATTTTATTGTTTTAGTCGAAAACTAATAAGATGATTATGCATGTAAAAATTTGAGCTGATTTAAATCTATTTCTGCTGATATTTGCTGATAATTACCAAATTTACGACCTATGTATTTAAGCTGATAATTTTATCAATTTTTAATCATATTTACCAATTTCAGCATTAAAAACCTAGCCCTTTCAACTGATTTTTCAATATCAACAGGGTCTTATTCATTTAAGCTTCAAGTTTCGTATTATGTTAACGACTTTCAACTCGTACTTTTAACTGAGAAATACGAGCCGATATCGGTTTAGATTTTCGCTTTTCAGTAGCGATTTGTCAGTTTGGTGTTTTGTTCACTAGTTTCATCTGAAAATTCACTCTGCTAATCGAAATTAATTTCTAAAAAATTGTATTACCAATCTTTTTCCACCTCTTTGAAAGAAATTAAAGAATTAGAAACTAAAAGTTTCATTAAAGTTTTTAAACTTCTCGAACTCAATATCTATAAAAGCATTAAATAACAGTCTCATTGAATCCTTTTACAATCATTTTCCATCCTCCACTCTTTCTCTCTCTCCGATTCCATTTCAACTAATTAATATTAATTGCACATCCAACAAACTACCCGTATATTTGCCTTTTTTTTTTTTCTTTAAATTTAAACAAAAAAAAAAAAAAATAAATAAATAAAAAATAAATTCCTGTCAATACTGCCATTGCAGTCCTTTTTTTTTTCTTAATTTTTTTTTTTTTCAATGTGGTATATACATTTTGGCTGTATTATATTCGAGTTCAACCGTCAACCGATGAAGTATAATAACACAAACTCGACAGGTAAAGTAATAAAATACGTGCGAAGGATGCCACACTGCCTCCTCAAATAGAGATAACATTGTATCCTGGATTCCGGAGGAAGAAAAAACTTTTTTACCCCCCCCGCAAAATAAAAACTTTGTTAATATTTCTTGTCTATCCTCTTCTCTACTGGCTGCTTCTGCTGGTGGTCTTCTTTTCTAGTCCTTTTGCACCAGCTTACTGCTGATAAAGAAAAACTTGTTACTTTCTATATTTTTCCAGACGACGGACCAGCAGAAATCCTGTTCAACCAGCAGCAATGGATGGCGGAAGAGAATAACAGTGAAAGAATAAAATACCAACACAATGACACAATGAGTGAGATGCATAGGCCCTGAAAGCTATGGGAGCTTGCAACTGCGAAACACAAGCCAGGAAGAGAAGGAAACAACAAAAAAATAAAAAAAACAAGGAATATAATGTAACGAGACCGGAAATAATAATGCGGCGTTAATCGTAGTATAAATTTTGTGTCCTTATCATGAGCGCAGAAAAGGGGGGTTGACCAGGCTGCATTTTGGGTGGGGGTATGAAGCTAATGGTAATTGGGATGTTTTTTTTTTTTTTGTTGCACGTTAATTTTTTTTTCTCGGAAACGCACAGTGTGTCGTCCCCTTATGATAAATCACTTTTTTTTTTGTTAAAAATTAATATTTTTGCTATTAAAATATAATTTAGAAGTGTCAACTCATATGAAAACATATTTATCTTACAAAATAACCCAGGTTATGTATTCAAAATAAGCTCCGAAACATGAGTACCTCGGAAATCGAAAATATTTTGAGGAATTTATGGGAATCTTTGAGAGTATATATTTCACGTTTGGTAATTGTTTGAAAAATTTTGTTAATGTTATTTTGTTTATTTGAGTGTTGTTGTAAAACGTATAACAGAAAAAAATTAAATTTATAAAATTATATATGAGTTATTAAAATTTCTTTGATAAATGGCCAAAAAAAAAAAAAATTAATTTTTAAACTTAATTTAAAAAAATACTTATTAAATCATATCGATAATTTTTTTATATTATTTTGCCATAGGCCTATACTTAATATTGGCAAAGTTTGGTCTGCTTCTGTTTGCGATTACCAGAGATATTCACATTTATGTGCTACGAGTCAAGTACTCAAAATAATTCATTTTTTGAGAAACATCTTCAAGGGGATCACAAAAATGAAAAAATCGATGTTTTTAATAATTTTTAGCCATACACAAGTAACAAAAAGCTGTTTATGTAATTAAAAATATTTTAAATATTGTTTTCAACAAGAAAAAAATTATATTTTTCTGCATACTAGATTTTTAATATAATTACTTGACCCGGCCACGCTCTACTGTGTATTATAGCGTATTTACCAACCTCGCCGATATAAGAATTTACGAAAATGCAAATAAAACGTTATTTCAAAATTTGAAAGCGATTGACAAAAAACTACTCGAGATTTGCTATGAAACGCAAATAAACATACGATTTTTTTGTATAGAGAAGATAAACAAAACAAGTTGACTTCAACTTAAGATTTCTCAAGGTAGAAAAAAGATATTGAAAAGATTTAAACGGGCTTTAAAAGAAAACATTTAGTTCTTTTAGAAACTGTCACAAATTTATTTAAAATAAATCACCACGTTCAAGAACATAACCTCAAAAACTGTTAAAAAACGACATTTCAGATTTTCTAACGGGAATATTTCAAAAACGTGATATGATAGAATTTTTCTGAGTTAGGATTCGAGTTCAGCATACCAAAAACCTTACGAAAAGTATATTTTTGTTTATATATAAAAAAAAAAAATTAATTTTGCTCACAAGTGGCTTCTTCAATAATGTTAATATCATAAATTATACTAAAAAAAAAGTAATAGGTTGTTTAATTTGTTAATTTGTAATTTTTTTTTCTATTCCTGCCATAAAAACACAAAAAAAGATATTAAAACTCCAAAAACTTAGCTGCAAGTATTTATGATAAACTTTTGTATGGGCTCGACACACTGTGAAACGGATGAAAGCATCTTGTTGCATGTCAGCCATAGGAGGACCCAGGATATTGCTGGCCAATACCACGACCACCACCGCAGGGATATGCGCCAATTTGCGGTGAACATGTTGGGCAACAAGGACTCACTGGACGTTGTGGGTAATACCATGGGTAGTATACCGACGACGTGATCTGCACTGTCGGGTACATCATTGGAGGTGGTGGTGGTGGTGGCGGTGGTGGTGGTGGTGGAGGCGGTGGAGGAGGTGGAGGAGGAGGAGGAGGCAGTGGTTGCGGTGGATAATTGCAGCATGTGGGACAGCATTGGGAGCAGCAGCGGTTGCAGCAATTCCTTGGATACTGTGGATACACAGGCCTGGGCGGCCGATAACCGCACTGATTGCAATCGCTGAAGAGCTCCTGGAAGATTTCGAAAAACCCGCCAAACGTCCGCCCTTGCACGTTCTGCTGCTGCTGTTGCGGAAGT
The DNA here is from genome assembly GCF_945859705.1 of Episyrphus balteatus. NCBI lineage: Eukaryota > Metazoa > Arthropoda > Insecta > Diptera > Syrphidae > Episyrphus > Episyrphus balteatus. The sequence goes on along the minus strand of NC_079135.1, from coordinate 132,393,930 downwards.
CCTCTCCTCATCCGGATGCCTGTGAATAAATGAAACTTTTGATGTTGGAAAAAATTCATATGCATCACAATGGTGCTATGTGCCATATTGAGCGACTGATATGTATGTGTGCAACAAATAAAAAAAACAAACAAACTCATCAAAGGTGCAAGGAAACACATTTTTTTATTTTTGTGCAAAAAGAAAAAAGAGGAGATACAATTTAACCGAAAGCATTGGCCTGACCTCTACCGAAGGGTGAAAACTGACCTCTGCGATTTCCCTGTCCTTGCTGGAATTGCTGGAAACCAGGGAAACTTTGGAAGCCAGTTTGTCCAAAACCGTTACTATTAGCGCCATTGGCATTTGACAAACCTTGGGCATTTGAAAATGATCCATTTGGTCCAGTGCCAGTTCCGGAAGAAGCTGATACCGATACGGGACCGCCGTTGTTTGAAAAACCTGAAGATGAACTGTCAGCTATGTTGGAGGTAGATCCATCGGCATTGACGATGCTCGAAGTCTTGGTATTGGTATTGGCAGTGTTTAGTTGACCATTTGGACCGGTTAAGGATGACTGACTGTTTGAGTTGCTATCGGAGCCTTGGCGACCATCTTCGTCACTGAAAGTTTTGGTATTAGTGTTGGCTGTGTTAGCTGCTGTGCCAAATAGCCCCTGTTCCATAGCTGAGGCTCCACTGTTGGCTTCAGATTTCTCAGAATCTCCATCTTGAATGAAACTTGTGTCGGCATTGGAAGATGTAGCTTGAGTAAGATCTTTTTGGAAGTTGAGCGACTGACTTTGAGCGGCGTTTCTGTCTCCAGAACCACCGTCGGCGTCTTGATAACTTTGTTGAGCGGTATTGGCTGCGCTGACTTGACCTGAGGAACCATCGTTGGCAAGGTTCGATGTAATACTGGAAGCGGTATTATCCTGAAACTGTCCGTTTTCGTTGACAATGTTCTGGGAATTGGTATTGGCAGCGGCTTGTTGCATGAAGTTTGGATCATTTCCATTGGTAAAACCTTGAGCATTGTTATTGAAACCCTGTTGTTGATTTCCGAAACCTTGAGCACCAGCACCAGTTTGTTGACCGAAACCTCCTTGAGCACCGGCATTAGCACCAGCACCGGAATTCTGTTGCCCTTGACCATGTCTTCCACCATGATGTCTGTTTCTACGCCTTTCTCGGTCATTAAAACCTTGATTGTAGCCTCCTTCATCTTCTGGGAAGTAGAAACCTTGTCTAACAAACCTTCTTCGTGGGAACAACCATCCACCTGATTCCACAGAATTGGGAGAACCCGAAATCAAACCAGCTGCTTTGCCAGTTGTTTTTCCATTCAAAGCTGATCCTTGGGCATTTGACTTGGAGTGTGTCAGAGTACTGGTAAGTCCTCCTAACTGATCCGTGTGACTGTCGGTATTACTCTTTGAATCAGCATTGGCAGCTTCACCTTCAGCTGTAACTTGAGCGCTGGTAGCAGTTTGTCCTTGATTAGCTGGTGGATTATTTCTAGATAAATCAACATTCAAGAAGCCTAGACCCAATTCAAGTCCACCATTTTTCGATTGATGGATGCCAAAACCATTTCTCAAGTTTTCTCTCGATATACTTGAATCAACACCAAAATCACCAATTTGGAAGTTATTTGATAACTCTCCTGATACTTGACCATTGTTTATGGCTTGCGATCCGGTGGCGGTGTTAGAGATTCCCAGGTTACCTAATTGAATGCCATTTTTGGCGGAAGTACTTCTTTCTGCACTCAAGCCACCATTTGAGTCGCGTGTTTGGGTTTGGGATTGGCTAAGTCCTCCATTCAGAGTACCAAAATTGCCAAGTTTCAAGTCGCGATTGTAGGCTTCACTGTCTGCTGTTGAAATAGAAGCTTGTTGTTGTTGTTGTTGTTGTTGTTGTTGTTGTTGTTGTTGTTGTTGTGGCTGAGGTTGGTAGTACTGTTGTTGGTATTGAGGTTGGTAGTATTGCTGTTGATATTGTGGGGCAAAACCTTGTTGATTGCGAGCTCCGGGAAAGCCAAGAATTCGTCCTAGTAATTGAGCGTTACCTGGAAAATACAAACAAAAACATAAATTGAAACCATTTCAAAAATTGTAAAAAGAGATAAAAAGTGAGTAATGGGGAGGGGTTTTTGAAACTATTAATTCATTTTTATCTTTACAACATATTGGTGCAAAATTTTAGACAATTTAATTCAAACTAAAACAAATAATAATAACACTAGTTTACAAAAAAATAAACAATTTTTGGACACCAAGTGGCATTATACTTTTTGTATAGATTTGAGTCCATAAACTCGAAAATTTTCTCAAAAAAAGTTTTATGAATAGGTTTTCGAGATATGATTTTTCAAAGTTTTCTGCGTTTAATTTTCCCAGCATACATAGTATTCGAGCTATATATTGAGTAATAAAAACGATCAATATGAACAAAATAACCAAAAAACTCTAGAACAACTTTTTTGTTTCACTCAAGATTTTTAAGTGCAGTGTATCAAAACATTTTAAGAAAATCGATTTTTAAAGGAAATTTTTGCCAAAAAAAATATTTCTTACTGAAAGAAAAAATCAAATCTTTCGAGTCCTCATTATTTTAAAAGATAACATAATTTTCTTCAAAATCTATTAATAAGCAATAAAGATATGACCATTTTTGTAACGATCAATATTTTGGACTCTTTTTGTTACTTTTTGAGTTTTTTGCCTATAACTTGAAAAGCAAGTCAAATTTGAAAATTTTTATTAAGTAATTTTTTGTAGATAATTAAATTTCTATCGATATGGTGTCCTTTTAAAAAATTTTAAAATTAAAATATTTTAAAGAAAACTTAAGAAAATATGTATATTCATAAAAGAAAAAAAAAAACCATATTTTTGATGTTTTTACTAAATAGTTAATTTTTATCTTTTGAGCATTTATAGATATTGAAAATGTAACGGAGAAAAGAAGATACTTTATTTTTCAACATACAGTACCTTGCCATATTATTAGGCCCAAACGAAAAAAATACAATTTTTTGGTTCATGTTATTGGATTTTTAAAGTGAATTTATGCTTTTTCATAAAAAATAACGTACAAAAAGGGAAAAGCTATCCAAAAGACGTTTTCTATGGATTTCATGCCTAGAAAATTACCAGATAAGTGTAATACTAAAATTTTTGTACCGAGGCATAACGTGACATTTTTAACTTTATGGCAAGGATCCCATCTTGTATAAATATAGAAGCTTCGAGCCTCGAGCCTATTTCGAAATCGTAGAATCAAAACGTTCCCAAGCACCTTTTTGTATTGGTCTGGAGTTAGGGCGTTTTCCACAATATAAAAGGAACCTTATCCTTTTCCTGAGATAGCAGAACAGCCAATAATGATCAGAGAATGTTTTGTTATTGGAATAACGAACTGTGAATAGCTCTTCTCGTCTGATCTTATAAGAAAGAAAAAACTAAAACAAATCTTAGAATATTACGAACTGTGCAGACGATCAGATCTTCTATATTTATGCAAAATGGGGTCCTTGCTATAAATTTAAGAATGTCACGTTATTCCTCGGTACAAAAATTTTAGTATTAGACTTATCTGGTAATTTTCTAGGCATGAACTCCATAGAAAACTACTTTTGGAGCTTTTCCCCTTATGTACTTTATTTTTTATGAAAAAGTATGATTTTTTTAACTTTTTTTTAGTCAATCCGTATCTACATGATAAGTGTAAGTAAATGAGACAAAAAAAATTTGAGATATTGCGACAAAAACTTTAAAAATCCGATAACATGAACCAAAAAATTGTATTTTTTTCGTTTAGGCCTAATAATATGGCAAGGCACTGTAATTATCACAAAAATTTAATACGGCTAAGTTTGGATAAAATATAGACTTTTAAAATCTACTGTTTTTGGTCTTTTTGCGCAATTTGTCTTTATCACCTTTCACAAGTTGTAATTTCGACGAAAATTTTTATACAGAAGCGTTAACTAAAAATTTTCGAAAACCAAATTTTTTGATTTTTTAAAACAAATTTTTGTTTTTTAATAAAATTTTGGAAAACGGGTTTATGAATTATTTAGAAATTACGTTTTAAAGTATAATGATGGTATTATTAAAACGCCATACTCCGACGAAAAACATTAGACGACGACAGAAAATATTTCAATATTTTCCGACGAAGAATATACCACACAGTAATTTTCTGAATATTAGCGAAAGTAAAATTATTTGACTTAACTTGTTTTTTTGTGTAGGCTATAGGTCGTTTTTGATATTTAATTATTTTTCGTCGACGTTTCAAGTGTGAATACACTCTTCTTCAGGACTATAATAATAAAATAATTCTAAAAAAATTATAATATATTTATAATAGATACTTATCTTAAACTTTTCTTTACTTAAATTCTTAAATTATTTGTCCGAAATAGGTTTTAAGAAGATGTTCTTCGTCCGTGGAAACCAAATATTTTTTCCAAATAGCGTTATCGCACAATGATTACCTAATACCTAGAAGTGTCACAAAACCGAAATGTTCAATACATATTTTCTTTATTTTCATTCATAAGTTTCTAAGCGGGAATTTTTTTTCTGACAAAAATTATTATTTTTAGAAAGGCTATTTATTAAGCTTCAAATTGCATTTTCTTTGACTCTTGTACGATTTTTTTACTTGCTCCTATAGGGCAAGTATTGGTTTCGTGTGGAAAAAAATTTGAGATTTTAATCAAAACCAACATTACGATGATGCAGAATTCCAAAAAAGTGGGTATTGCAATTCCGTCCGTGTGTCTGTACGTCTGTGCGGTTGTTCGTCCATCTGTACACATTTCCACAGCCTAAACGGGTGGACGGATTTTCTTCAAATTATGTACAAATGATTTAAGTGGAATTCTGAAAGTTGTTTTTTTTTTATATCTCGCTTAGAAAGTGTACCTACCATACAAATTTTTCAATTCAAACCAAATAACTCGAAAACGGCTCTAACGATTTTGATTAAACTTTGCAGACGTAATATTCGAAGCAATTGCAATAAAACTGCATTTTAAGTTTTTCTAAAAAAATGCAAAAAAGTGTACCTCCCAAACAAATTTTTCAAATTATACCAAATAACTCGAAAACGGCTCTAAAGATTTTGATTAAACTTTGCAGACGTAATATTCGAAGCAATTGCAATAAAACTTCATTTTAATTTTTTTCAAAAAAAGTCAAATAAAAAAAAAGTTTTGCCCTAAATGTCGGCTCTATATCTACAAGTATACCAACATAAGAGTGTTTTAAACTCCAAGAGCAAGTACGTGCGACCCCAGTCGTGCATTTAATTTAGATAGCAATATCAGTCATAAAATTCAAAACCATACTTTTGACTCTAACTATCAATATCTTAACAACAGAACCAAGATTATAAAATTAGAAATTTTTTTCAAAAATCACTAAGAATCATTTGCTGTAACGAAACTTAATTATTTAACTAGAGCATAAAATCTTATTCCCTACTTTTTCCTCTGCGTAAACTGTCACATAAGAATTATGTAGAATTTCAGCAAACAGCTCTAAGAAAATCACAAATTTTTCTTGTTCCTTAAATTTTTTGAACTAGTGTTTTTTTTTTATAGCTAGTGGTTCAAGTCCAATTCCTTACATTTCTCTTAAATTCTTAAGTAAGTCATAAAAATATAATTTTGACAGTTGTCAATCGAGGTAAAAAATTTGAACAAAATGTTATTAAGGGAATAAAAAACTTCCGAATTTTTGGGATTTTTCAGATCACTGTGTTGAAAATGGTTGCTTTTTTAAAGTGAAACAAAAAAAATTCATTGAAACAAAAAAATTTTCCTAAATTTTGTCAAAGGTCTACCTCATTTTTTAGTTGTAAAAAACCATTTATAACTTGATTTTGAAATTTTTTAGAATTTTTTCAATACCATCGTCAGCCTTTGAATAAATTTATCTATCGATTTAAAAAAAATTCAACTTTCTACAAAGTCGCGTTTAGAAAAAAAAAAACACTTTTTTGCAATTTAGTTTTACCCCAATTTTACCCTATTCAAGAATAGAATTTTTAAAAATCCTTCATTAGTACCTCAGGCGCGGATCTAGAAATTTGGTTTGGAGGGGGTCATAGGACTAAAAAAACTTACTTCCAAGATAATCAAAAATAATGGTCAAGTGCTCAAAATACATATATGCTTAATTTTATCTAACATACAAAATTCTATCCAAATTCTAAGATCAAATGTATTTTCGAGAGGATTTTGTTTCGGAGCTTAAATTAAGCTCAATAGTATGTCAAATATGTTTTTAGAAACATATGTACATACAAAATTAAAAAAATACGATTCAAAATATAGTTGGCATACCATTTGTTGTAATTGTTATTTCACACTACATAACGCCGTGTGTGAATTGGGTTAAATATTTAGCCGAGGTTAAATTTTTGACAATACATTTTTGAATAAACAAAAAATTTCAGCTGTCAAATTTTTTTGTTCAGAGGATAAATTATTTGCAGAAGGATTAATGTTTTTTTTAATAAATAATCAAAAACTGAAAATAAAGAAAGAAAATTGGGAAAGTAATGCAACATTATGAGTGTGTATTATTTCAATATATTTCACTTTAGCTGTTTTTTATTTTCCTCGTGATCCAGATCAGATTGTTTTTATTAGCTTTACAACAAAAGCAGGATTTTGTTTTGTTATTGTTTCGCAAATAAATACAAGATGTGCCCCAATTCTCACAGCTAAATAAAGCCCAAGATAAATTTTTATTCAACAGACATAGATACAAATGTCAAAAACTTATCCTCGGCTAAATATTTAACCAAATTAAAACTAAGATTTGAAAAAAATATCCCGTTTTCGTAAATTGATATTTAAAAAATAAATACATATATTTTTCTTAATCCAAAAAATACATTTTTCTATATTAAATTTTTAATTAATACAATCAAAGCTTTTGTTAAAAAAAATCTGTTGAAACTATTGAAGTTGTCATTTTAAACAAAGTTAGAAGGTAATAACCGTTCTACACTGTGTGAAACTTCAAACTAGTTAAAATAAACGGAAACCACTTTGATTTAAATGTTTTTCCGAATGATTTTGCGTTGAAGACCATAATTTAAAATTTTTTTTTTCTCTTTCGTTTGGTCTCCTGCCGTTAGAAATGATTCGGTACAAAGGGTTTAAGTCAGTAATTTTAATTAATTTTTAATTTTTAAATAACAAAATTGATCCTAAGGCGTTAAGTCAAGAGGGAGACAGAAAACGAAAAACCATTTTTCTATAGTATTATATTATTTCAAAAAGAATTCTCACATTTGGTAACTATTCACATTGAAAATTCCAACTTTCTTTTATAAATTAAACTTTGTTATCAATGTAAAAAAAGATTTTTCTTCACTCAACACCTTTGGATTCGATTTATCAATGTTTCCAAGAGCGATGTTTTCAGCATCATTATTTTTTTGCGAAAACATCAAAACATAAATGTTTTTTTCTATAAAAAAAATACCGAGTAAAAATAGTATATTTATATGTTTAATTTGCATTTTAGAAATGTGATCTTTGAAAGCAAAAGCTTTAAAAAGAAAAAAAATACAAATTAAAAAAAAATATGTGTAGGATGAAATAAATTTCCTCCACACAGGTTTGTTAAAAAGAAATTAAGTTTTTGCGATTAGTTATGATAGATCGTTCGTGAATCGAGATACAAGTAATCATGTAAAAGTTATTATATTATGGCAAATTATATGATATGATTTTCGGCTTTTGAACGTTCTCATTAAAAAAATGTGTAAAAAACCAAAAATTTTTTACATGCCCTCATTATATTTACAACTAAAAACGACTTCTTCCTAGTATACCCTACCCATGAATCATTTCCATCAATAACAATAAAGAAACCCTTCATATGGTTTAAAAGCTCGTTTCCACCTTTTGCCTCATAGTTTTCTGTTTTTCACCTCAGGTTTTTGGGGGGGGTCATGACCCCCACGCCCCCCCCCCCCCCCTAGATCCACCACTGCAGTACCTATTCAACTTTAGGTTATTATCTTTCAAATAAGATATAGGTAGAAGATTTTTGTATCTCCAATGGTTTATTTTTAATTGAAATTTTTGCTGCACTGCTAAAAATTCCAGGTGGAACGGGAGAAAATGGCGTCACTTTTTCGTTAATTCAGCCATGTTTCATCGATTTATAAGACGGTATCACATCAAAACAAGATGAATCATTTTTTTTCAAACTCTTTATTCTTGCTTTCTATCCCAAAGCAACGTTTTTATCAAATTTCATTAAGAAAAAAAAAACACCCTTTTAACCATAATATTATTATAGACACTTTAGATTCGTGCTTCCAATCTTAAAAGGAACATATAATTGCTGAATTTCAGTTGGGTACATAATTAATATACATAACTTAGTTTTTCCAATAAACCCCATGGGAAAGACAACATTTTTAATAAATTGCATAGGGGTACTTTTAATATTTTCGTTAATTTTCGTTACATATTTTGATTTCGAATATCGTTTCATATTACCTATTGTTTTCTACAAATTTGTTAACCGGCTTCCTGCTTACGCCCGAGGCATAACAACTTAATTCACTTTTTTGCAATTTTATTAAACCTCTGGCTCCTTGAAATTGAAATTTTAGTGAGCCATTTACACTGAGGGAAAAAAAATTGAAGTTAAAACGTTATTGTTTCAAAGATAAACTACTTTAAAATATGTTGCTTTGAAATAGAAAACCACAAAAAATTAACCTGATTTTCACGTTGATTTTAAAATGTTCACCTTCAACGCAAAATCATTCCGATTTATAGTTAAATCAATGTGGTTTTCATAGATTTTACGTTGTTTTATGGTGGCTTTTCCCACAGTGTATTATTTATTTTTATCTAGTTCAGTCAATGACAATTAATTTTATTTATTGCTGTTTTTTCTTTTCCATCAATTTATGTTATTTTTTTAAACTTTAATTTTCATTTTTGTTTAAACTATTTACTTAATATATTTTAAATTGTTCATCTCATAATGAATTTTCCACTAAGAAGTGACATAATCTTCATTGTAATGAGATACAAAGTAAAACCCGGTCTGTTTCAATGTTGTTTATAAAATATTAAAAAACAATAAAACTCATTAGTTTTTCATCATTAAAATATTGAATAATGTAATTTATTGACGTTGATTAAATATCTATCTTTAGAATAAAAAATCCACTTCTGTCGACCATTAGCCCCGGGTACTTATTAAAATTTTTAATAATAATTAAACAAAAAACTTGAATCGATATATTTGATTTGATATTTGAGTACCTACAGGCACCAACCAAAATCCCAAAATATTCAATAACGAAAAAAAAAACTCACTTATAGAACTGGTTGACATATTATTTTTTAAGCCAAATAACAGGTTGTTTGTTATTAAATATTTATAAATTTATAATTGTGGTCAAGTTAATTGTCAACGAATCTGATGACGAACAAACATAAACCACAATTTTTTATATTCTAAATAAAATTCTAGTACTTTTTTATTCTAACAAAAAAAATTACAAAAGAAGAAACTTTTAAAATAAATATAAAAAAAAAATATATTTCCAGGAAAAAAATTAAATGAAAATGCAAATAGAATAAATTCCATGAAAATTTTCAAATAAATACAAACTTTAAATACTTTTTGTTTCCATTTTAATTAACTTTAAACTTTAACCGAAATAAAAAAAAAATTAAATTGAATTGTTAAAGTTATTTACATTAAACAATTTCAATATTTACCATTTGTAAATAATCCAATCAAGAGTATGAAAAATCCAATTATTGAAGACTTCATATTGAAATAAAAGTACCCTCTATAAAAAGATCTTTACTTATATTTTTGTATATTTTCTCAAATCACAGTAACTCTTTTAGACACTAACTTAGAACTTAAAAAATTGAAATAAAAAAGATCTAACCGATTAGTTTAACGTTAAGATATCTTCTAATCGTGATTTCAGTCAATACTAGTGGTTTTTATTAAAATCAATAATTCCGACAAAAGAATTTAGTCGTAAAATCAATGGAAACGAGTTATTATGTATTTTTTCGGCGATCATCATTATCACCCCGTAGAACAACACTGACGACACGATCCGCGATGATACAAACGAGACACACAACCGTCTTCTCAACGTTAACCAATTGATTTGTTAGCACAAACAATAGTTTAACATTATACGATTCTCGAATATTGATTTAAACAAAATATATACAAAAAAAAAAAAAAGAGTTAATTTTTTGATCAATATTGTGGATATGTTCTCGATCGGACGTAAGTTTTTTTTTATCATTATGGAGACCATGACTTCTGTGGGGTTTTCATTTATGGTGATTAGGCTATTAGTCATTTAGATAGATTAGAGATACACTTAAAAAAAATAGGTTTATATGGTTTTTATTTGTTTGTTTTAAGGCATTAAGTAATTGATTTTTGAGAAAAATTTTAACATTAAAAATATTGATTTAATTTTGTTGATTATTTTTCAAAATGTAAGGTTTTTTTTTATTTTTTTTTTTAATTCTGGAAGGTTTTTCGGTTGCAATTTTCAATATTTAAGATACAAATTTAAAAAAAACAACCATAATAAAGTATTAAAAATAAATTTAAAAAAAAAAGTTACTCATACACCACAGTGAACGTTTATGTTGGAATTGAAATTAGGGAGACTTCGAGTTAAAAAATCAAATATGGTAGCCGAAAAAACTAACATCGCATGAAGAACACTTAGTAGTCTGGAAAATTAAGGTGATTTCAACGAAAAATATTTTTTTTTGATTTCTTGAGGTGATAACGTCTTATAAATGGATGAACCATGGCAGCATCTACGAAAAATTGATGCCATTTTCTCCCGTTCGACCTGAAACTAGGGTAAATAGGGGTAAAACAAAATTAAAAAAAAGTGGCTATTAAACGCGACGTTGTAGAATGTTGAATTTTTTTTTAATCTTTTTATAACACTAAAACATGAGGTAGATCCTGAAGAGGCAATCTTATTTTGACAGTTTGAAAAATACCACTCAAAAGATAATAAAAAAAAGGTTAAGGGTCTATAACGGATTTTTTTTTTTAAGTCTTTGCGTTTTCAAATATGAATTTTTGAAAAACACCAACATTTTTAGGGGTATTTTTACACCTATGGTTTTTATTTTCAGCAATTTTTCATAGCTTTCAAAAAATCTCAAAATTATAGAACGTATAGGCTATGGGGATGGTATTGGTATTCTAAAATAGTTCCAAGATAGTCTAAAAATAAAAGTTTTTTTGTCACAATTTTTTGACCGTTTTTAACCGTTTTTATTTTTATAGATAAATTAATAAAATTTCAAATAATTTCGTATTCAAAATTTTGAAATAACGGTAAAATAAAGTTCTATTTTTCAGCACGTTCTATCTTTTGATCTAGAGCACATATAAATTTGATTTAAATTTATTGAGCATGCTGATAATATTACCTTTCATTTACTATATCACACATAACGGTACATTTACTACAAGCTACACAATATTCAATTAAAAAACATCAGAAAGAGCTCAAAAAACCTGTGGAGATCTGTTGCCCATATACTATACAGCCACCTGTGTGGGAAGTACCCATTTTAAGTTTGAAATTTCAACATGGTTGGCTTTAAAAAAATCTTACTTTTTTTTCTAGTCATCGTTGAAGTATGACTAAAGCCGAAGCGTCATATAAATGGTAAAATAATAAACTTTCACATGATATAAGATTTATTTCAGGTTTTAAGGTAATTGAAGAAAAAGCAGTCTTTGATTGAAGATTGATTTTCTTGATTTTTATGAAAAATTGATTGGGTTCAAAATATTCTAGCCCTTTTTTTGTAGATGTCATGCAGACATGCTTGATATGAATATTTTGAGCTGAAACAATAAGCTTTCAGATGGTATAAAATTTATATAAAAAAATGGATTTAATGGTGTTAGAAAAAAAGAAGTTTGATTTTTTCTCTTTTTTTCATGAAAAATTATTGTTTTCAATATATTATTTGTATACCTTTTACGCATTGTATACATTTAAGTATGGCTTTATTCTTTAGAAAAATTGTTGTAAAAGTTATGACGTTACTACCGTTAAATTATCGTCCGTAAACCAGCTTTACAGACAACCACTTTTTTTAAAATGGCTTCAACGAATATTTTTTTTTTTTTTTTAATTCTATTTTACACAATAATTCAAATTATTTACTTCGTTTTGTAAGTGTGTTTTATATTTATAAAACAAAAAAAAAACAGATTTTATATTTCTTCACACTAAGTATGTAGGTACATATGAAATTCATAAAAATATCAAATTATATTTGTTCCAAAATTTTTAAGTCATAAAAATAAGAACAACTAAAATGACTTTTTTCTGTTTTTATCTAATTGCAGTTTATTTTTTTTATGTATCCTAAGAAATTTTAATATACAAAATTTCGAAATTGATTAAATAGCTGTTTGAAAAATTAATAATAAATATGTAAGTTTTCAAATAACAAAACAATTAAACGGAATACACAAAAACACAAACAAATTTCCAAAAACTTTACTTTTCAAAAATAATAATTAATTAATATAAGCTGCATTAAATGTTTTGCAGCCTTTGCAAAAAAAAAACATTGCAAAATCTTAGCAAACAAAATCAATCGGAAAATAAATTAAATTTCCTTCAGTGTAGGGAGCACCCCCTAAGCATTGAATTGGTCAAAGCAGCTTGTGCGATCAATGATCGTTTTATTTGATTTCCCTTTTAGCGACTGCTTTGACTGGTTTTTCCGCAAATGTTTCTGTTTGTTGCCTTCAAAGTGAATCCCCTCTCTGAATTTAAAAAATAAATTCTTGAATTATTTAATAACTCTGTGCTCGCTAATAACCGGAACAATCGATTTTATAACCATCTCAATTTGAAATTAGGTCATTTGCTGCCGGGCTTAACATTTATCATACATAAATTCTGCAAAGACCATTTACCCCGAAGCCTTGGAACATATAACATTTCCCCAGGATGGCTGCGATGGCGATCCGATGTAGAGATGAGAGATATTTTAAACATCATAATCATCCCTTTGCTTATTGCAACCACAAAGGATAGTCGAAAATCTAGCCTTGGGGAATAATATGGAGTTGCCATCAGAGAGCTTCTGTTTTTACGCAAGAAGTCAGTTGTATAGTAGAGTATTATGTATGCCCATTGCACACAACATTATTGAACTCGCGTGAGAATTTACCCAATAAAGTGCGTATAGCTTTGTGGCAGCCAATTAATATTTTCCACTCGGTCGACCTCAATCGAAAGCGAAGGTAATTGCTATTAGAATACGAATACACTCTACAACCAACTGACAAGAATGATTAAATACAATATTGTTTTTTTGATGTATGCATCTTCTATGAGCGATACACACATGTACACTCTGTGTCACTTGATTGTTATCTTTTTGTAATGGATGAATGTTTGGCCTTGAACCGGAAGGTACTAATTATAATTATGTAAACAAACAAACTCATCAATTTTAATTTTTGATATAGATCTTCTGGTAGGCATATCTTAGTGTTTTTGTAATAGCAATTAAATCATAATCATACGGTTACACTTTAAACAATGAAATTCAAGAATTTCTCCAAAAATAAGTTTGTACGAATTTTAGATGGTTTATTGAAAAAGAAAAAAAGGAAGAAAGTAAATCTTTTCTTCAAGCTTTCTATGAAAAAAAAAGTATTAAAAATTTGACTTTATTAAAGCATTTTTAATAATGAAAAAAATGCATAATCATTTTTATCAAAAAACCAAACCGACTTCCATGGACCAAAACTGGGTGTTATGGTTTTTCTAATAGTTTCTATAGCCAGAGCTGAACAAAAATTGAAATGGGACCACACTGCAGGCACCAGCTTTCCAGTACAAAAAGAGGTTGTCTGTAAAGCCGGTTTATGGACAATGATTTTACGTGATAACGTTGTCAGAAAACAGGTTGTGTGCTTATGTTTAAAATGAGTCAATTGAAGCGTTTACTTTTTTCAAACAATCATAATTTACAAGAAAAAGCTAAAAAAAATACCTTTTTTTATTTCTCATTATATTAATTTTTTTATTTTAAAAGCTTACAAAAAAAAATTATGCAATTTAAAAGCCAACCATTTTTTACAATGCGCAAAAAGTATAAAAATAATTTATTGAAAACAATCATTTTCATCAAAAAAAGCAAAAAAAAAACATGAATTTTTATCTTCTCATGTCATTAATTCCATTATTTTCCCTAACAACCTATACAAATTTTATACCATCTGAAAGCTTATTGTCTTAGCACAAAATATATATATCAATCAGGTCTATGAGACATCTACAAAAAGAGCTAGAATTTTTTGAACTCGATCAAATTTCATTAAAAAAAAGCAAAAAAAACATTTATTTTTATGTTCTCAGGCTACACTGAAAAAAGTATTATTCTTAAAAACTATGAATCTCGTTCATAAACCCAAATTCATACATTTTTAAGAAAAATTCATTAAATTTAAGCACAAATTCTTTAAAAAAAAGTTTAGTTTTAAGAAAGATTCATAAAATTTAAGAATCAGTTTTCATAAAAGTTTTCCAATGGAAAATATTTTTAAGAATTTTTTTTCAGAACAAATACGAAGGTTTATGAATAAATTCATAAACTTATAGCTCCAATTTGAAAAAAATATTTAGCTGAATCTTAGAATCTGGACATTGTATTTTTATGAATGAAATTCACTATTATTTTCCATTCAGTTGTATTTTGAGTTAAAATAATTTTTAAAATTGACTTTTTTCCTTTGTAAAATTGAAAAAAAAATCTATTTTCAAAGTTACATTTGTAAGTTCATAAATTTTGTGTTTTTAAGTATTTTTTCTTAAAATGAACGTATTTTTTCATTAATCGAAAAATAACGAATATTTTACCGTTATCCTGTATTCGGTATTAAGAACTTATTCTTAAAATTTAAGAATCTGTTCATACTTTTTAAGTTCGAAATTCATATTTTTCCAAAATTTAAGAATTAATTCATTAAATATTATGAAAGTATACATATAATTTATGAAAAAATTCTTACGTTTTGAGTGTTTAAGTATATTTTCTTAAAGTCTGTACTTTTTCATCAATCTAGAAAATAATAACTGTTTTTCTTTTAAATTAAATCCTCAAAGATTTCTTTGAGGATTTAATTTAAAATCTGATATTCAAAATGGAGGGTCGTTATCGAAACAAGTAATAAAAGTTTGTGAACAAAAGACAATATTTATTATAAACAGTGTTAAGCACTTTAACCACGTAAACAATTATGAAGAGTATAAGTACCTACATTTCAACAGTTGTTGGTTCCCGTTGCCTCTTTCCATTATACTCAGATAAGTATAAAAACATAGAATGTTAAAAATTGCTTTCTTTTATATATTAAATATATTTTATTTTTTTTTTTTTGTTATAGGTGCATATTTTAAAATTGAAAATCGTAATTTGATAATTTTGTGAAATAAGGAGGCACGTACGTAGTCTTCAACTTTGGACCGGCAAATGGGGAAAAATCAACACAAAATAAAAACCATATTAAAGGCGATTCTCAACAAATCCTGCAAACTAAAGCAAAACATAGTATTTAGTAAGTATTGCATTTTATTTTATTTCTCTAAATATTAAAATTTTGTTTTAACTTAATATTATCAACATTTCTCAAATTATTCCTAAGTTCTTTATATTTTTATCTTTCCCCAACTTATTCAATTTTGTATTGTGTTTTTTTCAGCTCCAGAGTCTAATGCTGCCGATTACAATAAGGTAAGAGATAATTTAAATTTCTATTTCGATTTTTAAACCAAATAATACATAGTTATTTTATTAATACAAACTTTTTTCTATCTTTCCAGATGATGCATCCATTAAAAAAGTAAAATTAAATTAAAAATTAAATTTATAGTGAAATATATATGTAGTGATAGTGATCAATAAAACATTTTTATAACGATTAAACTTAATAATTTCTTTTATTTTTAAAAACAATTTTAATTTTTTTTGTTTTAGATTTTGGGTTGTTTTCTTTTGCTGTTTCTTTGATTGGAATACAATTTTTTTCAGGAACAAATTAAATGGAATGGTAGTGTATATTATATGCATCTATATAAAAAAAAGCATCAATTTTAATGAAAAGTGTATTACATTTTATGAAAACAATCATAGATCTCTAAGAAAAATTCATAGTTTTTATGATTTTTTTTCATAAAATTTAAGCAACATTTCATTTTAATTTTTACGAAATTTATGAAAAAAATCATAAAATTTAAGAAATAATCTTAAAATGTAAGAAACTTTTCTTAAACTTTGTTCTTAAATTATAAGAAATAATTCTTAAATTGTATGAATTTTTCTTAAAATCTAAGAAACTTTTCTTAGACATGTACAAAAATTTTCGAATTCGTGTATGAACAGAATTCATAAAATTTAAGAACTAATTCTTAATTTTTAAGAAAGATTTATTCCCTTATGAATTTGTTTTAAAAAAGATTCTTAAATTTAATGAATTTTTACATTGGCTCATTTGCCATGAATTTTAACATTAATTTAATGTACAAATTCATTAATTTTATGTACCTTTTTGGTTCAGTGTATGGAATCAATTTTTTTTATTATTTCACCTTTCACATGACGTATCAATCTCATTTCAAAGATGCCTACAAGAGAAGTTAGAATTTTTTAAAGTCAACCATGTCGAATTTAAAGAATGAGATTACGGTACTTCCCACACAGGTGACTGTTCGGGGGGCAACATATCTCCACTGGTGTTTTCAGGTTTTTCGCAAGTTTCTTGATTTAACATTGTGTAGCTTGTAGTTAGTCTACCGTTATGTGTGATATACCATATGAAAGGTAATTGTATCAGGATGCTCATAAAAGTTTAATAAAATTTCTATCTGCTCTTGCTCAAAAGTTATTACCTGTTGAATTCTAAAAACGTGTTTTTAAAAAACTTGTTTCTTCCGTTATTTAGTCAAAACTCACTAAAAGATGTCCTATAAGTTTGAGATTTTTTCAAAGCTTAAAAAATAAGCTAAAAATCAAAAATTACCCCAAAATACCCCTAAAAAACAAGGTGTTTTTCAAAAATTCATATTTCGAAACGCAGAGTGTTGCAAAAAAATCCGTATTAAACGCCTAATTTTTTTCCCTCATCTTTCACCTGGCATCTTTAGAATTGTCAAACAAAATTTCCTTTACCCAAAATCATCATTTTGTCATAGCCCCAACACGTGTACAACGTTCAAACAAAACGTTATACACTTAGGAGCAAAAAAATGGAATCAAAAAATGAGTTCTGTAAAAACGATAATTGGTGAGGATGCAATTGACACACATGAATGTTAATTGCACCATTAAAAAGCTTAAAACAAAAGCTTTAAATCAATGCTAGGAATTAAAAAAACCGTTCACTTTATAAAGATCCAATCAACATAAATGAAGCATGTAAGGAAAAATAAACTGAAATTGAAACAGAGAGTATCTGAAAAATTTACCATTTTAAGAAAATGAACGTCAATAGTAACGTAATGAAAAAAAAACTGAAATTGAAGTAGAGAGTATCAAGAAAATTCAACATTTAGACAAAAATTAAGTGCAATTGATTGACAGATAGCGATGATACTATCGTACTCATTTTTATGTTTTACCAACCATTCAAAAGTAAAAAATTCAAGCTTTTAATTGAAACCATGAAACTTGAATTGAAATTTCAAACTTTGAATTGAAATTTTTTGCCGCACTGCGAAAGTGCGAGAGTGTAACGTTAGAAAATGGCGTCACTTTTTTGTGGTGGCTGCCATGGTTTATCGATATATAAGACGTTATCACGTCAAAAAAAATTAAAATCGTTTTCGAAAAAATAATAACTTATACATATACAAAAAAAAAAATGTTGTAGGTATGCGATTTTGAATAAATAACACTTTTTAATAATAAAAAGTTATTAACTTTTTAATTGAAATAAATAACACTGGTCAACAAGGTTTTTCCTACAAGAACCAAAATATACTTTTCTGAAGGTTTTTGGGGTGCTGAACTTGAATCCGAAATCAGAAAAATTCTTTTATCCTCCGTAAAAATAAAATATTTTTGATTTTGAATTCGAGTTCACAACCTTAAGAAAAATATATTTTAGTTTTTGTGGCAAAAATCTTGTTGACCAGTGACTTAAACGTTAGGTAAAGTTATGTTTGTTTTTGGCTTCTTAACTTAAACTTAAGATATCTAAGACAATAATAAAGATTTAAACAGTTTTTGGAAAAAGAAAATTAGTTCTCATAAGAACTGTAGCAAATTTGTTTGTAATAAATTAGCTAACATAAGAAATTAAGTTTTTTTTTTCATTTTATAACGGTTATATCCTAAAAACGGAGGCCAATCAATTTTTTCTGACTTTAAATTCAAGTTCAAGTTTTTGGAAAAAACCGTCAGAAAAGTATATTTTGGTTCTTGTGGCAAAAAAAAGTTCAATTTTGTTGATCAGTGGAATGACCCGTTTTCAAAAATTGATTTTGAAATATTTTTTTAAAAAAACCGAAAATGTGTTTTTTGAAATTTTTGAAATTTTTTATATAACGTTTACCTTAACGCTTTTGTATAAAATTTTTTTTTTACGAATCATAGACTTGCCCTAACATAGTACCAAAAACGCAAGTATAAACTAACAAAAATTACAATCATTTGAAAATTATAGAACAAAAATTAAAACAATCTAACCTTATGAATAGCTGCTGTTGTCGTAGTGTTTATTTGTTTTTTTTTTTTTTTTGTTAAGATTAGAAGAATTTTTATAAACAAAAACAAATTATTTAAATATAATAAATTTAATGATAAAAAAAGATTTTCAAAGGCCCAATTTATTCACTCTCCATTAAATTTAAAGTCGCCATTTAAAATGGGAAATTTTAAAATTCGGATGCGATTTCACATATGTTCAATTTTTAATGGCAACTTTAAATATAATGGATAGTGAAAAAAAATGGAGCTTAGTTATTCAAGGACAAAAATCGAATTTGAGTAGGTAACCAAAAATTTCAATAGTTTTAAAAATTGACTCCAAGCATAAAACAAATATTTGAACAGAACGGCAACACCTTCAAAAACTAAGATATACATTTTTTCAAAAGACAGAAGTTTATTCTTGTCATTTAGTTGAAAATCAAATTGTTAAAGATTTCTTGGAAAACAGGTCCCCAAATTTTTCAGATTTTTTTTGTAATTAATAAAATACGGGGTGTGTCCAGTGAAAAGGTTTCAATGTAACGTCCTACGTCCAAAGTTGATACTTTTAGTGATGATTTTAGAAAACCCTAACTTTTGTAGGTCTGCCTTTACTCATGTTAATACAAAATTTTCAGTAAATACTACAGGTAGCAAATTCATTAAAGTTTTGATTATATTAAAGGCTGTTCATTTTTTCTTACCCACGATAACTTTTGACTTTGAATCCAATTTTCTTCGAAAAATATGTGTTAAACATACAGAAATTCCAAATATAATTATATACAAATTACTAAATAATTTAAACATTGTGTTTTAAAAATTAAATTTAATATTTCAATTTAACAGAAGAACAGTAATAAACAAAAAAGTCATTTACAAATTTACCACAAAATTCATGCATATTATGATACTTGGAAAAATCTGCATCCGATAAAATCTAAAAAAAAGTGTGCTTCAGTCTTAAGGCGGGAAATCCCTCTGGACGACAGCTTTTTCAATAATTTTTTTTTGGAAAACCGAAAGCATTTATCGAATTTGGAAAAGTATGTAAAATAAAAATTAGAGACCAAAAAAACGAAAAAACACAATGTTTTCTCATTAACAAATTCTTAAAAAAAATATTTATTATAAGAATATTCTTTGACTTTTAGGTTCATGCAATGGTCAGTTATATAAAGAGTGATTTGCATTTTATTTCAAGTCGATAGCTTCATAAGTTTTTGAGTTACGTTGCACGGCGCCAAAAAAACGCGTTTCCAGAAAAATGCGTTTAAAGTTCTCGTTTTTGTACTGTGGTAGGTTCAGAGCCCATGTGTTTCGGGACTATCTAGGGACTTTTGAGGCTTCATTTATGGCTGAGACCACTGAATATAGTTTCTTCGGTTGATAAAAAAATTTACTAGGCAACAAAAAATCTAAAATCAAGACAATCTGACGTCTCTGGAAAAACTAACTAACTATTAAGGGTTTTTCGGTAGTAAGTTAGCAACTGTTATAATAATATGGGTTGAAAGATGAAAAACAGGTATAACTTTTTTCAGAGACGTTAGATTGCCTTGATTTTAGATTTTTTGGAATCAGCATTAAAAAATATGTATCATATGTGTATATAATACCATAGCCTATTTTTGCTAATTTTGAAAATCTCCATTTCGCGATTTGACCTTGAAATCGCGACAAGCGGACATGAGATTTTTCTAGACTTTTGAGATATGTTATAGAATGGCAAAAGGAAGATATTGAGCAAAAAAAAATTTCTACTTACATTCATTCCGAGATTTACCCCTTTTTTCTCTTTATTTGACTGTATTATTTATTTTCTTTGATCTCCACTATTTAATTTAGTTTATGACTTTAAGTGAAGAAACTGCAAAGCTTTGCAAACCTCTGAACTTTTCAAGGAAATGTTAAATTAATTTGACACCAATTTCATCCTTGACTCAAAGAGTTCAAAATTATGGAAAGACTCAATTAAGTGACTCGCAGTGTTAAATAATATACACACGATATATGAATAATCATAGTGTTGTTTTAAAGTTGTAATTGTTGTTGCTTCTGTGGTTGTTGGATTTCATTAGATCACGTATGTGCCGGTACACGTAACGTAACTACAAATATATCAAAAGCATCTAGTTTCTAGTACATCCGCATGACAAACATGAATTGGATGGATATTCCCATAGTGCTTGAGGGTTAACTTCCTTTTTCCGATGTTTTATTTGTATCGCATTGAGAAATGAACATTGAATAATTGAAGAGACAAGTACGTTCTACTCTACTTTACTCTTTGGTACATAGACCTAAAATATATTTTATTTGCTACTCTCAACATATCTATAGCTGCTGGCATTGGCATCCCAAAAGTCCTGCGAGTTTCTATCTATTTCGGCTTTACTATCCAACAATTCTCCCTATTTTCGAGTTTGTATTTATTTTTGGGGTTTGTTTTTGTGTTTGTTTGTAATTTGCAATTTGAATCCACTAACCCTTCAGAAATAAATTGTAGAGTTGCAAGCTATAGTTAGTTCGAGGCGAGAGTAGGTAAGTTCATTTCTGTCCTAACTGGATGCGAGTTGAGTATATTTGGGTTTTTGGAAGAATCATCTAGTTACTCTGTGGTTTATTATTTTTGTTATTGAATTATTTTAGGGTGCTTCAACAATTTGATTAGAAAGTGTTTTTGTATACATATCGGGCTTCTTAATTTAAAATCGAATTTAATTAACAAGAGATAACACAGAGAACAGAGTAAGGTCTATATTGACAATAAGAATGAGCACTTATTGGATTACGTAGTACCTTGAATTCAAAATTTGAAGTTATAATTTCAATTTGATTTACTTTCAAAGGGAACTGAATAGTTAATAATTTTATGAAGAAAAAAATAGGGTGATAAAGTTGCAAAGTTATCAAAATTGGCTTTGAAATTATATATTTTTGGAAAAAGTACATCAAACATATAATTTTTTTTTTTTTTGTATTTTTAAACATTTTTTCGGTTCGGTCTTTGATCTTTAAACTATCAGAATAACTGTAATTAAAAAGAAATATGGAGGCATTCGAAGCTCTTTTGAATTGTATGCTGAACGATGTGGCCAAGAGAGACACCCACTTTCTCTACTGAAAATAGTTTTTGGCAGTTTTATTTCATGCCATTTGAAGTTTGAAGTGTTTCAGAAACTTTGCAGTGTTTTACATTACACACGCTCCGCTTTTTTTACATTCGTTTTCGATTTGTACATGTGAATTTGTTCTTTACTTCCTAGAAGTTTCCAACTGACAAAACAGCTTCTTGTAAATTGAAATATTGCAAGTAAATGCTTCTATAGAGCTTGCATAGAGCTTGCTGCAGAAGAAAATTGCAACTTGTTTAACAACTTCTAATTAGTTGTTGAAATACAGTTAAAGAAATTAACCGAAGAAAACTAATTTTTCGGATACGCTTCAGATAATGAACTTCCCAACAAACAATTTTGCTTCTGTAAAGCTTTACAGGTGCTTCTATAGCTTCTGTAAAGCTTTATACAAGCAAAATTGTTATTTGGGTTATAGAAGTTTAATAGCGTTTTCGTTTGGTTGTCTGGGACTGTCCGGAATTCTTCCCAACGATTCTAAAACTGGCACTCAATGACCCTTCTAATTCTGAAAAGAAGAGAAAAACGATTCCGAGTTTTGAGGCAGAATCAAAACGAGAATCACACACACATGTTTACATTTAAGACGTGAAAGTAATGAAATGTTGTTGTTTATTGTTCATTTCTAAATATTGAGATTTTTTGATATGCCAAACTTTAATTTATATTAAAATGAAGAAAACAAAAATAAAAGACAACTTTTTATGAAATAATCACAAATTCAAAGAAACTCAAACTTCAGAATCAAAACGAAGTATCCCGGAGCGTTCTAAGAATTACAAAACGCTATAAAGGAAGTTTGATCCTTGAAAAGATTTGGTTAACAAGCTTCTATAACTACTGTTTAGAGTTTTTCGGTAAGATCTTAAAATCTCTATAAGAATCTTAAACGAAGCTTTACCGAAGCTCTACCGAAGCTTTGAGATGTGACAGATAGCTTCAAAAGAGCTTGTATAGCTCTTTCATACATGTCTTATCGAAATTTAAAAAAACAATTACAAAAATAAAAAAGAATAAAAAGAACTAAGATAAAATTCATGATATGTGTGGATCAGAATCAAAACCCATTTTATCCACTTTTTTTGATTTCGAGTAAATCGAGAAAAACTTGTATCTCGTAAACGAAACATTTTTTAGTAATTTTTTAAATGCAGGATTGATTCAATTAGGATTCCCTACAGTTTAAGTCCAGAAATCGTGATCTGAGGGTTTTAGTTTTAGAGTTATACCCAAAACATATATGGATAGAATGGATTTTGAAAATCACCTCTGAATTTCAGTCCAAAATAAGAAAATATGGCATTAAAAAAAAACTCAATTAAAAACGAGAAAACTTTATTTCCTTTTTTTTAACTACGCCTACTTTCTTGAACAAATAAATTCAAACCTAAATGCCGAAATTTTTTTTCAAAAATCCGTATACATTTTCCGATATTCCCATCTAATCTCATCCCATGGATAAAATGGTTTTTGAATTTCAAATTTATTTTAGAAATAATTTTTTGAATGGATATAATGGATTTTGATGCGAATAAAATTGTTTGGATATAATGGGTTTTGAAACAAAAACTCAAGTGGATAAAATGGGTTTTGAAATTAACCTTTAACTTTGTGGTCTGATTTCTACGCCAAAAAATGAAATTAAAGACTCAAACTTGGGCGCAACGTATGTATTTGAATAATAGAAACAAAACCTCATACCTAAGTCATTTTTTTTTTTTTTGAAAAGTGGATATAATGGGTTTTGATTCTGATCCACACATATATGTATGTATGTAAAATCAAATCACAACCAATTATATTAGAAACTGCTTTTTTTCCAGGAATTTTGTTTGTTTTTGTTATTGTTTCTATAATTTTACTAAGACTTTTATTAAAGATCTAAACAAGCTCTTCCGAAGCTATTTATATCAAATTTCAAAGCTTCGCTAAAGTTTCAGTAAAGCTTCGTTAAACCTTCTTATAGACCTTAAAAGGACATTGTTATAAAGGGTAAAACTTGTATAACGTTGTTCTTGTTCCTTGCCCAACAATTGCTGGACCTGCTATGATGCATGGTCGTGGTGAATTTAGCTTTCTTCTTCTTGCTTGACGGTGAGATGGTTACTCGCGAGTTGCTATCTATCATTCTTTGCTCTTTTCGTTTTGTTGTACTATTAACAGTGTTCCTAGGATTTGAGCAATGTTTTTCCTTGTCCTTTTTATCAATTGTTTACAGTGAACTAATCTGCAGAATTATTTATCTTTTTCATTAAGGTTTCAAGATTTTTGTATGATGCAAGTAAGAGAGCATGATTTCTGTCTTACGTTGTTTGGCTACGCTCATCACTACTATCATGCCACTGTTAACGGTTAAATCTTCAATAGAGTTCTTTGGAAGCCACATGGAATTTTTTCCTGACAGCTATTGTTTTGAGAATCACTATTCTCTTCCACTTCAGAGACCTTCTTATGCAATGACTCTTTTTTGCCTAGTAAGATGCTTTAGTGTTTGAGGAGATGTTTACCTATTTTTCTATGTACATTTTTTAGATTGCAGCTAGATCACAGAGTTTTTGGTGACTTCAACTTTGTTTTTTTTGATGTAAAAAGTATGTATGTTCTTTCGTAACATCTAAATTGCTTAACATAATTTCACAAATGAGGTATCCTTAGAAGCGTCTTTATCACCCGTTGGTTAAATATCTTATAAAATTCATATATATAAGGATATAAAGGGTCAAAAGTTACGCACTAAAAAGCAGATATTTTACGATGTTTAGTGGCTTTGCCACCACGTTTAAGTTATGTTAAGGCCCTAAAATATTTTAAATAAAAATGATCAGCTTCAGCAGAAACTTCAATATTATGTCCAGGATATCAAATAAGCACATTTTGGTTACTTATAGAAAAATATTCTTTTCGAAACGTGTATTATATATGTACTAACTTGATAAATACAATCATTTTACCAAAATTCATCTCAAAAACAGATGTCACTCCATAAAACTCATTGGTTTTAAAACAACTTGTTTGTAGAAAAGGCCTAATGAAGCATTATTACATACAAAATTTGTGGAATTTCTTAAACTTCTGATATTTCCAACATAAATTCGAATATTAGTTAGGCGTTGCACTAGTTTACACATACTTTATTAGTCTAGTTTGTGTTACCAATATTTCTCAGAGCTTATTGAAAAGCTCTACTAAGAACTTTACTAATGAATTTCATCTGAAATTTATGATTCCAAAATGTTTCATTTTTGGTGGTTACCAAATCGACCATAGAATTCCGATCTGAGTTCTGTTAGTAATATGTCATATCAAAATGAAACACATACAAAAAAAAATATTCTGAAATATACCCCAAAAACCAGTGCCCTACTAAAACGTACTCCTCTCTCAATCCAGAAATACCATAACATAAAACAAAGAGAACATCGATATATGCAAAACAGAGTTCCATATAAAATATACGAAGCAATTGAGTTTTAAATTTCAATGAAATTACAGCAAGGACGAACCAACCGACCGACGACGATTCAATATTCATTCGTTCCAAAGTATTTATAAGGATGTGTGTGTTTGTGTGTGCCACATTCAAATATAATAATATTGCACATGGACCCAAATAATAGCCGCTAGCTGCTTCCAGAGAATAACCAATCACCGAGCGCAAAATGCTAATGAGAAATATAGACACATCGATAACACCATTTATCCCACATAAATGGTTGATTATGTAAATTTTAAGTCCAGCGGGGTTGCTGACCGAATTAATGTGTGCGGGAGACTGTGTTCGGAACTTCATTTGGAAATATTATGATGTTTGTGTGGTGCGTCTATTAGAGGATGTTGGTATTCGACTCGTAGCACTCAAATAGAATTAATATTTTAAGGAATTTTATATTTTTATTTTCCAGGTTTAATTGCGATAAAAATTTAAAAATTGAAAATCTTTTAACTTTAAATGGAATTTTATCAAAAAAATTGTTTGATTGAAAAATCTGTTTTTCCATATAAATGATTTCTACTAACGTTAAATTCATATAAAAAATATTTTAATAAAATGATTTAATCTTCAAAAAGTTTCAAAATGTTATATTATGCCTCTGCTACTCTTCGGTACTCTTGTTGCATTTTAAGGATTCAAGTGATGTCATGGGAAACTGGAAATATCTACCAATAAAGTCCACGATAGGTGTTTTTATGGAAGTGCTTTGTTGCCAATAACAGATCAAGAAGTTTCCACCTGCTCAGGGAACAATTTACAGCATAAGCCAACTAACATTTCAGTTGAATTAATGTAGCTATTACCGAAACAGCCTTTCTGCTTCTATTAATTTTTAGTAAAGCTCCCAAGTAACAAGTTTGGCTTCCATAATGTCCAATGTTTGATTCGACAATCTTTAGTTTGTATACGTTTAGTTTAAGGCTTACTTATGCAAGTCAACCATTTTGGAAGAAAGGTGGTATCCTTAAGGCTATCTAAAAGTTTTTGAAAGAAACCTTGTAAAAATATTAGGTAGTCAAAGAACCCAAGTAACAATTTAGCTTTCAAAAGGGTCAATGCAAGCTATTTTTTGGCTTGCATTAGAAGAAGGACAGGGCTTCTACAAGTCAGTTTGGCGCATTTTACCGAAATTGCATAGGACTTTCCTTCACAGGTAATCCACAAGCTAATAGCTTGTGACAAATAGCTTTAAATGACCTTTAGGAGGTCTTCCTGCAGAGAGTTTATCTAATGCACAAACCGGATTACTTGCGTATTATGTTATAATAAGGCCTTATAGAAGTTATTATAAGATGTTATTTATGGAATTTTATTTCATTATTTTTGTTTTTTTTTTTTATTTTTTTCTATTTTGAATTTTCTACTTTTTATTATATTTTATTTTATTTTATTTTATTTTATTTTATTTTATTTTATTTTATTTTATTTTATTTTATTTTATTTTATTTTATTTTATTTTATTTTATTTTATTTTATTTTATTTTATTTTATTTTATTTTATTTTATTTTATTTTATTTTATTTTATTTTATTTTATTTTATTTTATTTTATTTTATTTTATTTTATTTTATTTTATTTTATTTTATTTTATTTTATTTTATTTTATTTTATTTTATTTTATTTTATTTATTTTTATTTTATTTTATTTTATTTTATTTTATTTTATTTTATTTTATTTTATTTTATTTTATTTTATTTTATTTTATTTTATTTTATTTTATTTTATTTCATTTATTTTCATTTTTTTCTATTTTTGTTTTTTCTCCTATTTAAGATATTCCACTGCTTTTTCTGTTGTTCTGAAATGATGAGAATATTATTTTAATTGAAAAAGAATACATTTTTTATTTTCACATGGCCCGGCCAGGAATCGATCCCACGTACCTCTCCATACCACACATTTGAATGCAATATTTTTTTTAATGCGTTCCAAACATTGCATATCTGCAAGATAAAAAATTTTGCATACTTACAAGTGAAAAACATTGCAGGCTGCCTTTAAACACTTCTATGTAGTCTTAAGGAGACCTCATTTCTTTCCAAAATGGTTGACTTGCGTAATCAAGCACTAAGCGAAACCTATACAAACTATAGCTTGTCGAATCGAAAAAAAATGGACCTTATGCAACCGTTCTAAGGAAGCCTTTTATTTTTAAGTGACAGAAGGCTTCTATAAGACCTGTTCCAAGAGGTTTTTGTAAGTACGCAATGTTTTCATCTATGTTTTTCACTTATTGATATGCAAAGTTTTTATCATCATTTTTATCATTTTTATAATACGGACGAAGTTGGTAAAAACAAAGAAGAATTCACGATTCTTGATACTGATAGTATTAACGAGGCTTAAGTGGATTCTTGGCTGTTTTTATTGCAGCTGGAAGGGTCTATTTTCTTTCAATGATAGAACTTACATTTTTCTGTTGCTGGTGTTGTTAGTAATTTGAACCTGGATTCACTCCCATTTTCGGTAACACTCATCAAATTTAAGTCTGGCGCTGGCATGTTTATTTTTTTCTGTCAAAAGTGACTGTGAATCGAGATAACAAAGAGTAAAAAAAATTAATTTTTGACAAGATAACGTCTTATAAATCGATGAACGATGGCAGCATCAACGAAAAAGTGACGCCATTTTCTTCCGTTCGGCTTGAAATTTTTAGCAGTGTGGCAAAAATTTCAATTAAAAATAAACTATTGTAGGCAAATCATTTTTCAATAGCTTATTTAAAAGATAATAACCTTAAGTTGAATACTAATGAAGGATTTTTAAAAGTTTCATTCTTTAATAGTAGGTATAGGTCAAACTGCTGTTCAAAAGATAATAAAAAAAGATTAGGAATCTATCACGGAATTTTTTTAAAGTCATCTACTTTCAAGGGGTATTTTTGGATGGGATGGGCAATTTCTCTTTGCGTTCAAAAAATCTCAAACTTATATAGAACATAAAAGTTAATGGTTCTTATTCTTAATTTTGTACTGAATAACGGGAAAACAATTTTCTTGTCCCAAGTTTTTTGACCGTTTTTAACCGTTTTCTATTTTTATCTTTTTTTCTTCAACAGATAAATAACTAAAGTTTATACTGTAGATAGATAATACCTAGGTAGGAATATATTTGTGCTACATTTCAATCAATTCTCAAATTTGAGATACCGGTAAAATAAAGTTTTATTTTTCAACACATTTTTTTTTTTTTAACAGATAAAAATTTAATTTAACTTGAAGCTACATAATTTTAAATTAAAAAAACTTCGGAAATACCTCAAAACTCCTGCGGAGATCTATTGCCCATGACCACGACTAGCCACCAATGTGAAAAGTACTGTATTCTCAGTTTGAAATTTCGATATGGTTGGCTTTAAAAAATTCTAACTTTTTTTTTAGGCATCGTAGAAATATTATTGAAACGTCATATAAAAGGTGAAATAATAACCTTTTAGATAATATTAAATTTATTTGAGGTTTTCATTTAAAAAAATGGACTTTTTGATGAAAATTGATTGGGTTCAAAATATTCTAACCCTTTTTGTAGTGTTTGTTGTGCTGACATGGTTAATATGAATAATTTGAGCTGACTTTCTTGATCTATCAGCTATTTGACGCAGGGCTGCAGTCGTTCACATAATACGAAAGAGCAGATCACACAGGCGATGTTAAGGAGACTGATTCCTCTGTAATTTGGCTCTACTCCGAGTGTCTCCTTTCTTAAGAATCGGGCATTCTGAGGCCATTTTTTCATCCGACCATATCTGGCTCTGGGCATATTGGACTCAAGACATTCTTGCTGATTTTTTGATGTAAAACTGAGTTTAACACCGAGTCTAGAAGAAGAAAGCTAATATTCACCTTTTGGATATGCAATAAAATATTCATACAAAATTCATTGCACTGAAATCAGTTGTTTTGTTGCATATTTCAGAGGTTGCATAATGATGAGTGATTAACCTAATAATAAAAGAATTCTTATTGTACACTACATGTCGATGAATAATAACAATTTCTTAATTGTATAAGGTATTCTAAAGCTGATATGGTATATTTTCATCCATAGAATTATTGCTTCAAAACCCTCTTAAATGAAGGACAAAAGAAGTTTTAGTTACGTAAGATATCCTTAAAATGTTTACCTTCGCTTAATTGCATTGTCACTTATATACCTTCAAAATTGAAAGGATTCTTTATTTAAAATTATATACAAAACAAGGAAAAGATAACATTGTATTGAAGCTGCAACCTCTGTGCTCCATAACCTACTTTAAAATTGAATTTTTGCTTTCAAAAACAATAGCTTCGGCTTCTTGCAACAAAAGGTTGAGCCAACCAACAACTAACGCTGAAGTTTGTAGAGAAAATTGCAATCCTATACTCGAATAACAATTTTTTGTGAAAGAAACCTCAACAAAGAAAAGAGATGCACCAACACCAGCCATAATCAACATCACCTATTTCTATAGAACGTTTTTGCTTGCTACTCGCCCAAAGCCAAAATCTAATAAATAGATGCAATTACCATAAAACTCGATCTATCGCAATAAACAACAAAAGTGAAGTGCTAACAATGCCGTTATAAGAAACTATTAAATCAAAAGCATCACTTTCATCTCTCTCTCTCGCTCCCTTGCCCATCACTATAACCATCACCCATCACTACCATGGTCATCAAACGCCATATACTCCAATCTCCCATCACCCAATCTCTCATGATACAACATCTCCTGAACTAAAAACTAAAAAGATACAAAGATACAACGTTGTTCTGCAGACAATATTCTCTCCTCTATACTCACTCTAATATATATGAGTTTAGTGTACCTATACCAGATTGCTTTTGTGTGTCGAATCGTTTCAAAAAGACTGAATCGAATATGTTTTGAGTTCGTCCTACCTTCCTACCTTATCTCTATTCTATATGTTCAGAGAAAAAAAGGATGGTGTGAGCCTGAAGCCTCTGAGATGAGATCCCCGTTGGAAATCACGTAATGAGGTCAAGTTGCATTTTTATTCGGTCGTTTTGTATCTTATTTTGTATCTCTGTTTTTTCTTTGTGTGTTTGTTTTTTTTTATTAATATTTTGTAGGTGCGTGTGTGTGTTTTTTGTGAAATTGTCACACGCAGACAAAATCAAATGAAGTATGTTGTCGTTATTAAGCTCGCAAAGAGGTATTTCAAATCAAGAGGACTTTCTCTATCATTCAGACGCAATTTAACGCTGCTGTAGACAATCAAAAGAACTTGAAACGAATCACAAAAAATATTAGAAGCAGACATAGAAATATATAATTTTGTTTTAATTTAATTGACAATCATGCAGAAAATATTGATAAATTCATATGGCTTACTGTTTCGTAAAAAATAACCTTATAAAGAAATCTGTGATACTTAGCAGGGTTACTTCTGAAAATTACCAGGTGGTAGTTACCAAGTTAACCCGTGATTTTTTCTGAGGCAACCTGTGATACTTACTAGTCTGTGATAATAACCAATGTAACCCGTGATACTTGGCAAGAAACTTGTGATAATTAACAGGTAACCTGTGATACTTTCCAGAGCAACCTGTTATATTTTGCAGATAAATCTGTGATACTTAGCAGAGTATCCTTTGATATTTACAAGGATAATCCGTGATATACTTAAAAAGAGCAGGCTGTGATACTTAGCAGGGAAACCCCTGGAACCAAGATAATCCGTGATAGTTGCCAATGCGACCTGTGATACTAAACAGTGAAATCTGTGATACCTAACATGCAACTTCAGATACTTACCGATACAGCCCGTTATATTTACTAGTGCAACCTGAGATACTTTCCAGAGCAGCCATTGATACTAAGCCGGGAAATCTGTGATACTTCTCTAAGCAACCTCTGATACTTTCTAGGACAATCCGTAGTACTTACCAAAGTAACCTGTAATACTTGCCAAGGCAACTCGTGATGTTTACCAAGGCAACCCGTGATACATACTAAAATTTTTTGTGATACTTCCCAGAGTTACCTGTGATACTATATCGGGTAATGTGTGATACTCATCTGAAACTTACCAGAACAGCCTATGATACTTAACAGAGTAATCTGTGATACTTACTTACTAGAGCAGCCTGTTTTACTTTGCTGGGAAATCCGTGGTAATTAGCAGGTTAACTTCGGAAATTTACCAGGACAATCCGTGGTACTTACCAAAGTAACCTGTGATACTTCCCAAGGCAACTCGTGATGTTTACCAAGGCAACCCGTGATACATACATACTTCCCAGAGTTACCTGTGATACTATATCGGGGAATGTGTGATACTCATTTGAAACTTACCAGAACAGCCTATGATACTTAACAGAGTAATCTGTGATACTTACTTACTAGAGCAGCCTGTTTTACTTTGCTGGGAAATCTGTGATATTTAGCAGGTTAGCATCGGAAATTTACGAGTAAAATCCGTGGTACTTACCATGGTAACCTGTGATACTTCGCAGAGGAGGCTGTGATACAAAGCAGTTCAACTCCTAGAACTTACCAAGGTAATCCGTGATAGTTACCGGGAAAACCTGTGATACAACTTCATATACTTGCCCTTACCGCCTGTGATACTTACTAGGTCAACCTGTGATATTTTTCTGAGCAGCCTGAAATCTGTGATACTCATCTGAGCAACATCTGATACTTACTAGAAAAATCCGTGATACTTACCGCAGAAGCCAGTGATACTAAGCAGGGTAACCTGTGATCTTCCCAGAGCATAGTCGTCTAAAGTTGAACCTATTCAAATAGTTTGAAGCAATACCAGTTGTTAAAAAGGTAGAAAACTATAAAAGGATATCTTTGATGCCAACGCGTATAAGGATTCGTCTGATTAAAATGAGGCAGTTGATTAAGGTTCAAACACTTCTTTAACCTACCTTTACTTAAACTTTATTTTTCATTTAAAGAACTTGAACAGAAAAAGCTTCATTTTATCAACTATTAATAACTTTAACTTTTTCAAATTCCTCGAAATAAAAATGTTAAACATGCTTCATTTTGTACTTAACCTCATTCTAATTCCGTAACATTTAACCTTTTAGCTCAACTTATTCATGAAAAAAAAAAAAAAAACAAGATATTGAACTAACGATGCTGATGCATATAAAGTTTTATCAGCAAACAGAGGCTTCCACATGTCGATATTGCTGTTACTTGTGGGTTTTGCAATTCATAGATATACCTTCCCTTAGATTATAGGCAAGATGATGTGTGTGCTTCTTCCTGGCCTCCGAACTCCGATCCGAAGCAAGCCAGCAAGCACGGAACTTAATGATGGGAGAGAATTCAATTAGCAGTATCTAATCCACCGCAATCCACATCGAAACATGCTCCCTTATCCGAGACTACATAGGTGTATCTATATTCTCTGTATAAAAGTAGATAAACCTACCTCTACGTTAAACCTACCTACAACATTGTGCTGCAGCAACCAGTAATTTTAGTCGAATTTGCTATAGAAATGTATCGCAAATTCCTGTAATTTCCGTTCCAGCATGCAGCAAGCAGCAAGTACTCGCATATTACAGAAGCGTGTAGTACCGAACCGATTCACCGATTCAAGCTGAAAATGAAGTCGATCGACCGATATGAGGACGATGCCACCGTAGACCGACCGATGAATGGAAGGAGCAAGAATGGAGGATGAATTTGTCTCTTCACTTCACTAAATAATTATTCAGTCGAGTGTGAGCTGCATGGGCGTTCCTAATTCCAACCAGCCAGCCAGCCAGTTCCCCGAATGCGAGATTCTATAGCAATCCTATAAAGCTTCTCTGGGCTCTTTTATAAATGATTATAGGTAGAATGGACAGATTTCTTTCCTATTAACTCAAATTGACCAGAAAGCACACACGTCTTTAAGAGTTTTAGTTTAATCAGATAGACAGATGGAAAAACATACAAACAGACAAAAGATGCTGTATACAAGCTACGTGCAATTTTAATAAAACTCGAGGGGGTTTTTTTATTTAATGGAAAATCGCCAAAATATAGCTTCGAGCTGATGATACACTGTTAAATTGCCATTAACTGATGTTTGTCTTTGTAATTTTTTTTTTTTTTTTTTTGCTGAGCAATTTAACATTGTTTTGATGCACAGACGACAGACAGAAGAGAATCGAGACATAAACGATTACGACAAATTCATACAGCAATTTTACTGATGATTGAACAGAAATTGTGGAAAAAAGAATAGAATGCATTTTTATTGGAAAAAATTGATGTCGATTGGAGTTTTGTGTGGAGTAAAGAGTAATAGTACATTATTAAGTTGTATTGTTAATTTGGGGGAGTCTTGAGCAATGTTTATAGAATATCAATCGAGTAGACTAATGTTAGGTTTAGACAAGCAAGTATTTGGTACTTTTCAACCCCAACGGCTAATCTGGTCATAAATGTTTTTTGTAACGTTTGCATTGCTTTTAAGTACAATAGCGTCCATCACTTCCACCAAGGCTGTATCAATTATTTTGAAGATATTGACACTTTTCCAATTCTACAGAATCTTCAAAAACCTGGAATTCCACCGCACCACCGCTGCACCACGTCCGCACCATGATCAAAAATTCTATTCTCGTACTAAAACAAATGTTTAAGTCGTCTTCAAAGTTATTTTGACTTAGGCAACAAATTGCTTAAGTTCGTACCAACATGACTTGGTGGTCGAGTGGTTAAGGCCTTGGACTTCTAATTGAAATTGCTCTGGATACTCGGGTTCGAATCTCCTTCTCGTCGGTAGTTTTTTTTTTTTTTATTTTTTTAATTATCCAAAATTATGTATCATGGTGCAGTGAATTTTTCATACAAAATTAAATGGTGCGGACGTGGTGCAGTCGTTGTGCGGTGGTGCATCGAAATTTTCCACCAAACAGGCGGTGCGTGGTCAAATTTTTTTTTTATTTTTTTCTTTAAAAATTCAATTTCTATTTTAACTCGTTTCAGAAGATATGTTGAACATGCTTTGAGGCTAATCCGTTGTCGAAAATCTTTTTGAAGTCAATGAATGGTATGCAAGCGCATATAAACAGTAATGAACACTCTAAAAGTAAGGGCGATACAGATTCATAACACTAAAATACTATTTTACTAATTTGTTTGCTTGCTCACAGCGCATGTTTATTTTCCTATTCCATTAGAGCTGCTTTCGGCAAAAACTTAATAATATTTTTTAGAGCAATAACAATCTGAAAAATCATTTGGAGACAGATAGTCCTTTGGGGTTTTTTCTTCTTGTTTGAAGATGGCAAGGATGAAAGAAAAGTAGTTCCATGGGGTACCTTACGTTCAGTATTAAAATTTCTACTCTAGTTCACTAAATATTTTTTTTTAAATGTTTAAAAAAATACTCCGAAAAGTTCAACAAAACGCGCTTAGTGATGTTTAAAATCGTTGATATAACTCGATCAGAAAAACATTTGTACGAATGAAACAACCAATTACAAATCAGTCCATATTCGAAGCATTTGGTTCAGTTTGTAACGCAAATGACTTTTATTAACTTTTTTACGAAGTTTTACTTTTTTAAATATTTTTATCGTTAGTCTGTATAAGCTTTAAAAAACATAGTTAGGTAAGGTAAATAAAAATGAATCAATGGAACTCCATAATTCAGTTCTGGAAAAAAAAAAAAATGCGGGTAATATGGGCCACAGTGTTTGATTTGGTCTACCACGCAATTATGTTTTTCGAGGAACTAGAAAAGGTGGAACGAAGTCCGCCGGGTCAACTAGTTTAACATAAATTTGATGTTAAAACACTTGAAAATACTAAAATTGCAGCAAATGTAAAGAAAGTAAAATTTGACGTACGTCTTCCACATCCGTCGCTTGGTACAGTCTTTCACTATAAAAAAGGTTTAAAGGGTTTGAATGTGTGAATGGTTTGATTTTTGCCATTCAATACCTACACTACACACGGTCCATATTTGTCACACTTGATTTACCAGCACCAAAATATCGCTTTATACAGGGTGTCCCAAAAGTTAACGTCGAAATGAAAACGGTAGATAGGTTAGGTGGTTTTAACTCAGCTGAATCAGTTTTAAAGCAAATTTTTTGCCCAACTTAATACTAAAAAA
The DNA here is from genome assembly GCF_945859705.1 of Episyrphus balteatus. Lineage (NCBI taxonomy): Eukaryota > Metazoa > Arthropoda > Insecta > Diptera > Syrphidae > Episyrphus > Episyrphus balteatus. The sequence continues at coordinate 132,358,440 of NC_079135.1, read as the reverse complement.
ATTTACATGACTCTAATTCAATGAACCGTAGTGTAAAAAAAATGCACTACGATGTTTCAGCAAGTTACCTTAAAAGTTGGTGAGTTAGATTCTCTTTTCAAAATGGTATAACATTGTTGAGAATATTCCATAAATAATGGAGATACAAATTTTTTTCTTAAGAAATCCGACTTTTTTTTATTAGGTTAATTTTTCCATATTTTTCAATTTTTGTACCCTTTCAGAACTGAATTTGTATTTTTAAAAAGTAGTAAAGTTGCTGATTTTTTAAAAGATAAAAGAAGTTAAATTAATTTTCTTAAAGTAATAGATGGTAGATTACGATTTAGCAGAGATTTATGAATGAAAATAGTGGAAAAATTTAATATATTCCACAAAAAAATTTACTAGTACAAAAAATGTCTAAAATTTACACAAAAATTCTAAGAAATAAATAATACCAAAAATCGATCTCTATTATCTAGTTCTTCCACAATTTACCTAGAATTGATACAAACATTCTATAAAAAATGTAATTGCTTGTCAGTAAAATATCAACAATTGATGCAAATCACGTTTAAAGTTTCAATTTTTTTTCCATTGAAAAGAAAAATCATCCTGTCGTTTTTACTCCGAATCTGAACGAATAACTAAAAATACTTGCATTGAAATGACACCACTCTACAATGTTTATTTTCAAACTTTTATTATTATTTGCTCGGAAAACATCTGAACATTAAACTGAAATTTATATGAAAATCTACTACATTCGTTTTGCTGTTGTTCCAAAAATAAAAGTAAAACATTTCCACGTGTGTGCAGCAGGAATAAATGAAAAATTTGCTTTTGAAACATGGCAAAAGACAAATTCTTGGAAAATTCATTTGTATATCCTTTCGGTGTTCTATTAAAAAAATAAAAGCTGTATTACCTACTAGGAAATAGTCAAAAATAGACTTGAATTTTCTATGAAAATCAATGGATTTAAATACAAGAGCTTGTGATCAACTGAAAGTATTGATGCTAGTATTTTTTTAATACCTTGTGGCCTGATGGCATGATGCAATTTCATTGTAAATGGAACCCTTTATGATTGAAAACTGGGCAAGCTTACATTCGAAGAAGAAATCAAATATTATTTTGACAGATAATTAGTTCCTTGGAATCACGGATGAAACCAGCGATTCAGTGAAGAATCCATCAGGAAATCATTTATATACCAGAATATTTCTCAATAAATTTCATGCGGTTTTTAAAATATTCAAGAGGTTAAAGTTTCAAAACTCGAATTGCTTAGTCGTGTTGGAACCTCAAAACACGAGTTCTGTGGATTGTTTAACAAAAAATAAAACTGCAAGTTTTCGTTCACTAAGTTTTTCAACTTTGCCAACATTTTTCAGAAATCATGCCTTAAAATTTGCACTATAGTAAATCTTTAAACATGAACATGTTACTTAACTCAAAAGAAAACCCATTAAAGGTACATTATATAAAATTTCTACGAAAAACTGCATATTTTAAAAATGTTTTCATTTGAATGTCAAAGTGAAGTTTTGTAGGCGTATTTTCCATGTTTTCTTTTAGAGCTCTAAATTGATATCGTTATAAGAGAAAGACTAAAATCTTAAAACAAGCTAGTTATGTGCCCGTTGCAAAGTTGTTTCAATTTTATAGTAAAAGTTGTATATTCCTTGAAAAATACACAAAAAAAAACTATAAGCATGCAATAACAATCTTGCAATGTCAAATAAACGTTGCCATCGGGTATAAAGGTAATGATTTTCATTGTTCGCACAACCCTTAAAAAATACTATTAACCAAAAAGAGTGCATATTGCCTTCAACAATACATACAACCAACATTGTGAAGAAATTGGAAATATTAGCGTGTTGCACGAAATGACTTATATGCAGCATATGCTTGGTGGATATGAATGGGAAACGGTACCAAAATGTCTTCAAGTACCCTGTCGCACACAGCAGGAGTACAAAAAAAAAGTGATAGAAAACTTATGCCACATGCCGCATGTTTTGGTTTTTAAATGAGCATGAAATTACATTCTTTTAAATAAATCAGAGTTGGATTTGGAATGAAAAATTGTAAAAATAGTTTTCGATATAAATAGATGATTGAATTTACAATTTAATCTATTTAAAATCTTTTTAACTATGAGTAAGCGTTACAATCTGCAAACTTCGTTTACATGATTTCGGAAGGAAGCTTTATATGAACATGAATGTAAGAAAAAACCTCCTGAATGTAAGATAAGGACCTCCTACTGGCAGCAGATAAGGTAGTTGCTTCAGGGCCCCACACTTCAACTTCAAGAGGTATGACAATAGCTTAAAACCAGGGTCGTAACTTAAGAATGAAATTTTAATTTTGTGGTTCCTACTGTCCAAATTCCGTGCAACTTCGGAAGAAATTATGCGTTCGGTAGGACCAACATTGAGTACATAGAATGGCACTAAAGGTTGATTATTACTAGAGCCCTTGCAACATAACTATTCAAGAATTAATAAGGTCTCTGGTGTGAATACGGGTGGTAAAACAAATTGTACGAAGTGTTAAAGCAACCAAAAAAGTAGATTTTACTGCGGAATTAGACAACGCTAACTTAACATTTCGATAAATTTTGCGAAATAACCTTGCATACTTAATGTCAATAACACGGTGTTACAAAAATGAGGTTTTTAAAAATATACGGTAAAAAAAACCGTTTTTGCCCCTAACTCCAGATTTTGGGGGTGTTAGGGACTTTTTAAATACCGTTTCGTAATCAGTGCGACTAGCTCTACAAAACGTGATAGTTCTCCTTCCGCGTATATTTTGAGTGTTACATCGTGTAATTTGCAGCGACACAAAATGGATAACAAATAAGATTAGTGATTATCGACTAGAATCTATTCAATAATAAAGAATTATCACTTTCGTTAAAACAAAAGCTAAAACAACATTCTTCAAAGAATAAACTTTCAAAAAAGATTTTTTTATTTATTATTTTTTACAAAATTTACAGGGAGATTTAGTACACAATTTTTTGGTTAGGTATAGTAAGATTTTGAAAAGCATACTCTCAGTCTGTTTTTTTTTTTTAATTCAGGGCACTCTGGAGTAATAAATAATTTCTAGTCTGGTCTTCAAACCTAAAAACGTCTCTAAATTTGCCAACAATGGGTATGAATGGGAAAAAAACTACTTCTGAATTATAAAACTGAACAAGTTCTTCTTACTTCATAAACCTCATTTTCTTAAACTTGAAGCATATTCAAAACACTGTAAACTGATTTGTATTTTCTCATTTTCTAGCTGAAAGTCATGATAAAATTATAAATCTTATACCTTAAAAAAAAGTGGGTTACTCCACTATTGTTCTCAAAGCCTCATATCAAGTACCTAATGCATTCGTACAAAAATAAAGTTGAGATAACTATATCAGATATGACATAACGATGATAGAGAATGCCAAAAAAGTGGATCCCGGAAGTCCGTCTGTCTGTCTGTCTGTCTATCAGTCTGTCTGTCTGTATACAAAGCTAATGTCAAACTTCGTATTTAGCGTGAATTGGCGACTCTCCAGAGGGATTTTTGGAATCAATTTTTTTGGCCCAAAAATAATGGTAAGTTGTCATATACCGATTAGTCAAGTTGAAATTTCTCAAAAACGGCCAAAACGATTTTGTTAAAAAATTCAAATGTAAGTTTTAATACAAGGACAAGGTTTTTTTGAAAATCATTTATTAACGGTACCTGCTATAGAACCGTTTTTTTTTAATCCGATTTTCTTCGAAACTTTTAATTCGATTTCAACGAAACTTTTTGAAAAAGCATTCATATATTTTTAATATAAGCCAAAATTAATATTTTGAAAAAAATAATTTTTGGATTTTAAAAAAAATTGAAATTATTTTTTTGACAAGTCAAATTTTTGAAAACAGGACACATAATTTTTTTGAAATTTTGGTTGTAGGTGGTGGTTAGTGATTTCTACAAAATGGCATAGGTACCAATTTTATTTTTGTTCCAAAAAAATAGTTATAAAAAATTAGTTTTTTAAAAAACAGCTGTAACGATTTTGAAATTTTGATTTTAAATTAAAAAAAAAAAATGTTAGGATCTGCCCGGACTTTTCTTCGACTGCAGAGTGAAAACTTTTTACCAGGGCCTTATTCCAAAACTCAGTTTTAAACAAAATACATCCCTGTATTATCAATTGCATGTTATTGTTGTTCCATTAGTGCGGGAACATTGTGCATTTGAAGTTGAACCAAGCCCCGGCGCGGAGCATAGTAAACATTTCATTTAACCTTTTAAGGAAGGAAACAAAAAACAGTTTCACGGTCAACGCCGGCAATCATGATTTTGTGAGAATAAACTGTCGCCATCCACTCACAGAGTCACAATCACAATCAAACAATCGCCAAGTCCAAATACATAATAATAACATATATCCTCCTCCAAAAGTGCCAAGTAGGTATAAAAGCACAAGGACATTGCGCTCGCAATATAAACAGGCCTATTTCCCAGCTCTCATAATGGGACTATTGAAAGGCATGTGACCTAATGTGCCAGTGTCATGAAACTGCTCTCTCTCTTTCTGACTGTTGCCAGATAGTTGATGGTTTGTGTCACTAAATTGAATTATGTCATGACAAAGCCTTTCGAGTGTAGTTTAGTGAGCGTGAAAGAGGTGGGATGACAGCTAGCTTGACAGAAACATTCACGATGACGACGTACGGGACTGTGCGATAAAGGAAAACTCGAAACTAGTTACATGGGGATTCTTGTTGGATAGGTCACCCGCCACAGACCGGTCACTGAGTGCTAAGCTCGGTTGTGGCGGGCGCACAAATTCCAATGAAAACAATGAAGCCCCAGTTCCAAAAATTGAATTCCCAACACACATACCGAACCGTCAAATGAACCGCACCGTTTTTGCCTTTGGTCACATCATTTCTGGGAAGGGGGTAACCTAAACCTCTAACCAAATCCAACCGACCACCGTCCAACCGGAACTGTCGTTCACTTCTCAAAGGTATTTTTCTCTTAAAGCGTTCGGAATTGGCTCGAATGACAGTCGATTTATGTCCTTTTTCCTGGGGAGAAACATTGCGAGCCATGGTGGCGCCACCATCGCCATAACCATCGCTCCGCTGCGCTCTGTCCTATGGCCGAATCGACTAAACAGATTTTGATGAGGAGTCCCATCTGGTAGGGACTGGGTTTCTTGTCGTTGCTGTATGATAAATTGCCCCACAGTACTGTTGATAAATCACAAAGTTCGACGTATTGCAACAGGAGCAGCATCCTAGCAATTTTTATACGGAAATTGTTTTTTTTTTTTTTTCTTGTTTTTGTTTTTCCTTTTGTTTTTTTGTTATATTTCGTTCTTCTGCCTTTTCTAAAACGAAATTTAATAGGACAATAGAATGTATAGATTTTACACCTGATTGGGATTCGGCGCCAAGAGAAGATATCCGGAAGAGAGGATTGAGGTGGAGCGGGCGGGTTACTATTACGATATGGCAACAGCTGGTAGTAGGGTTCTGCTTCAAGTAACTCAAAGAGAAGTGAAATTGGAAGATTTTTTTTTGTGTGTTTTTTTGTGTCTTCTGGTAATGATGTGAAAGAATTGAAGAAGTTCAATATTGATAGCTGAAGATTTTTCAACAAAACAAAATTATTGTAAGTTGGAGAGGTAACTGGTTCAAGAGAAGTGTGTTACACTTATTCATCATGGATATAAACAATTTTTTAATAAATTTTGGCTAATTTGTTTTGCGGGCGACAGTATTCGTTGATGTGTTTTTGGCGATGGATTTTATTGTGGAAACGCTAGGGAAGACATTTCTTTGAAATTTCCGGTAATGTTAATTCGCTGGAAAGCTCTAGAAGGTCAGTAAGAATTGATGTGGGATTTTGGGCATGGAAACGTGATAACACTGTCTATAAGTACATATGTCATCAAGTCGTTTTCGTCAATTTAACAGGGATCAATGCATCAGTTGAGCAGACAGTTCCAGTTAAGTAATTAAGTGACCATCATAAGAGGTAAGGTCAATAAGAAGCAGTGTAACTTGGCTCTACAACTTGGGGACCTGGGCCGGCCAGTTTGAGAACCACTGCCGAAGCACCTTTGCATGTATTTGTGAGTGCCGATGAGTTATGACCGATGAAAGCATGGCTAAAGTGAAAGAAGATTTTGATATCCGGCAAGTACCGCAGATTGTTTTAGAGTTTATCACAGGTGGATCGGGCAGGTATAACAGGTTGCCTTTGAAGTATCACAGGTTTCCCTGCAAAGATTTCTGGATTGTTGTTCACGTATCATGAACTGTATCGGTAAGTATCACTGACTGCCCTGATAAGTACCACAGGTTGCCTTGTTAAATATGATAGGCTGCTCTGGCTAGTATCAAAGGTTACCCTTCTTAGTATCACTGGCTTCTCCGGAAAATATCACGGATTTTCCTAGTAAGTATCAGAGGTTGCTCAGATGAGTATCACAGATTTCTTGGCTAAGTATCACAGGCTGTGCAGAAAAATATCACAGGCTGACCTAGTAGATAAGTATCACGGGATGTATCGGCAAGTACCTGAATTTGCATCCTAAGTTTCGAAGGTTTCCCTGGTAGCTATAACGGATTACCTTAGTAAATTCTAGGAGTTGCCCTGCTAAATATCACAGCCTTCTCTGCGAAGTATCACAGGTTACCCTGGTAAGTACCACGGATTGTCCTGGTAAATTTCCGAAGTTAACCTGCAAAATACCACAGATTTTTCAGCTAAGTAAGACAGACTGCTCTAATAAGTAAGTATCACAGATTGCTCTGTTAAGTATCACAGACTGTTCTGGTAAGTTTCACGGATTATTTTAATAGGTATAGTATCACAAATTAACCGATCTAGTATCACAGGGTTCTCTGGGAAGTATCACAGGTTGCTCTACTAAATATCACGGGCTGTATCGGTAAGTATCTCAAGTTGCATGCTAAGTATCACAGATTTCACTGTTTAGTATCACAGGTTGCATTTGCAACTATCACGTATTATCTTGGTAGATTCTATGGGTTGCTCTGCGAAGTATGACAGATTACCCTGATAAATATCATATTCAGGCTACTCTGGAAAGTATCACAGGTTGGCTTTGTAAGTATCACAGGGTTCATTGTAAGCGCCTCGGTTTGTCATGGTAAGTTTTAGAAGTTACCCTGTTAAATATCACAAATCTCATTTTTGTATAAAATATTTTATACTCTTTCTAAATAATATAAGCTGCATTTTAGGAAACTTACCTACATACTCCTAGGCGAAAGTATATTTTGACTTAAAAGCAATGAAAAGCTAAATTTTGTATTAATAGACTCCTAGAACGTAACCAAAGTGATTTACACTCAAAAATTGACAATTTCTAAAACTAATTTTAAGATACTTATATTATTCTGCTTTTTCCAGAATTTGGGACAATAAGTACAAAAGCTGGAAAACGTTTCCAAGAAAGTTCCTTGTTAGTTAAAGTTCTCTATGGTTTAGTCATTAATTTTCTAGGATATTCTCCTCAAAGCCACACAAATAATTCAAAGAAATATTAGTTTCAGAAAGCCTATTTTATCTTAATTCTTAAAGGAATGAGAATGATAGAGAGAAAAGGTGTATAGGTATGCATTGCGTTTCATGCAGATAATATTTTCGTGTCAACACCCACCAACAAACACCATCACAACCAGAAATAATATCATTATACAAAATCTCAGCAATAATTGTTTGTCATTAAGAAAACACATATAATATCTATATGTCCTGAGTCCTGATTCTCTCTGCCACATGTATCTCATCATAATGCGTAGGTGCGTACTCTTTATAACAATATAACAAAATACCTAATTTGCCATATATATCTGGTTCGAATTGGTATGACACTCATAAGTTTATTACCACGCAAACCAAAAGGACTCATCATCCACAAATACTCTTCTCATATCGTCCTGAGAGTTCATACCGACCGACAACTAAATTACACACAACAAACACAGGATGTTGTGTTTTTACGTAGAAATTGTATATGAAGTGGGAAAGACATTAGTTGCCATGGCCATTGCCTCATTGCCATTTGCCATACGAATGCTTCCATCAGTTGATGGAATGACATTATTGATGGAATGTAATTGCCTATTCGTTGCCATGTGGAGGAGTGTGGACGTCTTTTACAAACAGACCGAGAGAATTGTGTGAAAGCACCTACTCTACGGCAGATCACAAAAGTTCCTTTTGGCAATGAATTGCTAATTCCCCAATCATGATATACGGAATGCTACGACCTACAACGGAGACGACGACAAACAACAAACTCTCTTATTCGTCGTACAACTTAAAATAGAATAGAATTCTGCCTCGTCTTCTTTTCATGGAATAAGGGCAATTATGTGCTCTTCACTTTCCTTTTAAATCCTTCCGGTTTCACTCGTCTGCCGCAAAACGAATCTTGATGGGCTTTTAATTTTTTTTTTTCGTTTTCTTTTTCTTTCATCTTCTTTTTCTTACTGAGAACTGATACTTTTGGACAGACAGGCCATACGCCTTGATGAAAAGGTCAGAATTGAATACCAAAAAAGGTCTTTAAAAAGACTTCTTGTGCTTGGAGACTCTGCCGGAAAACCCGTAATCAGTAACGACCGAGAGAAGTATATGTCGTTGGACGTTCAATTCAGTTTACTTGCTGCTGCTGCATCATGTCACAAGAATTGTATATACAAAACTAATTAGATTGATGCTTTGATGCTACGTGACCAGAGAGACGGATTTGGCAGAGACTAAAAGAGGTCTAATTACATGGAAAAGTGTTGTTTAAACGTACCTTTAAAAAAAGAAGCAAATCAGTAGGACTTAAGGCTTGAAAACTGGAAATTGCTGCAACAGAAACAAACAAAGTAGCAGTATTAGTAACAGTATAGCAGTAGCAGTAGACAGTAGACAGTAGACAGTAGACAGTAGACAGTAGACAGTAGACAGTAGACAGTAGACAGTAGACAGTAGACAGTAGACAGTAGACAGTAGACAATAGACAGTAGACAATAGACAATAGACAGTAGACAGTAGACAGTAGACAGTAGACAGTAGACAGTAGACAGTAGACAGTAGACAGTAGACAGTAGACAGTAGACAGTAGACAGTAGACAGTAGACAGTAGACAATAGACAGTAGACAATAGACAATAGACAGTAGACAGTAGACAGTAGACAGTAGACAGTAGACAGTAGACAGTAGACAGTAGACAGTAGACAGTAGACAGTAGACAGTAGACAGTAGACAGTAGACAGTAGACAGTAGACAGTAGACAGTAGACAGTAGACAGTAGACAGTAGACAGTAGACAATAGACAGTAGACAATAGACAATAGACAGTAGACAGTAGACAGTAGACAGTAGACAATAGACAGTAGACAATAGACAATAGACAGTAGACAGTAGACAGTAGACAGTAGACAGTAGACAGTAGACAGTAGACAGTAGACAGTAGACAGTAGACAGTAGACAGTAGACAATAGACAGTAGACAATAGACAGTAGACAGTAGACAGTAGACAGTAGACAGTAGACAGTAGACAGTAGACAGTAGACAGTAGACAGTAGACAGTAGACAGTGGACAGTAGAAAGTAGACAGTAGACAGTGGACAGTAGACAGTAGACAGTAGACAGTAGAAAGTAGACAGTAGACAGTAGACAGTAGACAGTAGACAGTAGACAGTAGACAGTAGACAGTAGACAGTAGACAGTAGACAGTAGACAGTAGACAGTAGACAGTAGACAGTAGACAGTAGACAGTAGACAGTAGACAGTAGACAGTAGACAGAAGACAGTAGACAGTAGACAGTAGACAGTGGACAGTAGACAGTAGACAATAGACAGTAGACAATAGACAATAGACAGTAGACAGTAGACAGTAGACAGTAGACAGTAGACAGTAGACAGTAGACAGTAGACAGTAGACAATAGACAGTAGACAATAGACAGTAGACAGTAGACAGTAGACAGTAGACAGTAGACAATAGACAGTAGACAATAGACAATAGACAGTAGACAGTAGACAGTAGACAGTAGACAGTAGACAGTAGACAGTAGACAGTAGACAGTAGACAGTAGACAGTAGACAATAGACAGTAGACAATAGACAGTAGACAGTAGACAGTAGACAGTAGACAGTAGACAGTAGACAGTAGACAGTAGACAGTAGACAGTAGACAGTGGACAGTAGAAAGTAGACAGTAGACAGTGGACAGTAGACAGTAGACAGTAGACAATAGACAGTAGACAGTAGACAGTAGACAGTAGACAGTAGACAGTAGACAGTAGACAATAGACAATAGACAGTAGACAGTAGACAGTAGACAGTAGACAGTAGACAGTAGACAGTAGACAGTAGACAGTAGACAGTAGACAGTAGACAGTAGACAGTAGACAGTAGACAATAGACAGTAGACAATAGACAGTAGACAGTAGACAGTAGACAGTAGACAGTAGACAGTAGACAGTAGACAGTAGACAGTGGACAGTAGAAAGTAGACAGTAGACAGTGGACAGTAGACAGTAGACAGTAGACAGTGGACAGTAGACAGTAGACAGTAGACAGTAGACAGTAGACAGTAGACAGTAGACAGTAGACAGTAGACAGTAGACAGTAGACAGTAGACAGTAGACAGTAGACAGTAGACAGTAGACAGTAGACAGTAGACAGTAGACAGTAGACAGAAGACAGTAGACAGTAGACAGTAGACAGTAGACAGTGGACAGTAGACAGTAGACAGTAGACAGTAGACAGTAGACAGTGGACAGTAGACAGTAGACAGTAGACAGTAGACAGTAGACAGTAGACAGTAGACAGTAGACAGTAGACAGTAGACAGTAGACAGTAGACAGTAGACAATAGACAGTAGACAATAGACAGTAGACAGTAGACAGTAGACAGTAGACAGTAGACAATAGACAGTAGACAATAGACAATAGACAGTAGACAGTAGACAGTAGACAGTAGACAGTAGACAGTAGACAGTAGACAGTAGACAGTAGACAGTAGACAGTAGACAGTAGACAGTAGACAGTAGACAGTAGACAATAGACAGTAGACAATAGACAGTAGACAGTAGACAGTAGACAGTAGACAGTAGACAGTAGACAGTAGACAGTAGACAGTAGACAGTAGACAGTAGACAGTAGACAGTGGACAGTAGAAAGTAGACAGTAGACAGTGGACAGTAGACAGTAGACAGTAGACAGTAGACAGTGGACAGTAGACAGTAGACAGTAGACAGTAGACAGTAGACAGTAGACAGTAGACAGTAGACAGTAGACAGTAGACAGTAGACAGTAGACAGTAGACAGTAGACAGTAGACAGTAGACAGTAGACAGTAGACAGTAGACAGTGGACAGTAGACAGTAGACAGTAGACAGTAGACAGTAGACAGTAGACAGTGGACAGTAGACAGTAGACAGTAGACAGTAGACAGTAGACAGTAGACAGTAGACAGTAGACAGTAGACAGTAGACAGTAGACAGTAGACAGTAGACAGTAGACAGTAGACAGTAGACAGTAGACAGTGGACAGTAGAAAGTAGACAGTAGACAGTAGACAGTGGACAGTAGACAGTAGACAGTAGAAAGTAGAAAGTAGACAGTAGACAGTAGACAGTGGACAGTAGACAGTAGACAGTAGACAGTAGACAGTAGACAGTAGACAGTAGACAGTAGACAGTAGACAGTAGACAGTGGACAGTAGACAGTAGACAGTAGACAGTAGACAGTAGACAGTAGACAGTTGACAGTAGACAGTAGACAGTAGACAGTAGACAGTAGACAGTTGACAGTTGACAGTTGACAGTAGACAGTAGACAGTAGACAGTAGACAGTAGACAGTAGACAGTAGACAGTAGACAGTAGACAGTAGACAGTAGACAGTAGACAGTAGACAGTAGACAGTAGACAGTAGACAGTAGACAGTAGACAGTAGACAGTAGAAAGTAGACAGTAGACAGTAGACAGTAGACAGTAGACAGTAGACAGTAGACAGTAGACAGTAGACAGTAGACAGTAGACAGTAGACAGTAGACAGTAGACAGTAGACAGTAGACAGTAGACAGTAGACAGTAGACAGTAGACAGTAGACAGTAGACAGTAGACAGTAGACAGTAGACAGTAGACAGTAGACAGTAGACAGTAGACAGTAGACAGTAGACAGTAGACAGTAGACAGTAGACAGTAGACAGTAGACAGTAGACAGTAGACAGTAGACAGTAGACAGTAGACAGTAGACAGTAGACAGTAGACAGTAGACAGTAGACAGTAGACAGTAGAAAGTAGACAGTAGACAGTAGACAGTAGACAGTAGACAGTAGACAGTAGACAGTAGACAGTAGACAGTAGACAGTAGACAGTAGACAGTAGACAGTAGACAGTAGACAGTAGACAGTAGACAATAGACAGTAGACAGTAAACAGTAGACAGTAGCAGTAGCCAAATTATTCTACTTAAAAACTCTGCAGTAAAACAATGAAAACCACCACTCAAAGAACAAATAAGCCCTTCCTTCAGATTATGTTGACATTGATGTTTTGAGTCGCACTGGATCCTAGAAGGCTATAATAAAATCCTTGAAGATGAGAGAGCTTTCAATTACAAAAATAAATGAAATAACGAAAAAAAAAACTAAAAGTCAATCAGTATTGTAAAACAATCTCTGCTCCTGGCATTCGCACGTCAAAATTGATTTTCCCTAATGGGTCCTTTTCAACAACCAATGCTCATTAACTACCATCCTAACCCGTGACACCTCGCTCACACTCACCAATCTACCTTAGCACACCGCAAACCGCTCAAAAACCCAAAAACTTATTTAATGTACTTTTGAAATATGAAAACGAATGTAACAAGTGTATAACACACTTTAACCACCCCGTTAAGTTTTGCCACAAAACTTGCAGCATCCTTCTATCACCCTGCCTCTTTCCCATTCTCACTAAACTTACCCCCAAATCACCTGCCGCACTAACGCCATTATGTGAAATTTTGTGCGAATTTGAATTCACTCGACTTGCGACATGTTAACGGTTTACACGCCTCACTGGTGTTACATAAGCAAATACAATGAATGTTCATCAAGTAACTCTGACTGCGGTGCGGCGCGCGGCGCAAAGTTGGCGGTGCGGAGATAATATTGAAACAAAAAAACACAGGCAGAAGCTGTAGCGTAGCGTAGCGGAACAATACCTAAATACAAAAACAGTCAAAATGCTTATCGCGGATTGACGTTAATTAAACCGCCGCCCGGCCCCTGTCTCATACCCATCGCACCAGTGTGTCACACTTGTCTCTAGATATCTGAAAAGCACACACCTCTTCTCTCTCAGAACAGACACAAGAACGACAACGGTGACAGCAGCGACGCACGGCGGCAGTGGCGGGTGTTCCAATTTGTTCAGCTCTAAAGCGTACGTTCGCTGTGAAGTCATAAAACAAAACAAAAAAAAAAACTACTGATTTTTACCGGCTTATTCGCTGCAGCGAATACACCTTACCCACATTTATACAGAGATACACCAAAGCGTGAGCCTCATTCCGCAAACGCACCCACCCGCCCTGAGATGTTTATCGCAGTCACATTGAATGCAAATTGTATGTTAATTCACCGCACAAGACATCAAACTTCAGCGACTGTCAACGTCAAGTGTTAATTAATTGATGCGCCATAAGCCGCATTGGCAGGACTCACTGTCAGTGTGAGTGTGTTTGTATGCCGGAACTACACTCTTCCCCAAGAGTCACTATTCCACAATTGCAATTGCTGACGAAAAAAAAACAAAATTGAAAACAAAAATACTCGAGTTTCAGGTGGAATTGATTTTTTGTTGTTCGCTTCCTGGATTTAACAACAAGTACCTACCTACTACACAGGAATTTATTTGTTTTTTTCATAAAAAAATGTTACCAGGACTGAAAATAAATACAAAATAGAGGAGTAGTGTCAAGACTTAAAATTTATTGGACAAAACTGTCAAAGTGTACTTTAGATCTGTAAGTACTTGTTGTAATGATTGAAGTCTGCAAGAGTTTTTATTACAAATATTGTTCATTGTTATGAAAATAAAAATAAATGTGACGTTTACATGCAAAATTAGAACAAGCTTGAACCACGGTTTAACCGTGTTTAAGATTAGAAAATGTTTTTTAAGCCTTACTATGCATTGACACGACTCGTAGTCAATGCTTTTCAACTGGGAGCAATTTAGGGGTAACCTGGAATAGTTGGCTCCAGGGGCAAGTAGACCTATCGCCAATAACTTTAAAACAAAACACTTTCTTTCATGTTTATACTTTTTACCGACTTCCAAAAAGGAGGAGGTATTCAATTGGTCTGTATTTTTTTTATGTTTGTTACCTCATAACTTTGGACTGAGTGAACCAATTTTGATAATTCTTTTTGTATTGGAAAGCCTGGGGTGTGGTCTCAGTTCAATTTCGTTCAGTTCTGACAATAAAAAACTATGAGAAAAACCATTAAACCCAGTTTAGATTCATGGAAGTCGGTTTTGTTTTTTTGATAAAAATGATTATTATTACATCAACCAGATTCGTTTCCTTAGTTTCATGTTGTCTTTCATAGTTGGACGTCACGACGGTCGTTCGCAAGTAACTGAAAAAATAGCGTAGTGTAACACATAAAATATTTCTTTGAAAAAAAAATTTTTTATTGGTAACGTTATTAAAATAAATTTTACTTTTTCCGTAACGTTATTAACGGTACCTGCCGTAGAACGGTTTTTTTGAAATATGAATTTCTCGTAAACGAAAAAGCAGATTTCGTACAAAATTTTAATTTATTCAAAAAACACATTTTTGGATTTTTTTAAAATATTTCAAATTTTTTTTTGAAAAATCGATTTTTTGAAAACGGGTTGATGAATTTGATCGAAATTTCGTTTTTATGTGTTGAATACTATTAAAAAAATTAAAATTATTTTTTCGAATTTCGAATTCTTTTTTCTAATAGTTCCTTTTTATGCAAGAAATCAAAAGTAAAAGATCATTTAAAATGGTGTTAATTAATAATAAATATAGATTTTATTTTTTTTCACACTACTTATGAAATTTCTTAAAAATATCAAATTTTAAATTTTCCCTAATTTTGTTTAGTGAAAAGCTTTAACATTAGAGTTACACTTGGTAGTTTCATGTTGATTTGAGACGACTTAACCTATTTTAAGGAACATTTTTGTACAAAGCCCTTTTCAAAGCCTTAACGAAATAAAAAAAAATCTTCTAGGATTTTAAAAAAATGTTAAATTTTTTTTTTGACAAATCAATCAAAATTTAGACAGTAGAACAGTTTTTTTGAAAGAAAATTTGTATACAAAAACCTTTTCTAAGCCTTAAAGAAATAAAAAAAAAAAATTCTTGGAATTTAAAAAAAATGTAAATTTTTTTTTTTGAAAAATCAATCAAAATTTCATACAATCAGTTTTCTTTATTTCTGATTTCATCATAAACCTTTTAAACTGTTTTAAGGAAAATTTTTGTACAAAAACCTTTTCTAAGCCTTAAAGAAATACCTAAAAAAAAATATTCTTGGACTTTAAAAAAATGTTAATTTTTTTCTTAAATCAATAAAAATTTGGACAGTAGAACATTCTCGATTTCTGAATTTATCATAAACGACTTAACCTATTTTAAGGAAAATTTTTGTAAGAAATAAAAAAAAAACTTCTAGGAATTTAAAAAAAAATCCTTTTTTTTTTTGAAGAATCAATCAAAATTTGGACAGTAGAAATAAAAAAAAAAATTCTTGGAATTTAAAAAAAATGTAAAAATTTTTTCTTTTTTTGAAAAATCAATAAAAATTTCAATCAATCAGTTTTCTTTATTTCTGACTTCATCATAAACCTTTTAACCTATTTTATGGAACATTTTTGTACAAAAACCTTTTTTAAGTCTTAAAGAAATAAATAAAAAAACTTCTTTTAATTTAAAAAATGTTAATTTTTTTTTGAAAAATCAATCAAAATTTGGACAGTACAACAGTTTTATTGATTTCTGACTTTATAATAAACGATTTAACCTATTTCAAGGAACATTTTTGTAAGAAATAAAAAAAAACTTCTTGGAATTTAAAAAAATGGAAATTATTTGTTTTTGAAAAATCAATCAAAATTTGGACAGTACAACAGTTTTCTTGATTTCTGTCTTTATGATAAACAATTTCACCTATTTCAAGGAACATTTTTGTACCTTTTCTAAGCCTTAAAGAATTAAAAAAAAAACTTCTTTTAATTTAAAAAATGTTAATTTTTTTTTTTTGAAAAATCAATCAAAATTTGGACAGTAGAACAGTTTTCTTGATTTCTGACTTTATAATAAACAATTTAACCTATTTCAAGGAACATTTTTTTACCTTTTCTAAGCCTTAAAGAAAAAAAAAAAAAAAACTTCTTGGAATTTAAAAAATTAAAATTTTTTTTTTTTGAAAATAAATTTTTTGAAAACGGATTGATAAATATTTTTTAAGTTTTGTTTTTATGTGTTGAATAATAATAATTTCTTAAGGAAAGCATTACAACGACTTAATTGGTCTTGGAGGAATAATCACATGTTTTCAAATAATACCTATCGCATTTATTTAATGAACATCTAATCAAGATGACAATTTTTACTTTCATTCCATTAAAAGTACTGACTTAGCCACAGGGCCAAGCACGTGCTAAACGATGATAATGGAAACAAAACTTTTGGTGTTTACTGTGCGTGGCATGAAAATTAGCAAAAACTTTCATTAACAACCCGCTGGCATCAAGATGAGACTTTGAAAGGATAACTTCACTCATGACGATGTGTGTGAACACACACAAAAACAACACACACACATGCAATTTTAACAAAATTGAGTGACTTAAATCATCTGGCAAAACGTAAAATGTTTGCGGAAACTTCCAAACCAGCAACTTGCCAGTCTTGGTCTTATGGTCTTTTGCTTGGTATATTGGTACACCGAAAAACTTTTCTCTCTCCCATTTTGCAGCAGGCACTTGTTAATGTCCAATGAGAAAAAAAAAAAAAACAAGTAAACAAACAAACCTAAAAAAAAAATTGCATTGAAAATCACCAGCCCGGATACAGTAATAGAGGCAAATAGTAACAGTGAGACTTTTGTCGCACTTATGGGGCTCCAACTCGTGTCGTCAAAGACTTTCGCCATAGTTATGCTACTAGAAAGAGTTGAGGCGAGAGTAACCCTTGGCAATAATTTCGAAGTAATAGACCAAGGCCCCAGGGACTTTACCTCAATCATTATTATTTTTTGGCAAAACAGTTTTTTTGTTTTTTTTTATTTTATTTTTACTCAACAAAATTGGATTTCATTATGGAAAGAGGGCAGAAGGGAGTAGAGTGGAATGAAGATGGAACGTAAAAGTTTTGCCTTATAAATCAAAAAAAAAAAACTTGCGATGTGCTGCAACTCTCCAAATGAGAGTCTTTCTGCCTTCTGGGACTGGAACTCTGAAAAACCAAAAACCGTCTTCTCTGTCCTCATCCTTCTTCATCTTCATCGTTCCCATACCAACTGGCATCCTGAAGGAATGAGATAAAACTTCCTAAGCGATGCAAATATGAAAATGGAATCAGTTTAGGTTGCTTAGAGCTGACGGCACTCTCTAAATGCGGTCGCTCGTCAAGGAATGAAAGATTTTTTTTAATTCTTCTCAGATGATTCAGATCCTTGATGATGAGGATGATGGGGCGAAATGGTTTTGTTTCTTGTTTATATTTTGTAGTTTTCCTGGTTTTTTGGTTTTATAGTAGTTGTCATGACGAACTAGAGTGAACGTCAAGGCGGGAATTGCTTGGTTGTGTTTTTTTTGAAAAGTTGCTTCTTGTTTCTCCACATTTCTTAATGCCAGGAATGCTGTGTTTCTGGTTTTGATTGTGAATATTTTTCGGGGAGAAATTCTATGCCATGTTTGATATTTTGCTATGTCAGAAAAGTCATAAGCAGTACACGCACAGTTTTTGAGTTAAATTTAATAAACTATAAATGAGTATAAATTTTAATGCAAACATGCTTGAAAGGGGGGTAGAATGATTTTTTTTTTGTTCTTTGAGGGAAATATGTTCACAATGGTTGAATAGTTTTGTATATGTATTTTTGCACAAATTGTCTAAAAAGTTTGCACAAGAATTTTACTGAAAATTTACAAAATATAAATGAAAATTATTTGAAGGATATATTTTTGTAGGTATTTTGGGGTTATTTAAAGGATAGGTAAGTTAAATATTTGGATAGAAATGAAATTTAAATAGCAGATCTTGTGACCTCAGATTTGGAAACCTGTGATACTGAGCAGAGCAACTTTTGATACTAAGAAGGGAAATTTGTGATGCTAAGCGGGACAACCTTTTAAATTAACCATGGAAATCCGTAGTTTTTACTTCTTTACCAGGGGAACTTGTGATAGATACGTGTCAGAACAGCCTGTGGTACTTGCTAGGGAAATTTGTGATATTTACCGAACAAAGCCGTGATATTTACTGGGGTAGTCAATGATACTTCTCAGAGTAATGCTTAGCAAGAAACTTGTGATACTTAACTGGTAGCCTGTGATACTTACCAAAGCAGCCCATGATAATTAGCAAGGAAATTCACCAAGATAATCCGTGATAACAATTCAACCTGTGATACCTAGTTGGGAAATCTGTGATACTCATTAGAACATCATGCCTTATTTAGCAATGAAATCTGTGATACTTAGTAGGGTAATTTCTAAAATTTACCATGATATTCCGTGATACTTACCCGTGACATTTAAAAGGAAACCCGTGATATTTATCGAGAAAACCCGTGTTATTTACTGGGGTAGTTTGTAATATTTCCCAGAATAATCCGAGTACTTAGCAAGAAACTTGTGATAGTTACTAGCGAATCCTGTGATACTTAAAAAATAACCTGTGATACTAACTGGTAAAATCCGTGATACTTATCCGTGATACTTTTATATTTTCCAGAGCAACACGAACTGAGACAGTCCGTAATATTTCCTAAGGCAACTTGTGATACCTTCCAAAGCAGCCCATTAGTGTGGTTCAAAAAATATTTTTTTTTTTGAATTTTCGGTCGGGCCACCCGATAAATTTGTTCCACTTATCTATAACATTAGCGCAAGAGGGTGCTAGTAACAGTTAATTTTTTTAGGTTTTGTAGGTAATCTTGATTTTTTTTTGAATTTTTGAATTTTTGAAAAAATAATAATTTTTTTTTACTTTTTTCCAAAAATAACCATTTTTCAATATCGATCAGCACCCCTTTCAAACTAGGCCATGGCCCAACGTTTTGTTGAAAATTTTATTTTTCCCATACAAGCGTGGACCACCTTAAAGGATGTGATAAATGTGCTGTAATTTTATATTTTTTACATGAAACCAATACTCGCCCCACAAAGCTTTTGAAAAAGAGCAAATAAACTTCTCTAGTATTTTAAACCAGACAGTCAACACGGTGTTGTCCTTGTTCTACTATGTTACTGTAAAAATGCTGTGGCCTTAAAAATGATTACAAATGCGACCTAGTTAGTAACTGACTGTGGCGACTGTCGCCTGTCTCTGTCTCGCCGGCTGCTGTCCAGTTGTACAATTTTTCAGCTCTGGTCATTTGAAAAGTAATCTTCGTTTATATGTTCCAGCGCTCCAATATCCCATTCTTTTCATCCTTTTATTATCCTGGATATGTTTTTTTCTGTTAAATTTTCTTTCCTTTTTTATTTTTACAATGAATTTAGTTGAAATAACAAAATTGAAAGGGTAAGAGATGTGATGTTGCTTTGTGATGTGTCAGAGGGCAGCATGACGGCGGACGACGACCGACGCGCTCTATACCTTATCTACTTTCTGATTCATTGGATCAGTTCACCTTAATTGGAACGGTCCAATTAGGAGAATGCCTGTAGAACCTTTGTATATTCCGTCCGACACAAGAGGACTTTCAAGAATTGAGAATGAGAGTATGATGGGAGAGAGAGTGGGCGGTTGTGAGTGTCTGTGTTGGATGGAATATATAGAATGGATAAAGATGACTGAACCAGATAATGGGCTTTTTTTTAACTCCTGCAGTGATCCCGTTTTCGGTCCTTATTCAGGCCGTGTCGTCCACCATCACCGTCGTCGCAGAGAAAGAGAGAAGTGCTGCTGTCATCTCTGCCTTTGGGCGGTGGTGGTGAAGTATTTATTGGCAATTTCTAGCAGATTGTCGTCTTTCGTTCTTCGTGCTCTATCGGCTTCTGTGCTGCTTCCATCTCTCCCAGATACACGACATTTAGTCCCCGATAGAAAAAAGATAGGCAGGCGACTCGACTGCGAGCTCGCCACTTAGACTTTCATTCATTTTTTTTAGCAAAAACAGCAGAAGCTGGGTCGCTCCAAAATGAAGTAAGGGTTGCTTTGGCATTGTGGTGCAGAGATAATTTCAAACAATTTTGCGTGGTGCAACAGCAGCGCCAGCGGTTGAAACCGAAATGACATTGATTTCTTCCATTTGGACTTCCGACTCTCAAACCTCCTCTTCAAATAATTCGCTGAGAGGGAGCGAACGCCAGCGGAAACGAACAACTTTACATCCATCAATCAGAAATGGCAAGGCAACAACTTTCTGCACCATGTGGAGGCGCTGTGTGCGTGCCTTAAGTACGTTCGCCCTGAGCCCCTGATGGATTTTGTTTTGCTTTTTCATTATTCAGGAACATTTTACTTTCTGTTCTCGTGTTTGTTTTATTTGTCTTCTGGTTCTTATGTTCTTCTGTTTCTGGTTCTTGCGTTGCGTACGTTTTCATTTCGAGTATAAGTTCGAGTTGAGTTGATGGAAAACAACAAGACTCTGGTAAAAAGGAAGGGGGTTTTGTGGTGCGTTGCGTTTTGCAATGTGATGTATGATTGTTTGCTTGACTATGCCTGTGGGACTTCGGAAGAGATGAGCATAGCTTAAGGGAAATGGAATCAAAAAGTTACAGGGCCATCCTAAGTACATGGTTCTTATTCGTTTTTATTCCTTCCACACACACTCCTTGTATGAATTTTTTTTTTGTTTTCCTGATTTGAAAGTGTGGAAGCGTTTTAATTCTCTACAGAGGCAGAGGGTTGAAAATCAACCCCACACATCCATATCCCCAATATGAGAGAGGATAGGAGTGAAAAACCGCGCGTATAAATTTTGGTTTACCGAAGAAAAAGTATAGAAAAAGTGTGATTCTTTACGCCACCGCCATCAACATCCTTTTTTTTTTTTCTTCTCCATCATCCTTCGGCATCGGAAATTTCACTCTCGTGTTTATATACAATGGAACTCATGTCAAAACTTCCTGGGGATTTAAAGCTTTAAATATTTAATATTTTAAATCAACGCATAATATTTTTGCCTTATTTTTCCTGGAAAAATAGAAAATACATCCAATTGGCTTTTTGGTGCATTACAGCGCAACGAAGGTTTGTGGTTGCCATTAGTCTAAATGAGCAAGTTGATTGATTGTGTTTAATAGTTCAGTCAAACACACACAAAAAAAAAAGGATATTTTGTGGTTTTGCTGCTATAGAACTTGTATGTATTCGTATTTTATACCAAATATGCCCACAATATCCGTGCAACAGAATTGAATGCGGATTTTTCTTTTGTAACTTTTCAGTATTTTCAGTTGCAAGCTGAAGGGTTTTGAACAAAAGCATTTTGTGTTGTGTAATTTTTTTTTGTTGTTTTGTTTCGCATTTCACAAAAGTATATAGTAATTATTTATAAAAATGCTGATATATGCATAAATTTTATAAATTAATGTCGAAAATAAATGAATTCATTTGAAAGCATTTTTCCAGAGACAAAAAACAACAAAAAAAGTTAAAAAAAAATAAAAAAAAAAAATAAAATATGATTTGTGCAATTTAGACAATTAAATGTTGCATATTTTATGATTTTATTTATAAATTGATGTGTTTTAATTTTTGGAAAAAAATGATTTTTTTTCTACATAGGTATTTTTTTTTTGTCAAATAATTATAATAATTTATTTTTTTTGTTTTTTTTTGCAGCATAGTGTGATTTTGTATAATATCGCTCAATGTATTTAAATCCAGTTTGCATTAAAAAATCGTACTATATAGTAAGACTGCCCAACACACAAAAATTTTCTAGACCGTTGTTTATCATTTCCTACTAAATGGAGGGTGTTAATTCCGAAAACAATATTAGTTTTTTTCTAGCACCTCTAATTTTTAAGTTATTCATACATGAAAAAGTATACAAATTCATACATTTTTTTTGTTTTTAAAAATGTTGTTGTATTTTTTGTATTACATTCGAAATAATTTTTTCCAGCAAAACTTTAAAAATGCTTGTGATATGAAAAAAAAAGTATAAAACCCGTATTATGATTTGCAATTATCAATCGGTAGTTGATAAATACTGAAATTTGGGATTTTAAAACCTAATTTGTATGGAAACCGGTCAACTTTTTAATGGAATTTTTCATTATATTTCAATTTCAAACTGTTGACGCCAATCTCTGTTTTCAAAACATTTGTTAATTAAGTAATAAGATATCGAAATTTTATTTTTATCAACTATCAATTGATAGTAGTTGTAAATCTTAAAACGTGAAAAATGGAAATATCTAAAAAATTTTATGTAAAATGAAATCTTAAGGATTTTGAGTAATAAGAGTGTAAATTTCAATAAATAGGCCAAAATTGTACATAATGATTAAAAACAAATTTCAAATTCAAGCTTTTTTTACTTTATGCATTTTCCGAGAACATTACTAATGTATCTACATTTTTTTTAACACCATCGGAAAGTAGAAATTTCAACGAACGAAGCTTATATTGCTACACGAGAATTTTCGATTTCTTTTATATTTAGTCAAAATAAGGTGAAAAAATAAATATTTTAAATCAAACAAATTACAGTATATTTGGGACGTAATAAGTTATCGTCGAAAACAATTTTTGTCTTGAAAAAGATGAAAAAATAAAAAACCAAAAATTCGGTTATTTAAATTTTTCACATAAATTTTGAGGTTATGTGAACAAATTGTTTGGACAAAAGTTGTAGATCTTTTTATTACCTACAACTTTGCCATACAACTTTTTTCCATAGAACTTGTAGTTTTGCTGGAAATCGAGATATCGACGGTTAAACTTCATAACCTCGTAAGTCGTTTTTGCAAGTTTTTCAGAAATCAAAAAACAATATGTTGTGTTTCTTGTTTTTGTATGGGATCTATCAATACGAGCTTTTGAATTTCGTCATCCTGAAAAATTTTCAAAACAACATTGTTTAACTGAATGTAGGTACCAAAAGATAGCTCTGAATTTTCTGAATTGTTTGCATTAATAATATTTTTTTCGAATTTTTCGACCTACGAGGTTATGAAGTTTAACCGTCGATATATCATTTTTTACCATTTATTTATTTTATTCACCTCCTTTGCCGATTGGTTTTATCCTACTGTTATTTTTTGTACTTTTTAATGTTTTTAAAGGCTTTCGGCCCTGGTCTAATGAAATTATTGGCCAACGTAATTGCTCCAAACAATTTTGGAGTATTACTTATCCCTCCTGAAGCTTTCTTTCTATGCTATGGTAATCTCGACTGAAGGGCATGTTTTTTTTTCGCTTATGTTTTACAAAAGACTTAAAATTAAATTTTTAACTAACTTTAACTATATTCTGGACTTAGAAAGGACCTTAGCTGTTACTAATATCTTAATTGTATAAGATATCGATATAAATTGACCTTCCTTAATCGAATGACACTCAGACATTTTTGGATATGCAACATATGACTTAAACCAGCTAAACGTGGTAAGATTGCCCATATTCGTTAATTCCTATTACATATTGTATATTTTTATTTGCTATATAGGGCAAGTATTCGTGTAGAAAAAAAAATCGAGGTTTTAATCAAAACCAATATTACGATGATGGAGAAGATCAAAAAAGTGGTTTTCGTCATGCCGTCCGTCGGTCGCGTGTCGGTCTGTGAGTTTGTGCGTCCATCTGTACCACGAGCTAGGGCCTAAACGGATGGATGGATTCGATTTTAACTTGGTACAGATTTTTTTAATATCTCCCTTTTAACGCATATCTCCCATATAACGTGGTCGAGATATTGCAATTTTCTCGAAAACGGCTCTTACGTTTGGTGTAAGCAATACTCTTATTGATTCTAAAAAAACTGCGTTTCGGAGAACAGAAATATGGCTTTGCGGTTTTTCAAAAATTGTCATATTTTTTAAGTTCATATTTTTCATTAAAGCATGAGTCAATTTTATTCAAAATTTATATACATCATTTGTAAAATGTAAAAAAAAGTTTTTGAAAAAAAAAAATTCAATTTAATTTTTTTAACTTTCGATTTTATTTTTAAATGATTTTTTTCTCGAAACTAAACAAAATCTTAAATTTCCAAAAGATATTTAAGATACCTAAAGGTACTTTGAACTACAAGAGCAAGTACGTGCGACCCAGTCGTGTAAGGTGGTCCACGCTTGTATGTTAACCCTCTGTCGGCATACGGGTGCGAATTTGGCAGGACAAAAATTAAAAATGGTCACAAAAAAGTGTCTATATATGGGTGAAAATACATTTTTTTTTAATTGTGAATACAATATTCGAATTCCTCGGAATTTTCTACATCAATTTCATATATGATTCTCTATAAAATAGTGAGACCGAAAAAAGTTCTAGCGACATGAAAAAGTATAAACCAAATTCGCAAAAAAGAGGTGTGCCTACAGAGGGTTAAAAAGAAAATTTTTTAATAAACGTTGGGCCATGCGATAGTTTGGTTCCACATCCTATTGGTATCATACTGTTGAATTTTCAGCCTCCTATCGTATATAGATCGATATTAAAAAATTTTATTTTTTCGGAAAAAAATCAAAAAAAAAATTATTTTTTTTTTTTAAGTTAAAAATTGGTTGAAAGTTGTGGTTGTTGTCCAAACGAATTTTTAAAATTTAAAATTTAACCACCTTATTTTGATAGAAAATTAAATTTTCCAGTAAAACTGTCTCTAAACCATTTAAAAGTTAGACTTGGCTTTCGAGTTAAATCAAAACCAAAAAAATCAGCAATAAAAACTCTTGAACGAATTTCTTCTATTTTCGCTTCGGAGATCAGCTTTTGTAACGATTCGAAAGACAAGAAGCTGAGTATGTTTAAATAATTGCTTAGAAAACGAACAAAATTTAAACCAATCTCTAACAATGGTATCAAAAAAAATGTCTTCACAACTGTTTCTATGAAATTCCCCAAAACAGTTTTCATCATTCAACAAAAAACCGAAAATGTTTCCGATCAATTTAGGATTTTCCCTGCTTCATTTATTCCCAAACAACAAAAAGCTCCAAAAGCATTAAAGCCAAATGGACTATATAACTTCATATTATCCAATTTCTCTATTAGAACTTTGCGAACATCAAAACCATAATAATATTAATTTAAAATTACACAAAAAAAAAAAAAAACATCCCATATCCCTGGACAACAATGCTCAAAGGCAAAAAAGGTATAGCAATAGTAAGCCTTGTTCAGTAAAGGACATCCAATTCACCAATAACTTAACCACCACTACGATACTATAACTAAGTCAAGTCGCACACCGTTTCCGTCATATAGAGGAGGGAACATTTGTCAGAATAAATGCCTCGATAAAAGCGCATATTACCACTCCACTTCCTCCTTTATTATATGAAAATTTCCTTCCTCGTCCCTTCTGTCAGCCTTCCAGCAATAACACACAATCGAAATGCAACAAAAGGAATTCCCAAACCCAATTTCAATCCGACTTCAACGTCCAACGTTCAACCTCAAAGGAAAAGTATAGTCTTCTTGACCAACTTATATTCTGGAATCGCCAAAGCCCCCAACTAATACACAATTTTATACAAAGTTCCAGGCTTTTGTGTAACCAAAGCTATTCTCATTGGGACAACACACAGTTATTGCGGCCAAATGTACACAGAGACAGCGTCAAGTGGTCACAGTCATTGATGTTCTACATGAGTAGGTACATTCGAATTCAAAAGCAGAAGAAAAGAGAAGCAACAGAAAAAATGATTATTACAACAAAAAAAAAAAAAAAAGAGTGTGTGTACACATGTACACGCGACTGAAGTTATACTTCTCATTCAGTAGGTATATGTAAATGAATTTCATTTGATATTTTTAATTTCTATTATGAAGTAATTAATCCACACTTAGTTTTTTTACATTTTTATCAAGTGAACAATAAATTAATACTTTCATCCTCCTTGCGTCCATGTAGTTTTCAATTTATTCTGTGAAATTTACTCATGTAGTGCGGTTCAGAACGTACGGTTTAACGAAAGTAAATGAATTGCGCATAAAATGTGCGATATGGTAATTTTATGAGAATTGTGTGTGCTTCAGCACTAGTAGTAGCAATATGGAACTTGCAGGGTTGCTACAAAGCTCAAAAGTTAGCTGAGCTCAGCTCACAGCTCAGCTCAAATTTTGAGCTAGCTCACTTTTGAGCTATGTACCATAGCTCAGCTCATTTGAGCTGAGCTGAAAGTGAGCTAAGCTGATGGTTGAGCTGAGCTGTTGGGTGAGCTGAGTTGTCGGTGAGCTGAGCTGTTGGGTGAGCTAAGGTAAAGTGAGCTGAGCTGAGCTGTGATGGGTGAGGGGATACATTGATTTTTATTTGGAAAGTATAATGAAATATGAAGATATTTTAAACTTTTGTAAAACACCATAGCTTAAGATGTTTGGTTCTAGTTATTAATGGAATTGTTTTAACACATGGATATTTTTATAAATAAAACAGATAATTTTACGTGATCTTTTTTCTTGGTTAATTTAATAGTAAATATATTTCTATTTTTCTACTAAAATATTTCTTTTTTTATCATAAAAAAAAATTCGGGTACAATCCGGTTTTTCGACTTTTTTCAAAATTCCGAGAAAATCGCGTTTGAAAGTTGGGGTAAATTTTTTTTTCGAAAAATCCCCGAATCTTTAAACGCTCCTGGAAGCTAAACCGCTTGAGATTAATTTTTGGGAGTGATGCCAAATGATAGCTTGTGTCATGGGCCTACGCTTTGCACATTGTCAGATTTTTAAAAAATCGCCTTCCATGTTAAACCGCCACATCATGCCTATTTTTTCAGAAATGTGCCTACTTTTTTTTTTACTTTTAAGTTCTCCCGGTTTAAGAACGCGTGGACCTACAGGGATGAGAGTTGTACCCAAATGTAGGTTAGAGTCCCCGCTACCTTTTGGCATCAAAAAAATTGTTTTCATTTTCTTCAAAATTCCGCGATGTAGGCGTTCGAACGCTTTGATCTAGAGACAGGGGAGTGGTGCCATATGAAAGCTTATATTCTCAGCTACCCGATAGTGGTATAATCCGGTTTTTCGATTTTTTTCAAAATTCCGAGAAAATCGCCTTTGAAAGTTGGGGTAAAATTTTTTTTCGAAAAATCCCCGAATCTTTGAACGCTCCTAGAAGCTAAACCGCTTGAGAGCAATTTTTGGAAGTGATGCCAAATGATAGCTTGTGTCATGGGCCTACGCTTTGCACATTACCAGATTTTTAAAAAATCGCCTTCCATGTTAAACCGCCACATCATGCCTATTTTTTCAGAATCGTGCCTACTTTTTTTTTACTTTTAAGTTCTCCCGGTTTAAGAACGCGTGGACCTACAGGGATGAGAGTTGTACCCAAATGTAGGTTAGAGTCCCCGCTACCTTTTGGCATCAAAAAAATTGTTTTCATTTTCTTCAAAATTCCGCGATGTAGGCGTTCGAACGCTTTGATCTAGAGACAGGGGAGTGGTGCCATATGAAAGCTTATATTCTCAGCTACCCGATAGTGGTATAATCCGGTTTTTCGATTTTTTTCAAAATTCCGAGAAAATCGCCTTTGAAAGTTGGGGTAAAATTTTTTTTCGAAAAATCCCCGAATCTTTGAACGCTGCTAGAAGCTAAACCGCTTGAGAGCAATTTTTGGAAGTGATGCCAAATGATAGCTTGTGTCATGGGCCTACGCTTTGCACATTACCAGATTTTTAAAAAATCGCCTTCCATGTTAAACCGCCACATCATGCCTATTTTTTCAGAATCGTGCCTACTTTTTTTTTACTTTTAAGTTCTCCCGGTTTAAGAACGCGTGGACCTACAGGGATGAGAGTTGTACCCAAATGTAGGTTAGAGTCCCCGCTACCTTTTGGCATCAAAAAAATTGTTTTCATTTTCTTCAAAATTCCGCGATGTAGGCGTTCGAACGCTTTGATCTAGAGACAGGGGAGTGGTGCCATATGAAAGCTTATATTCTCAGCTACCCGATAGTGGTATAATCCGGTTTTTCGATTTTTTTCAAAATTCCGAGAAAATCGCCTTTGAAAGTTGGGGTAAAATTTTTTTTCGAAAAATCCCCGAATCTTTGAACGCTCCTAGAAGCTAAACCGCTTGAGAGCAATTTTTGGGAGTGATGCCAAATCATAGCTTGTGTCATGGGCCTACGCTTTGCACATTATCAGATTTTTAAAAAATCGCCTTGCATGTTAAACCGCCACATCATGCCTATTTTTTCAGAATCGTGCCTACTTTTTTTTTTACTTTTAAGTTCTCCCGGTTTAAGAACGCGTGGACCTACAGGGATGAGAGTTGTACCCAAATGTAGGTTAGAGTCCCCGCTACCTTTTGGCATCAAAAAAATTGTTTTCATTTTCTTCAAAATTCCGCGATGTAGGCGTTCGAACGCTTTGATCTAGAGACAGGGGAGTGGTGCCATATGAAAGCTTATATTCTCAGCTACCCGATAGTGGTATAATCCGGTTTTTCGATTTTTTTCAAAATTCCGAGAAAATCGCCTTTGAAAGTTGGGGTAAAATTTTTTTTCGAAAAATCCCCGAATCTTTGAACGCTGCTAGAAGCTAAACCGCTTGAGAGCAATTTTTGGAAGTGATGCCAAATGATAGCTTGTGTCATGGGCCTACGCTTTGCACATTACCAGATTTTTAAAAAATCGCCTTCCATGTTAAACCGCCACATCATGCCTATTTTTTCAGAATCGTGCCTACTTTTTTTTTTACTTTTAAGTTCTCCCGGTTTAAGAACGCGTGGACCTACAGGGATGAGAGTTGTACCCAAATGTAGGTTAGAGTCCCCGCTACCTTTTGGCATCAAAAAAATTGTTTTCATTTTCTTCAAAATTCCGCGATGTAGGCGTTCGAACGCTTTGATCTAGAGACAGGGGAGTGGTGCCATATGAAAGCTTATATTCTCAGCTACCCGATAGTGGTATAATCCGGTTTTTCGATTTTTTTCAAAATTCCGAGAAAATCGCCTTTGAAAGTTGGGGTAAAATTTTTTTTCGAAAAATCCCCGAATCTTTGAACGCTCCTAGAAGCTAAACCGCTTGAGAGCAATTTTTGGGAGTGATGCCAAATCATAGCTTGTGTCATGGGCCTACGCTTTGCACATTATCAGATTTTTAAAAAATCGCCTTGCATGTTAAACCGCCACATCATGCCTATTTTTTCAGAATCGTGCCTACTTTTTTTTTTACTTTTAAGTTCTCCCGGTTTAAGAACGCGTGGACCTACAGGGATGAGAGTTGTACCCAAATGTAGGTTAGAGTCCCCGCTACCTTTTGGCATCAAAAAATTTTTTTTTCATTTTCTTCAAAATTCCGAGATATAGGCGTTGGAAGTTGGGGGCGCTCACTTTCAGCTCAGCTCACTTTCAGATCAGCTCAAATGTGCTGAGCTATGGTACCTAGCTCAAAAGTGAGCTAGCTCAAATTTGAGCTGAGCTGTGAGCTGAGCTGAAATGTGAGCTTTTTGCAACCCTGGCAACTTGCCACATGGAAATTACCACATGCAACTTGTCACATGCAACTTCCCACATGCAACTTGCCACACGCAACTTGCCACATGCAACTTACCACACGCAACTTGCCACATACAACTTGCCACACGAGACTTGCCTCTGCAGCTTGCCACATGCAACTTGCCACAAGCAACTTGCCACATACAACTTGCCACATGAAACATGTAACTTGCAACGTGTTGTGTGTTTTATGTTTGCCTTACTGCGGCGTACTGCATTTTTAAATACTAAAGTACTGCCTACTCTAAAGGTGAAACGACAGCCCTGCTACGCAGGGTGATCGCGTCATAATCCCTTTGACATTCTTGTCAAAAAGTAAATTTTCATACTCACCCTCCCATAAGAAGTATAACTTCAAAAACTGTTATTCGCTGCAGGTGAATTAAATTGACTCCTAATTGAAAGGTATATTAGAGTCGGGGTCCTTGAAGAAGAAAAGGCTCTCTCTTTCTCTGAGTTACATTGACCCAACTTTATTTATGCTGCTGGTCATTGTCGTCATCGTGTGGTCCGATCCAACCGTCCCAAGAGAACTTACATACATAGAACCGGAAAGTTGTTTGAACATGAAAAATATCAATCGGTCTTGTGTAGCTTAAAGGTCAATACGTTTACGTTTCGTGTGTTCGTTTCGTTTGTATTGGACCAAATATACTCGTATACAATACAAATTTCATTTCGAATCAAAGGACCTCAAGTATGCTCCTGTGTATTGGCTGCAGATTTCATGGTTCGTAGCGCAAAAGTGGCTTTACTTTTTTGCTTAAAAACAAATTCATCGTGTAATTTCAGATCGATTTTTTTTTTAAGGACTACGAGTGTAATATCAAAGTTTGTTGGCTTTGAGAACAAACTGAAAAGTGAGGAGTTATATATTTTATTGGAATCAAAATGATTAAATGGTTTTGGCCTATTGTGTGGGATAAAGCTTTTGATACAAAGTGAAATCTAGCTATTATTGATAAATAGCCTGCATCGTATTTATGGAAATTTGATTACATTTTTCTAGCAAACAAGGCTTTTAGTACAGGTTAAATAGGTTTAATTGAATTTTTTTGTTTCGATGACAGATTGAACGTTTTAATACGAATCATTAGCTTTTTGGGACAATTTACAAATTTTACTGTCTCCTCGAAAAATACAGCATTTCAACCAAAATTGTTTTATGAAATCTATTTATTCTTGCTTTCTATCTCAAATGCTAAAAAAAATCACTGTTTTTAACCATGATATTCATTAAGACACTTCATATTCTTGTTTCCAATCACAAAGTTGACATAATTCCTCAATTTCAAAAGGGTAACATTATTATTACTTAGTTTTTACAATAACCCCACTTTTTCTCTTAAAAAAAAACACCCTTTTCACATAAAAAAATTTAAAGACTTATTTTTTTTTTCATAATTCCAAGGCAAAAACAATATTTTTAATAAATTTTGTCAGGTTACCTTCTACTCGTATACCATAGATTTTAAAGGACTTATCACGGAATTTCTTTACTTCCCAAAAAAACACCCTTTCACCTAATTTTTTTTTTTATAAACTGCTTAGATTCACGATTTCTGTTATAAATGAAATATTTTGACCAATTTTCATTGGGGTACCTACCATTTTTGTCGTAGTGCACTAATTCTGAATTTCTTTATTTCTTTAATAAAAAAAAGTGGTTGTCTGTAAAGTCGGTTTACGGACGATAATTTTTCGTGATAAAGTCATAGCAAAACAGGTTGTGTGCTTTTGTTAAAAAGAAAATGATGTAAAAATTATTTATTTGTCAACTTTCTTGTACAAAACTTATAAGAAAATTAATCTTATAGTAAAGTACTTAAGCTAAAGATTCAGATATTACATTTTTATATTTGTACCTATGTTTTGCAGAAAAACGGAATAACTTTTTGAATCCTATCATAATTTACAAGAAAAAGCTAAAAAAATTCATTTTTTTTTTGTGTTTTTTCCCATTATATAATTTTTTTTATATGAAAAGCTTACAAACAAAATTAAATCATAAAAAAGTTTAATATTTCTGTGACAACCTATAATAAATTTTATATCATGTAGAAGCTTATTACTTCACCTTTTATATGACGCTTCAATCATTTTTCTACATTGCCTACAAAAATAGTTAGAATTCTTTTAAGTAATTCATGTCGAAATCTCAAACTGAGATTAAAGTATTTCCCACACTGGTGACGGGGCTGTTCATGGCAAACAGATCACAACAGGTGTTTTGAGGTATTTCTGAAGTTTTTTTTTATTTTACATTGTGTAGCTTGTAGTAAATGTACGGTTATGTGTGATATATCAAATGAAAGCTAATATTATCAGCATGCCCAATAAAGTTAAATAAAATTTTTATATGCTCCAGGACAAAAGAAATAACGTGTTGGAAAATAGAACTTTATTTGAAATTGATTGCAAAAATGCACAAAATATAGTCCTGTCTATTATCTATCTACAGTATAAATTTTATTTATTTATCTGTTGAAGAAAAAAAGGTAAAACAAAAAGCCGTAAAAATCATTTTAGAATACGCATGAATGCGGTACGGCCATAAGCTATACGCTCTTTAAGTTTGAAATTTTTCGAACGCCACAAAAAATTGCTAAAAATAAAAACCCATCCAAAAATACCCTTAAAAAAAGTATGTGTTTTTCAAAAATTCATTTTTCAAACTATGGTTTTGAATTTTTTTTAGAATTTTTACTTGCTCTATAGGGCAAGTATTGGTTTCGTGTAGAAAAAAAAAATCGAGGTTTTAATCAAAACCAACATTACGATGATGGAGAAGATCAAAAAAGTGGTTTTCGTTATGCCGTCCGTCGGTCTGTGCGTCCATCTGTACATCGAGCTAGCGCCTAAACGGGTGGATGGATTTGCTTGAAACTTGGTACACATGATTTTTACGTAATTCCCTAGGTCCGTTTTTTTTATTTTTTTAATATCTCCAATTTAACGCATATCTCCCATATAACGTTTTCGAGGTATTTCAAATTTCTCGAAAACGGCTCTAACGATTTCGTTTAAATTTGGTGTGCGCAGTACTCTTATTGATTCCAACAAAACTGCGTTTTTAGTTTTTCTCAAAAAATGCCAAGAGCGGAAATATGGCGTTGCCGTTTTTCAAAAATTGACATGTTTTTTAAGTCCATATATTTCATCAAAGCATAAGTCAATTTTTTCAAAATTTACAGACATCATAGGTATTGAAGTGTAAAATGTAAAAAAAAATTAAAAAACAAAGTTTTTCAAAAAATTTTTAAAAAATTGAATTTTTTTAACTTTCGATTTTTTTTTTTTGTTTTTATTTTTTTTTTTTTCTTCACAAAATCTTAAATTTCCAATAGGTATTTAAGATAAAGATGCTTTGAACTACAAGAGCAAGTACGTGCGACCCAGTCGTGCATTTTATTTCAATAGGTACCATTGTCAACTTACAATAAATTTATCTATCGATCTATTAAAATTTACTTTACTACAGCGTCGCATTTAGAAAATAATCACTCTTTTGCAATTTGTTTACCCCTATTTACCCTATCAAATGATGACATTTTAAAAATCCTTCTTTAGTATTTAACTTAAGTTTATTATCCTAAATAAGTTATAGAAAATTTTTGTATCTCCAATAGTTTATTTTTAATTTTGTAATTGAAATTTTTACCGCACTGCTAAAAATTTCACGTTTAACAGGAGAAAATGGCGTCACTTTTTCGTTGATGTTGTCATGGTTCATCGATTTATAAGACTTTATCATGTCAAAAAAACAATCTTTAAAATAAGATAAAGATTTTAAGTTCTTATAATAAAATAAACGTTTTCACCAAGTTTAAAAAATTAACAAAATTTATATAAGCTATTATGATACTTTTGGAACACATTAATCAACCCCTCAAAAAACACCCTTTTACCAAAAATATTTTGAAGAATTTTATCGATTCCCCCTGCTTTATCTAAACAGTTAATTCCGAATTTCTCCCTTCCATTTGATCTGCAAAAACTTTTTTTGAACAATCGTATTGAAAAAAAAGTTTGGATGGTGGAGGCTGGGGTCGAATCCAGACTTCTGGCGTGATAGTCCATCGAACTAACATTTGTACCAATTTTGTCTCAAAAGCTTTTTTTGTATCCTGGGTTTTGACTTAAATTTTGTATACAAAAAATAAAATGCGCTGGGTATCACAAAATTTCTCCTTAAGCTAAAATTGGGAAACATTTTTAACCTTTCTTGAAAATGAGTAAATCCTTAAGATATATCATAATTAAGATGACTATTTTCAAAAAACAACATTTTAATTAAAAGTATAGTTAACTGAAATAGCTACTCTCATTCCACCAAAATAAACACAAGATGAAATGAAAATTATTTTGAATATTAGTTATTCCATGAAGGTTATGTTGCACATCAATTTTATAGGTTAGGTAGTAGCTTTTGGTACCTAATGATATTCAGATAACATTGGTTTGGTACTTGTATATCGACCTTCGAAATTGGATATATTTTTTTATTTTTAATGAGGAAGAAAAGTTATAGAGAAACTAAAAAGGAAATAGGGAGACAGAAGAGCAGAGGACTAGAAAAGTAGAAGGTAGCTACTTTTATGCATCATATCGTGGTTAAAAGATACACTTTATAAAAAAAAAAAAAGGTAATATAAAAATTATTCATCTGGTCTCAAACAAAATATAAATTTCTAGTACTCGTCGTAGTGAGGTAACTCAAAGTGGTTGGAAAGAAAAAGAGTAACTTTACTTCAAGAGCACATCCACCAAACAAAATATGAATAAAATTTAAAACATCATTTTATGAAATAAAGCCCGTAGTTGTAGGAAATAATAGGGGAAAGTTTACCAAATACCTCGTAAGACACAATACTTCCGATACAAACCCCTTGCTCAATAGTCCATCGCACTTAACCATTTCGCCGCGGGATACTCTAGTCTAGATATTCCTATTTTTAATATCAAGCGTTTTGTTATTGGAAATATTTCCCAGAATTTCTGTTTTGAAATCTGGTGTTAATGATATTTTAAAGAATATATCTATAAGTTTAAACAGTATGTCCAAGTATGAAAAGCAGATTAAAATTCCTAGAAACGCCAATAAAGAGCACTTAAAATAATGAAAAAAATTGGATAGGCTTATATTTTGTTGTGGTTTTCTCAGAATTACATCTCAAAAATATTGTTGTGTAAAACTAGTATCGCAAAATATTGATTTGTGCCTATTTTCGGTAGACTTTAATTGAAATCAATAATGAAAATATTCTTGGAAAATTGTATATTAAGAACAACAACTGAAGAAGCATTATTGAGTTTCAATCAGTTTTTTTATGAATATTTTAAAGAAAATTTTAAATAAAAACAAGTAAATTAAAACTGTCAAATTGAGAAGTTTTTATAAATGTTATGGAATGAAAAATTAAATACACGGAGAAAAAAGACCACCTAAAACAAGCAGTTTAACATTAATTAAGCGTATGTCTGCATGACATGCCAAGATGGCTTCCGTCTTAAATTCAGCGGACAGATCTATCTATCTCGCTGTTGGAAATTAGTAAAATAATCTGCTACTAAAGCTGAAATCTGAAAATAATTTTTAAATTTTTATTCAAAGTCGATTTTTTAAGATGAAAATTCATATGAAAATAAATATAAAAGGTTTTTTTTTTTTTTAAACACGGCAAAGGCAACTATTATTCGGATAGTGTAAGACCAAAAGTCCATTGGCCAAAATTCCATAACAGACTATTGACTCGCGTGGGTGTGATATAAGTCCACAAATCAATTATGGACTTAGGTACAAGTGTGTCAAAAATCAAGAAATAAGTGAGCCAAAACTCCCTAATTTCAAAAAGTGCTTAAAAATATTTATTTGAAAACCATGTGGAAACTCCCAATTATTTTAAGAAAATTTCTAGATAGATTTTTTTACGGTGTAGTAAACCATGGCAGCCACCACAAAAAAGTGACGCCATTTTCTAACGTTACACTCTAGCACTTTCGCAGTGCGGCAAAAAAATTTCAATCAAATTTCAATTAAAAATTAAAAATTAAAAATGAACTATTAGAGATACAAAAATCTTCTATAGCTTATTAGAAAAATTATAACCTAAAGCTTAATCCAAATGAAGGATTTTTAAAAATTCCGTCATTTAATAGGGTAAACAGGGGTAAAACGGAAAGATGAAATTCGGGCTAAAATCTAAACGCGAAGTCTTAGAGAATTGCTTTTAGATAAATGAGAGTAATTTAAGAATAACTGCATTAGAAAAAATTCTAAAAAAATTTTAAACTAAGCTATAACGTTTAGTTTGAACGTTGTATACGTGTTGGGGCTATGACAAAATGATTATTTTTGGGTAAAGGAAATTTTTTTTGACAATTCTAAAGATGCTAGGTGAAAGATGAGGAAAAAAAAAATTAAGCATCTAATACGGATTTTTTTGCAACACTCTGCGTTTCGAAATATGAATTTTTGAAAAACACCTTGTTTCTTAGGGGTATTTTTTAGTAGTTTTTGATTTTTAGCTTTTTTTTGGAGCGTTCAAAAAATCTCAAACTTATAAGACATGTAGGTTTTGGCTTTATGTATACATGTGCAATCGTTTAGTGAGTTTTGATTGAATAACGGAAGAAATAAGTTTTTAAAAAAACACGTTTTTTGACCGTTTTTAACCGATTTTCATTGTTTTTTATTTTTATCTTTTTTTCTTTCATAGATACAGGAATAAAGTATTATGGAGTTATGATAGATCATGACCATGACTATATGTGTGCGAAGTTTCAATCATTTTCGTAAACACAACTTTGAGATAACGGTAAAATAAAATTTTAGAATTCAACAGGTTATAACTTTTGACCAAGAGCAGATAGAAATTTTATTAAACTTTTATGAGCATCCTGATACAATTACCTTTCATTTGGTATACCACACATAACGGTACACTAACTACAAGCTACACAATGTTAAATCAAGAAACTTGCGAAAAACCTCAGAACACCAGTGGAGATATGTTGCCCCCCGAACAGTCACCTGTGTGGGAAGTACCGTAATCTCAGTCTGGAAATTCGACATGGGTGACTTTAAGAAATTCTCTTGTAGGCATCTTTGAAATGAGATTGATACGTCATATGAAAGGTGAAATAATAAGAACATAAAAATCAATATTTTTTTTGCTTTTTTTTGATGAAAATGATTGTTTTCAATAAATTATTTTTAAACTTTTTGCGCATAAAAATTTAAAAATTTCTTAAGAAGAAATACTTGGCTTTTAAATTGCATATTTTTTTTAAGTAAGCTTTTAAAATAAAAAAATTAATATAATGAGAAAATAAAAAAGGTATTTTTTTTTAGCTTTTTCTTGTAATATATGATTGTTTGAAATAAGTAAACGCTTCAATTGACTCATTTTAAACAAAAGCACACAACCTGTTTTCTGACGACGTTATCACGTAAAATCATCGTCCGTAAACCGGTTTTACAGACAACCTCTTTTTTTTTAAATTATTCAAAGAGACAATTTGTTGAATGCTACGGAAATATAGTTACGTCCCTGAATGCATTCACTTGAAACTATACAAAATACATCTTCATAAGTGTACACCACCAGTTTTCATGTAAAAATACCTAACTACATACAATTTTTAAGAGAAACATAGGTAAGTACTTACCCATATTTTTTTCGCATGAGTTACTGCAAGTTCAACTTTATCCACTCTGAGAGCGCGATACAAGAGTATAGAGTATACCTTCATTTTTGCATTTACTTATCATTTCGAATTCATCCACTTCCACTTCACAAGAGAAACCAATAAGAAGCCAACCAACAAAAAAAAAAAAGTAACAAGTAACATAAACCTTGCAAGTTTAACACACAAAAAAAAAAACTCATATCCCTCACAAAGACCAACCAAAAAGAAAAAGGACGAAAAAAAACCCTACTTTCATTTAAGCTAAAGAAAGATACTAGAACCTTTTCTATATACGAGAAAAAGGTAAATTCTTTTTTTTTTTTTTGTGTATGATGACGATGACTAACCATCACCCAAAGGAGCAATACCTAGCTAAAGTATTATAAGAAAAGAAAACCCAGGAGCAGCGCAAAGATCCTTCAAAGCAACCATATAGACAACACATTTGTCTCCCTACTCTTCTTTTTATAAAATTTGCCACAACAAAGCAACAGCGCCATCATGGTATCGAATGAAAAAGCTCTCCCTACGGCATCGCACATGTAACGCTATATAGCAAAAGGTAACGCTGCCGCGCGGTATAGCGAACTTATACTTACGCCAACTTTGGAACTTCTTCAATCTGGGTAGATTGGTGCGATGGTGTGTTATTATTATACCTTTCCTTCATCTTGCCGGATGTTGCATATAGAAGAACTCCTGAGCTCTAAGAAGCTTCTTTTCTATACCTTTTCGTTAACCTGGATCCTGTGATTTTATATAGTACCTATATTTTTTTCTACCTACTCTCGCACTGGCAATTAGGGAAAAAGAAATCTTTTACGTCGTTAGCCACCACACGACTTCGTTTTTCGTCTCGTCTTCGTCTCCTTTCGTCCGGAAACGGACACCGACATAGAAAATGAAAAAGAAAGCAAAAAAATAAATCCATACAAGGTCCGTGTTATAAAAGTTTAGGTAGTTACCTATATAAAAGTTTTGTTGGCCCACAAAACAACCACAAGCACACTCATCCAGGACTTGATGTGTGTTCGCTCTTGGTCTGTACAACCTGTACCGTTTGCAACCGACTTAAAATGTAACAGAAAAACATACAAACAACAAACAAAATCTCGGTCGAAAGAAAAACCAGGCCAAAAGGGATGGATGGATGTGAGCTTATAAACTCGTCGGTCGTATTCGTAGGGGAGAAGAGGGCGGGCGGGCAGAACGTTAACGGTACTGGGATACTGGTACAACAGGGAAAAACAAATCTTATTAAAACTGCTACAATTGTAACGCAGCATACTTATGGAAGGTAAAAACCTTATAAAGTAATTAGGACCATGTTTGCCTCAGAGGCAGTAAATTTTCACAGAGAAACCAACTTTTCCTCCTCGTCCCTCCTTCCAAAAAAAATACACAGCAGAACACGCAGGATGAGTGAGTAATTCACATCGTTGTTGTATAGTCGATTTTCGTACTCATTCTCAGGGCGTCCATAGAGTTAAGTCAAGACGAAGACACAGAGAGGCTGGTATATATGCTACAGGTAACGCAGTAGTAACGACTATATACCGTTATATGCCTTCAAGGAAGAGAAACTTTCCATTGGACTCATTATGTGAATACCAGATTCGCACACCAGCTTTTCTGCTTCTGGGTGATGTGTGCCCCAAACTCCATCACATGTGCGTCGTTAATTCAATGAAATGAATCCACATGGGTGGAATAATAAGGCCCACCCCTTCTTCACCAGATTTGTGCATTATCATCTTAAATGCCACTTTCGAGCTGGCTTTAATAGTGGCGGTCCATTCTTTCGCGAGTAATTATGCCTTGTAGATATATATTTTTGTAGAGGAAGTATGTATATACATTTAGGTTGTAGAATTGTGTGAATATATAAGTACACAAAAAAATCTAGAAGAAAAGTCGTGTCCTGGAAGTGTTGAAGAAAATTATTTTAATTAGGAAAAAAAAAGAAATTTTTTAATTGGAACACAACACATTCTCCCTTAATCGAGTGTGTATAGCCTTAAACTACAAAATGATGAGGGCGAACTAAAAATCTGGAAAACTGCAATTATTTTTTGTAACTAAGGGGTGCAAGCATTAGTAGGTATAACCATAAGAATGGAATTTAACGTGTTTAAAAAGAAAGTTTACACTCTTAGAAAGAACTTTGTATGACTTCGTATGTTATCCAATGTCCGCTAGCCTTAAATTGAATCAACTGAGCTTTGGACTAAATCGAGAAAAGGGCACAAGATTCGACAAGCAATTAAAAAAAAAAAATAAAATGAAAGCAAAAACAAAATATCGGATGATGGAAAAAGTCCTCCGGCCCCTTTAAAATTTAAGACTTATGTCACTTTTTCATCGAATTCTCATCAGGCATCTTTTTTTTAGTAAAAATGAGCTGAGATAGCTGCAACTTCCTTCACACAAGGCTTTAGATCTAAACCAAAATAATTATTCTCAGTAGCTTTACATTGGACTGCTACTATCCTGAGAACACAAAAATCCTCTTATTGATGAACTTTTTTGAAGCTCTGTATCGATTAACAGTTTCTTAAGAACGCCGCAAACCAATTTTTTGGAGTGAAAACAAAAAAAGCGACAGGAATAATAACTCTTTTGTATAAATAGATAGATGAATGAAATTTATGCTGTAAATAGGTAATAGAATAAAATATAATTGTACAAAATTTTAATTAATTTCATATTCATCTCTCATATCTCTTGATCTAGAGCACATACAAACTTGATTTAATCTAAAAACGCATGTTGATAATATTAACTTTTATTTGATATATACCACATAACGGTACCTGCTCTAAAAGTTACACAATATGAAATTGAAAAACTTGACAAATACCTCAAAACACCTGTGGAGATCTGTTGCCGATGACCAGCCACCATTGTAGGAAGTACCGTAATCTTTTTGTAGGCATCGAAGAAATATGATTGTCATAGGTATAAAAGGTGAAATATTAAGCTTTCAGATGATATAAAATTTAATATATGTTGTCATATACATAAATGGATTCAATATTGTTAAAAGAGAAAAAAGATTGATTTTTTTTTGCTTTTCTCATGAAAGATGATTTTTTTTAATAAATTATCTTTAAGCTTTTTTATGGTGTAGCTTTTTTTTTAAGAAAAATGATTTTTTATGGTTTCACTACCATCACGTGTGAATTGCGCATATTATTTTTTTCTTTTTTTTTTCAGTGCCAAAACATCACAAAAGTGTTTTTGGAAGTTCAAAATTCGATATCTCAGAAAGCTTACACGTTAGAGACATTTTAATGCTAGATTCAAATTAAAAAGGTCAAAGTCCATTAGAAAAGTATATATTACTGACATTTACGGAAAAATCGATATTTAACCCTCTACTGCATACGAAGCCAAATATGGTTTTGTCTATTTGTATGCACTTTTCTCTTCTCTGTCACAAAAAAATTAGGTATAAAGATTCAATACAATCCTCTTCTTTGTGTTTCTGAAAACTCCCTAGGAAAGTTTTTTCGTGTGTCCGACAAAAAATAAAGGTGTATTTTATGATCACAGGTGAGTCGATCAGTCGTGTGCATACTTTAAGTGTTAATTACTGCGTTTGTTTGTAAAGAAAAGTGGAATTAAAAATTTATTTTTGATCGATTGTCTTATTATGTACGCTATGAACCAATTTTTATTGAAAAAAAATTATTGGCCTGGTCTTGGGAGGGCAAAAAGTACGGAAGCCATATTTGGCTTCGTATGCATTAAGGGGTTTTAAATCCACACAATTTGTTAAATTTTTTTGTTGGAAAATTTTGTTCCTTTACATTTTTTTTTGCTTGGAAGCTTCAGAAATGAAGCCTCTTCACTTTTAGAGACATTTTACGTTAACCCCATTTCCAGGGGCGTAACCACAAAAAATTTAGGGGGAGGGAGGCTTACCTATAATATTTTTCAATCATTTTATTACTTTTTAGTTTTTTTAAGATCTGGGAGTGGGTGAAAATGTTGGAGCAAGACTTACTTTGACAGTGGAAAGAATGTGAACCAGAAGAAATGTTTAAAACGGACGAAAACAAATTGCTTTTCTCGGTTCCATGGCTTAAAATGAGCCAAATTTAAATTAATTCTTAACCTTTTGTAATGCAATGTATTTATTTTACTTTATTTTGTTTTTAAATGATGAATATTTATCTTTTGATTTTTTTAATTTTATTCTTTACATAATCTGAATAAATAAAATTAGTAAAATTTCTTACCCCTTAATGCATACGAAGCCAAATTTGGCTTATAAACAAATTTTTTAAACAAATTAATTTATACAAATTTTTTAAATGTAAACCGTTTTGAAACAACTCAAAGAACCCATGTAAAGCATTTTTTTAATTTTTTCGTCCGCTAATATTAATTCATGCAGTAGAAAGGGAGCTTCAAGGCTGATTGGGTTAATTTCAACGGGTAATTCAAATTTAACCATAATCAGCTATCAGCTTTAGTTTAAATGTGATAAAAGTTATAAAGGAGCTCGAGAAGAATAAGGGTGAACCAGTTTTGTTAAAGATAACATGACTTAATTTCACTTTAGCAAAGAGTCAAATAGAACCACCTAATGCGTCCATTGAAACCCCACACTATTTTTTATTTCATGAATATATTTTTTCAACATCAATTTTGTAATTAACTCTTTGAAAGACCCAACTTTAATAAAAATATATCCAATAATTTCTCTTCAAATAACATTTTTCTTTAAAAGAAAGAATTTTGTTCTATTTACTCATCAATCAAACTCTTAGTTTATGTTTTTCTTTCTCAAAATAGACCTCAAATAGGATTAACGAAAGTAATTACTTCCTGCAAATTACAAAAAAACGACAGCACTGTTGCAATCTGCTGTTTCTACGACTACAAACTTTACGCTACCGAAAGATAAAATCGCAACATTTCTTAATTAAAAGTGTGGGCTTTCACTTGAATGCACCCAGAAATAGTGACCGCCATCATGATGACAACATCAACCGCAAAGTGCTCTAGATATAAAAGAAAAAAAAATCTAAAACGTTTCGGTCTCCTCCACCAATGCCAGCCAAATAGAACGAACATTGAAGAAGAAAAAAAAAACTCAATTAAAAAGTTTACAGAGCATCAAAATGAGCACAAAAGAGAGCAAACTAGTGACGACTGACGACAACGACAAATGCTTAAAGAAAATATTTATTTCAAATGATGGCGTGGATGGCGACTGGCGACTTAAAAGACTGGCGAAAGCTTCATCAGCAAACCCATCAGCAGCATATCTCGACTAAAGAAAGAAGTCCTTGCATAATTTTGCTCTTTATTTACCACGACAACCATTCAAGCCAGTCCAAGGCAAGGCAAGGACCTAGTACCCCCTCATACCGAAGGAGCAAAAGGACCATCAGCAAATATAGAAAAACGACTTCGACTTGATGGTTTTGGCCATATCCATCGACAAACACTGTCTGACCAGCCTATGTCGTCGCCAAACCAA
This sequence comes from Episyrphus balteatus, assembly GCF_945859705.1. Classification (NCBI taxonomy): domain Eukaryota; kingdom Metazoa; phylum Arthropoda; class Insecta; order Diptera; family Syrphidae; genus Episyrphus; species Episyrphus balteatus. The sequence continues at coordinate 132,315,344 of NC_079135.1, read as the reverse complement.
CCCACACCAATACACACGGCCACCATCTTGAGGAGAATCCAATAGACGGATGGTCGCCATCTTATTATACAAATTAGACACAAAAATAATGTGCAAAAGGGAATTAACTTTTAAATTTGTACTTTTTCAATTTGCTAAACAGAATTTTCACTTAGCATGGAAATGAGTTTTAATTCTCGGCCACGTTGTGGCGTTGCTTTGACGCCTTGACACCATCTCAACATCATCATCGTCATCATTCCCGTCCCCTACACACACACAAAAAAAAAAACTCCAACCCAAATCGGGACAAAACGTCCGTCACTTTGTGTTTTTGAGAAGAAAAAATCACGACAAATTTATTTGTATGGGATTAAGCGATGGGTGTTGGTGGCTGTTGGCTGCTGTTGCGGGTAAAAGGAGGAGGCGTATTGTGGTCTTAAGTGGCGCCCAACCGAAGCCGCTGCAATTATCCCATAGTTAATGGCAATCCAACATTCGTCGCTTCGTCGCTTGAGTTTGTTCGTTGGTTGGTTGGTTTGGTCGTCTAAAGTGGGCACGTGGATGATTATTTTTTTTACTTCTCAATTGTTTTGTTGTTGTTTTCAGTTTCTCAACCAAGAAATGAGGACATTAACCTGAAAAATGAATAAGCCATTGAGAATGCGGGATTGTAGTGCGAGCGAAGCAGTTTCTTTAATTGTAGGCATTAACTTGAAAAGGGTTTTTTTTTTCTTCCTTTAAAATGGAAAAAAAAAACCTCTTTCGAATATGTTAATTTTTTGTATAAGCATTAATTTTAAAGAGGATATTTTGAATGCTTTTGATCGCAATTTTAAGAGTATTATGGAGTTAATTTTCTCATTTATTTGCTGGAGCAAACACTACTTGTGGTATCTCTCTGGTCTTTGGCCAAGGGTTAAACATCTAAGTGATACAAAATTGGCTATTTTAATCGTGTTAACTTGCCATCTCATTGCGCTATAAATTCTATAGTTATTTTTATGTGTAATTAAAGCATAAAAATTTGAAATGGGGAACTTATTTGCATAGTGGCGAATAAACTTATCTACATTTAAAGATATTTTTGAATTAAATTATCAAATTATTCGAATTAAAGATGTTTTTTCTATTTTCTTTAATTTTCTTTTTATTTTAAATAATTTGTTTGTGGTATGTTTTTTTCTAGAAAATTCAAAACCGTTTGTCTTTAATTGTGAATTGGGTTTCTTGTTTGGTTACGATTTCTGTTAAATTTCTTAAACCTAAAAAAATTGGTCGATTTGCTCACACTGCATTTTCTTTCATGCCGTCCATCCAATTTCAATAATAATAACACTGGTCGGCAAAAAACTAAAAAAAGTCGGGAGCAAGAACTTTATAAGGTGATTTTGATGGACTTTAGTGTGCTGAATTCAAAACTGTTTACAGATTTTTTCTATCACGTCTAGTTTTTGAGCTATACTCATCACTATTTCCGCTATAAAGCTTCAAAAACTAATTTTTAATTGAGTTTTTTTTTCATGTTTAGTCAAAAATATATATTTTCCATAATATGTTGCTCTTTATAAGTCCAAATCAGAAGACGAAGGATGGAATTTGATTCAAAAAACCATTCCTTACTTTGAAAACAATAATCAAGATTTTGAGACATCTATCATAAATTTCTTTTTTCAATATCTTTGAAAAAAAAAAAATTATTTTGAAAAAATATAAAACCTTTAGGACGTGTTAATATGGCGTTTTGAGATTTCATAAGTAGTTTTACAAAAAAAAAAATTAACGGTGATGTAATTCGATGTCAAATGTACCCAAAAAAACGCGTTTTTGACCTATTAATATTCAATTATTTCAAAAATGTGACGTGCCAGTGAAATTTTGACTTCAGATTCGGACTCAGCACACAAAATTCCTCTCGAAAAGTAGGGTTTGGTTTTCGCTCTATTGCCGACCAGTGTAATTCATCCAACTCTTAGATAATAATCTCTGACAAATCAGGATTTTTGAAAAGGGGACGTGGGGATGTGAGGACTTTGTAAAAACTTTAATTAGAATAATTTCCTCAAAAGACTCCAAAAATTGTACACAAATCGTAAACAGTATTTCCATTGATATTTATAAAAAGGGGCGTGTGGGTGCGGGAGCGGTTCGTATGACTATATTTAAAAATTCTGTATGATTAAAATGCTGTATTTCAAAACACTGAAAATTCAGAATCCTGTAACTGAAAATATTCAAAATTCTGTATATTGAAAAATAGTGATACAAAATATACTGTATTTTCAAAGAATGTTGATAAAGCTTAACAAACTGCCTAAATATTGGTGGAAGTATTAAATAATCATATAGTTTGATGGATTTGGTGATTAATCAAAGTGCTGTAGGTATTTTTTTTTTTTTTTAACGTGTATCCAACAATTGTCTTAGTAGCTTCAGTTATTTATATTTTTAATAGAGAACCAACGCTTTTGCAGCCTTTTTACAGCATATTAATATACAGAATTTTGAAATACAGAATTTTGCAGTACATAGTATTTTGGCCATACAGTATTTTGTACATACGAATTTTGAAATACTGTATTTTGACTTATAGTATTTTAAATACAGTATTTCGACCCCAACCCTTAAACCCCGAATGTTAAAATTTAAACGTTTTTCTTACGTGTTACAACAAATCCTAAAAATTGCATCTTAATTTTGAACGCAGTTTCTGAAAAATCGACATTATTAGAAAAAATGGGCGTGTCAGTGGGCGGGTTTTTTGTTCAAACTTGTCTTTCTCTGAAAACAATACACCTTGAGAATTTCAACGAAATCGTTCGACCTGTTCTCTAAACATTTAAATAGAGGGCGTGGCAGTGGACGGATGGTGCTCAAATATTTTTTATTATATTTTTTTTTTTACCTAATAAGAATAAGTTCTGAAAATTTCATACAAATCGGTCAAACCGTTTACGAGAAAAAACAAGCATTGAGAAAAGTGGGCGTTACTGAGGGATCCGCCCCCATAACTTGGGTTGTGCAAAGAGTTCGAGGTCTCATATTTAGATTTGAGTTCACTAATTACCCCAGAAACAACCTACAAAATTTAAGCCTGCCCTGAATTTTTTCCATTTGAAATCCTAGATTTACTGCACTATATTACTTTTGAAACTTTAGTGAAAATGGTGTTCAGGACAAGTCGAATAGACGCTGAATAAACATTATCTCAAAGACCTTCGATATTATAATTATGTTAGATCGTAATGGGGGTTTAATTTTTTTTTTCGATTGATGGTTCGTTGATAATTCGTTGATAATGCATTAAAATGAGTATGATTAACAACAAATCCAACCAACAAATCCCATACAAAGGCTGATATCATCGAGTGTTTAAGTCTGATTTTTTACTTGCGATATAGGTACTATTTATGTATATCAAGGTATGCATTCGTAAAAAAAAAAAGTTGAGATAACATTTTTCCATGACATTACGATGATAGACAATGCCAAAAAAGTGGGTCCCGGAAGTCCGTCTGTCTGTCTGTCTGTCTGTATAAGGAACTAGAGCCTAAACGGATGGACCAATTGACTTCAAACTTTCTATGTAGCAGTTTTTGGAGACTCTCCAGAGGGGTTTTTGGAATTAATTTTTTTGGACCAAAAATAACGGTACCTGTCATACAAAAATTTCGGAAAAGTTTAATTTCTCGAAAACGGCTCCAACGATTTTGTTAAAAAAACTCAAATGTTAGTTTTTAAACAAGGTCTATCTTTTGAAGAAAAAAAAATTTTTTTGAAAATCATTATTAACGGTACCTGCCATAGGACCGCTTTTTTCAAATCGGATTTTCTGCAAAACTGCTTATTGTATTTCATTGAAATTTTTTATACAAAAGCATTTATATAATTTAAATATGAGCCAAAACTAAAATTTTGAAAAAAATAATTTTTGGATTTTTAAAAAAATTTTGAAATTTTTTTTTTTGAAAAATCAAATTTTCGAAAACGGGACATTGAATTTCTTTGAAATTTTGTTTTTAGATGTTGATTAGTGATTTCTACAAAATGGCATACCAATTTTATTTTAAAATTTTTTTTTTCCAAAAAAATTAGTGTTTTAAAAAACGGCTCTAAAGATTTTGAAAATTTTTTTCTAAAAGAGGCACCTTAATATATCAAATAAAAGTGCATACTTGTTTTGTGGGGCAATTTGATTTCAGATATTGTTTTATTTTTTTGAAAAATGAATTTAATTTATTTTTTTTATATGCCTACATTTCCCAAATTTCTATATAAAAAGCCTTAAAAATGTATGCAACTTGAACTCTAAGAGCAAGTTCGTCAGTCGTGCATTTTATTTAACCATTTCAACCAAAATTCACATCTAATTGATTTCAAATGTTTAGGTACTCCTTCCAACTCATAAACGAAACATTTTGTTAACATTTATTATTATTAAATAAAGAGATATAAAAAATTGACTTAATCATTTCCGGTTTATTTAATTTCTGTAAAAAAAAATAAACTTCTCACCAGGTGAAACGGCAACGTCAAATCACCTTGAACACAAATCATTTATCATATTATGACATTATTGAATGTCAATATGCTCCCATCGCCATCCCATCGAAAGTCATCCTTGTTCTGTCAATCTGTTTACTTCTCGCATTAGATCAAAGCAGCTGCTATTACATAGAGAACCAGAACTCCTTGTAAAATGTGTGACTTTGAGAGTGTATATGTGTGAGATAAAGTATCAAAAATCAAGAAAGCTACTACACACATACAAACACACGATTGAAAGAGACCTTCTTCTTCTTTTGGTTCACATTTGTATTGTTTAAGTATCACTGTGCCATCCATCAATGTGGTTGATATCAACTTTCTTAAGCTCTAAGGCAATGTCATATCATCTGTATCATCACTCCGCGTGTCTAAGCCCTTTTATTCCACAAAAATCTTCTCCCGGCTTGCCTCTGTCTTTCCTCTACTCTATATAACATCTTGTCGTCGATGTCTAAGCTTCTTCGCTATTAAGTAAGACACAATGTAACTGGCTCGTTTGTTATAAAGGATATTCTCTCGATATATAGCAGCTATATCGTCTTGGTTATTATTTGACATTTTGAAAAGTAATGAAAGTGTTTGAGGATTGTTTTTCTTCTTGTTTCACTGATAATAATGTTTCTCTATCGGAAAATGAAAAGCAATAAAGTCTATTAGTTGCAATGATAAGTCATTGGATAAAATTTATGTTTGATGTTGATAGAGACACAGAAAGAGAGAGAGTAGAAAAGCTTGTTTGTATTGAACAAACTTTATAGATGAAATAATCAAACAACACAAAAAATACTTTCTTTAAAAAAAAAAATAAAGATCCTTAAAGTGATAAGATAGAGGAAGGAAAGGAAATAGGTTTTTGTTCTAAACATTTTTTTGATAAACAAGAAAACTCAAACATTTTAAGGATGAGAATTTAAGGAAATAAATTTAAATTTAATATGTGCTAAAGAGCGATATTTAAAGAGAAGTGATAGCAGTGAGCATTATATTAAAAAAGCAGCAATTTATAGCTGCTATTTAATCACTCTTTAAATACTAATTAGCTAAAGTTGCAATTTACTTTTTTATTTTCTTCCTGATTTGAATTATATGATTGAAAATATGGAATACAAAATAAATAAAAAGTAAGTTAAAATTTTTGAATTTTTTAAATCTCTGTCGGCACACGGGTGCGAATTTGGCAAAACAAAGATAAATAGTGGTCACAAAAAAGTGTCTTTATAAGGGTGAAAATACATTGTTTTGGAATTGTAAATACAATAATCGAATTCCTCAGAAAAATTCTACATCAATTTCATATATGGTTCTCTATAAAATAGTGAGACCGATAAAGTTCCAGAGACATGAAAAAGTATAAACCAAATTCGCAAAAAAGAGGTGTGCCTACAGAGGGTTAATAACTCCTTAAATGCCTTCACTAAAACAATGGTTATTCAAATAGAACTTCTCTGTTTCGCCATAATATTGTTAAACTTTTCTCTACATCTTTGCCTTTTTTCATCGTTAATCAAATCATTAGAGATATCAATAACAGAATGATTACAAAAAATCAGTAGAAATTTTAAAGGGTCGAGAATAATCTTATGAAAAAGAGCAGTGAAGTTACAAAGAACAGAGAGCAGGTTTGCTTTTAAATGCAGTGAAATCTATTAAGAGCATCGAACACTATTACTGTTTTTCTTGTTCACTTGATCGCTTCATGTTTATAATTGTAAATATAAGAACAAAAATAAGATTGGTTTGAATTTTTGTAAGTTGTGGACTGATCAGTGAGCAGCTATATTGCAGAGCAATTGCAACTGTTCACTGCTCAGTGGAAGAGCAAAGCGATTGAAAACAGCTATCGTAATAGCAGACTCAGCTCTATTAAAAACCAATGCCTGCTGAGAAAATTTGGCTCTCTCTTAAAGAATAAATCGATTAAAATAAAATTTCTTGAGAACGATTTTTTATTTTCGGTTAAATCGAAACCAAGATTATGATAGAGACTTCCAAAATAGAAGTTTTCATCATGCCGTTCATCACTCCGGTCAGTCTATGTGGTGCTTATAGCTTAACTAAAGTTGATGTAACTACTTTTCGAAAGGTGGGAATCAATTACCACAGTGGGCCTAGTTTTAAGGGTCTTATTTCACTGCCTATTTTGCCTCTGGAAGCTTTCTATGTTTTTACTTGCGATATGTCTACCTAAAAAAGTTGAGGTGACAGTCAAACATAACATAACGGTGATAGAAAATGCCAAAAAAGTGGGTCTCGAAAGTCCGTCTGTCTGTCAGGATGTCTTTCGGTCTGTATAAGGAGCTACAGCCTTGACGGTTGAGCCGGTCCAATTCAAATCTGGTGTGAAGCTGTTTTTGGATCTTGTACAGAGGGGTTTTTGGAATTAATTTTTTGAACCGAAAATAACGGTAGCAATTTAGTTTAAATTAAATTTTCTCAAAAACGACTTCTAGGATTTTGATAAAAAAATTTAAATATTTGAGACAAGGTCTATCTTTTGATAAAAAAGTTTTTGTTTTCAAAAATTATTATTACCGGTCTCATAGAAGCGTTTTTTTTTTTATTTTTTATTTCTGACTATCTTCCAAAGTTTTCGTTCAATTTAAACGAATTTTCTTGTACAAAAACAATTATGTTGCCCAAATATGAATAAAAAAAATAATATTTGGATTAAAAAATAAAAACTTAGCAAAGTTTTTTTTTGAAAAATTGATTTTTCGAAAACGGGACATTGAAATTTCGGTTTTAGATGTTGAATATTGACTGCCACAAAATGGCATATCAAATTAATTTTTAAATTTTTTTATTAAAAAATTATTTAAAAAAAGATATCTAAGTTTTTTAAAACACGGCTTTAACGATTTTAAAATTTTTTTTCTAGAAATGCATCTTTATAATAGAAATTAAAATGAACACTTTTTTGAAGAATATTTCATTTAAAGACTGGTTTTTTAATTTGAACTAAAAATTTTGTGTTTTTTTTTTTCATTTATAGGTACGTACATACCTACAATTCCAAATTTTTTTACACATTTTTTTAATATAGTACACAAATACGGCGTTGCTTTTGTTTTTGTTTTTTTGCCAAATTTAACATCAAAATCAATTTTGAAATAAAATGCACGACTGGGGTCGCACGTACTTGCTCTTATGCTAAAAGTAACTCTAATGTTAAAGCTTTTTATTCAAGAAAATTATGAAAAATTTAAAATTTGATATTTTTTAGAGATTTCATAAGTAGTTTAAAAAAATTAAATCTGTTTTTATAATTAATTAAACACGGTTTAAAATGAAAAATTCAAGTATACCAATTTATTGCTTGTATAAAAACGTATTTATAGAAAAAAAAATTCGAAAATCGTTAGAGCCGTTTTTTTTAAATATATTTCTAACATTTTTCAAAAAAAAAGTTGGTATGCCATTTTGAAGAAATAATTAATTTACACATAAAAACGAAATTTGAAAATTATTCACCAACCCTTTTTCAAAAAATTGATTTTCAAAAAAAAGTTTTGAAATTTTTTTAAAAAATCCTAAAATGGCTTTTTTGAAAATTTTCTAAAAGGAGATGGGGCGTTTTTGGGCCATGAGCGTACATTAATGAGACTAGTCTCAAAATGAAGCTGGAGGTTAGTATATTCAATCTATGAATTTTTTTTCAAATCGTAAGTCAGGTTCTTGAGATACAAGGCTCCAAAGTTCGTTCTGATAACCCTTATTTGTCACTTTTATATGCAAATATCATGAGAACTACAAGAGGTATATTGATGTTTTTGATGTCAAATGAAAGGTGGTTTTAGTGCCTTTTTAACAATTTAAAATACATATTACACAAAACAAAGAAACGGCGAACAAATAAAAAAATTAAAATATTATTTTAAAAAATCGATTTTTGTTGCGGTTTAGCACTGGTTCAACCTTGTACCTTGACCCACATATGTAAAAATACGTAAAAATAACCACATCCATGCATGAACCGAAGTTGACCCGTAGCTAATCCGCCAAAATCGGTGGGTTAAATTCCTGATCCGAGGCTGAACCACGTTTGTACAACTGGTCCTTATTTGACCAAATTATGTTAGAGAGACACAAAAACTGTAATTTCTTGTGATGAACTCTGGGCTACACTTTGTTTACATAAACTAGATTACAAAATACGTATTAAAGAAGATTTCCGATAAATCCACTTTTATCTCTGTTTTAGTTTAAAATATAGTTCTTGGAGCTTATTTAAACTATACCTAATAAACTGATAAGTTCTTTGAAATTAATGAAAATGGAATTAAATACAATAAACCAATGTTCTAATAAAATTGTTCTTTAAAATAACAACATCTTATCCGTTCCTTTTCTATAAGTGATCTCCCAAGTTTTTTTGAAAAGTGTAATAACCAATTGGTTTTCCCCACATAACATAACACAAATAAACGAGCTTCTAAACCGGTTCTGATCGCATTCTAAAAAATTAAAACAGTTTTATAACTACACATGCGTACGTGTCGATTACAAGCATATTTAATTTGAAAATAAATGCCTTTAATGTCGAACATGAATCGATTTTTTCAAATTAATATTCTACTTTTATTTATTTTTTCGCCGTTTCTTTGTTTTGTGTAATATGTATTTTATATTGTTTAAAAGGTTAGTACCTTTACTAGTACTTAACAACCTTTCATTTGACATCAAAAACATCAATATACCTCTTGTAGTTCTCATGATATTTGCATATAAAAGTGACAAATAAGGGTTATCAGAACGAACTTTGGAGTCTTGTATCTCAAGAACCTGACTTACGATTTGAAAAAAAAATTCATAGATTGAATATACTAACCTCCAGCTTCATTTTGAGACTAGTCTCATTAATGTACGCTCATGGCAGAAGTCCCATATAATTTTGCCCCATCTCCTTTTAATATTACTCCTTTACCTGAACGCTTTTGCATTAAAGATTTCGTTGAAATCGGGGTAATGTTGTACGAGATATTCAGAAACCAAAATAACCGTTCTATGACAGGTACCGTTAATAACGGTACAAAAAATATTTTTTTTATATTAAAAGTTGGCTCTTATGTGTAATACTACACACAAAAATTTTAATATAATTTTTAATTTAATTTTTTTTAGCATTCTCCATTATCGTAATGTCATGTAAAATTGTTACCTCGAGTTCGATTTTTTTTACGAATCCAAAACTTGCCCTATAGTACCTACATTATATAGCAAGTAAATATGTAAGTTTTTCAGAATCTGAGACGATTTCTGTTGCATTTTGAAGAAATATATTTACATGCCCCAGCAGTGGCGTAGATAGCTTTTTGCTAAGGGGGGGGACAGATCTAGTTCGCAAATTTTTTTTTAAGTTTTAATAATGCTTCTTTGTATTATTTTTATTCTCTTTAAATTGGAGAAAGTTCTTTCGGTAGTTGACGTAGAAACCAGCAGTGTAGCTAATATCTTTAATAAAATATAAATACCAGGACAACTTTTTTCGGTGCAGCTTTCGAGCGCTTTCAATGAGTTCATATAGGAAGTACCTATTTGTCCTTCTGATCAAATATCTTTTCTGAGTTTTTATTTCTTCACACAGAGAAAAATATGACCAGGACCACCTAAATACCAACAGATTTCCTTATTGAACTGTTTTATGAAGAAACCTTTTTAATATCAACAATTAATAAGGTTTTTCCATAGAGATTTCTTATTATTTTCATGTACAAAATCTTTCAAAATTTTTTGTAAAATTTTCATATTTTTTCCAACTTGGCACTAGAACAAAAATTGTGACCAATATTTCTATAGTAAGTTGGAATAGGTGATCCCGTACATGATCGTATTTTTTTTATTAAAAAAACAAAACCGACTTCCATGGATCAAAACTGGGTTTTATGGTTTTTCTAATAGTACTGAACAGGCACCAGCTTTGCAATACCTACAAAAAGAATTATCAAAATTGGTTCACTCGGTCCAAAGTTATGAGGTGACAAACACAAAAAAAAAGTACAGACGAATTGAATAACTCCTCCTTTTTGGAAGTCGGTAAAACAATTAGGAAATCCCGATTGTTTAAATAAATTTCCTTCTTGGATGAAAACTATAAGGAAATCTTATTGTTTTTGTTCTATTTTATGTGGTCTAGTTTTTGGTAAAACTCAACAGTTTCATTAAATTTTTTAGCTGCTTTGTCTATTTCAGACGAAGAATCCTTAGAAAGAACCGGAAACCCTTCTAGTGTGTTTTCATGGTTTGTACATTTTTCTCCAAGGCCCATTACATAGAAATCGAGAAAAAGATTGAAAACAGTAACACGAAAATATTCTTTACTGTACTTTGAACGGAAGGGTTCGAACGATTCTTTTGTCGCTTCACTATTCTCTTATGTTTAACGCCTATATCAAGGATTTCAGCTAATTTTTCCCATATACAAAAAAATTTCGAAAATGAGTCGTCTTCTGCCCGTTTAATTTTTAGTTGATCCCTTAAATCTTTAGCGAGCTCCTTTGCTTGGACCAATTCTAAATTCACTCTTTGAAACACCGACTTAATGGCAACGAAAGTTGTTAAACCATATTTATAACCTTTAAACTAATCAAGAACTCGAAATCCATAGCGTTTTTTTCAAAGTGCGCTTCTTCAACTTATTTATTCATGACTGTTTATACTGCACAATTATCGATCCCAATGGGGGGGGATATATCCCCCTGATCCCCCCCCTATCTACGCCACTAGCCCCAGTAACGCAAATCTTTCATTTGTTTTTAAATCTAGACTGAACGTTTACAACCACAAATTCACGAAAAAACCAACACTTCAACCAAAACACTCATGCTTGAAACAAGTTGAGTGTGTTTTTATTAAGTTTCTTGTTATATTCCTTTTGTCCCTTTAGATTAAAATACTTAAGACTCTCGTGCGGTCTGTCACTTGGGATATATCTGGCAAATGCTTACAATCATTTATACGTGCAATCGTGTATATATGTGTTAATTTGATCCTTCAGCCCCAAGGCTACCTAACATATATACAAAATGCTGGAACCTGATGGATATTAATTTATAACCAACTACAATATCGATTATGTCATTATCTCTCCTAGTGCTTTTGCCTGATACCATTTGTACCTGTTTGTTTACTATTACCGCAGGACACGGACACACCTTATCATTCTGAGGACGAACACCTGCTTAACCCCAGGGATAGCGAGGCCAGGTCATATACGACGACGACGTCGACGTGGCAGGAATACAAAGAATACCTCATATATCTACAAGCTTAATAGTTGGAGATAATTGGAAAATGTTAATCAGAATGAGAGGATGGACTTTAATTACGTTACCTTTTCTATCTTCTTTGTTTGTTGTTGTAAAGGTTCTTCACACTCTTACACACACATCCCTTTTTTAAAAGTAATCTTCTTAAGTTTTTACCTTGAATTGCAACTTTAAAATTGCTACTAAACCACATCAAGGAGGTGGTTTTGGTGACCAACTCGAGCGCAATCAAGTTGGGGGGTCCTCATAGAATAGTCAGTCACACCCAAGGTCATTGAATGTGGTGTCTTAATAAGAGTATATACAATAATTAGGGCATTTCGTGTGAGCCCTTACAGCTAGTTTGTATTTGCATAGTTCACGCAAGGTTATAAATTTGTTATGCTTCCAGGAATATAACATACACAATACCACTTTTAACTACCACCACTCTAGACTCTCGAGGCAAGCTTTAGCAAACGAGGCAATACAATAGAGTGTGGTGTTTCCACTTTAATAACTACCTTTTATTGCTCTTACATTAAATGAATTATTTAAATATTGGAAAGGTCAACAGAATACAAAAAAAAAATATAATAATAACAAAATTTTTTTTTGGGATAAAAGGAATTGAAGTAAAAATTAATAAGTTGTGGTGGCTCTATTTTTAAAATGAAATTAGAGGTGTTCGATGGTTGGGAGCGATTAGATGCATAACAAACAAGAAACACACTCGAAAGTCGTAATGGAAATATAATTATGTACAACATGATGCTGGCTATGAATATTTTATGTTAACAACATGCAGGCGAAATTAGACTCACGGAACATTGAAAGGAGGGAAACTAATATCAAATATACAAAAATCACAGCTGCTGTATATATTTGAGCAACGATTTTGAAAATCTTTAACAATTGCCATATTTTGAAAGCTATGGCACTTGGCCAACATCCTCTGCAAGCTAGGCTTATAAGAGGTATTGCATGGTACCTACAAAACCAATCTTCATGTACAAGGTTACCATATTCAAGTTTATTGACATTTTAAATACTCGTAAATTTTTGTGTCGGGTTGGGGTCAGAATTATTTTTTCAAAACTCTGCTTTCTAAATTCTGCTTTTCAAAATTTTGCTTTTCAAAATTCTGTTTTCAAAATTCTGCCGTACAAAATCCTGCAAAAAACTAAATAAAATGCACGACTGGGGTCGCACGTACTTGCTCTTGTAGTTCAAAGTATCTTTATCTTAAATATTTTTTTAAATTTTAAGATTTTGTTTAGTGTCGAGAGAAAAAATATAAAAAAAAACCAAAGTTAAAAAATAAAATTAAAATTTGTTTGTTCAAAAATGTTTGTTAATATTTTTTTTTACATTTTACACTTCAAAATGATGTCTGTAAACTTTGGATAAAATTGTCTTATACTTTGATCAAAGATATGAACTTTAAAAATATGTCGATTTTCGAAAAACGGCAACGCCATATTTCTGTTCTCCGCATTTTTTGAGAATCACTAAAAACGCAGTTTTGTTAGAATCAATTAGACTATTACGTACACCAAATTTAATCAAAATCGTTAGAGCCGTTTTCGAGAAAATTGCAATAACTAGAAAACGTTATATGAGAGATATCCGTTAGAAAGGAGATATTAAAAAAATAAAAAAAAAAACGGGTCTAGGGAATTACGTAAAAATAATCTGTACCAAGTTTCAAGCAAATCCATCCATCCGCTTAGGCCCTAGCTCGATGTACAGATGGACGCACAGACGCACGGACCGACGGACGGCAGGACGAAAACCACTTTTTTTATCTTCTCCATCATCGTAATGTTGGTTTTGATTAAAATCTCAAATTTTTTTTTCTACACGAAACCAATACTTGCCCTATAGAGCAAGTAAAAATGATTTGGAAAATGTTAAAAAAACGTACGCTTTGTAAAATTTTCCAAACCATTTTTTAATTTTTTTTTATAAAATTATAGATTATCTGCAGGCTGCTTATTTGATTAGTGACTCACTTTGTTAATTTTTTGGGTTGGGGTCAAAATTCTGCCGGGGTCAAGATTCTTTTGTCAAAATTCTGCTTTACAAAATTCTGCTTTTCAAAATTCTGTTTTTCAAAATTCTGCTTTTCATAATTTAAGTGAGACAAAAAACCTCAGACAACTTTTTTTCGGAGATTTTTGAGACGAACATTTTTTGGATTAATTTCTCAGTTTTCTTTCTCTTTCTTCAATTTTTGTTTGTATTGTTTTGACGTTTGTTTTTTTTGCGGTATGCAGTTGTAAAAATGCTTAAAACATGAAAAATTTGATGAAAATTTGAAGAATATGTTATTATTTTGAGTTTGCATCACAAAATAATTTATTTCGAAATAATTTTTTCACAATTGAGTATTTGAAGAAAAGTTGGAGTTGTGTGAAAAAAGTGGCAGTTGAAGTGTTGGATTTGAAAAAAATTGGATTCATGTGAGAAACTTGTCCCACAAAATTATTTTGCTCTCTTTCAAAATAACATTGAGCCCCAGAGAAATGCAGTCTATGCATTATAAAAAATATTTTTCCACAGTTAACAACAAACAGTTACTAAAGTACTAAAGTTTAAAGACAGAATAGAAAAAAAGCTGTAAATAAGCCTTTTTCCCCAAATTTTCATCAAAAAACAGGATACATAAATTGAAACTTTACCCTTAACCCATTTCTACTTGCAAAACATGTACAGAGAAAAAAAAAGCAAGAAACATCAATTTTCTTATTTTATATCAAGTCTTTCTTCTTAAAGATAAATCGTTGAAAATAAAGTGAAAAGAGTACAAAATTTGCAATCACCTGTTTGCAGTATTTTTTCGGCGATAAATCATTCTAAGAGCACTCCCGCTCTTCTCATCTCATCGTCGTCATCGTTTCTTCGTTACTCATGTTTTATTACCAAATTGTTCTCATCTTCGAATACGAAACATTTTTAAATTGATATCACGTACCATTTCCGTTGAAAATATTTGCAATAGGTACACATTGCTGAATGTTTTTTTCTTCTCTTTTGCAAAAAAAAAATTTAAAAATTTAAAAACCGATAGAACACGATAGAATTTTATTGGATAGTCCTTGATGGAAAAAAATATATCACACACACACACGCAAAACAGGGCAAACATTTAATTTAATATGTCAGGAAGGAAAAAAAAAACAAGTAATTTTATGACCAAAAAAAAAAAAACCGTAAAATGATGAATAATATAACGATGTCTTTCTTTGAAGCAAAAATCACTGAGATTGACGAAAAAGAATTAAAAAAAAAAAACAAACGAGACTGATAAATGAAGTTGTTGAGGGAGAGTTGATGAGGGTTGATAAAATTAATAGGAAGAACATATATTCACTATGTTTTTTTTTTTTTGGTTTGAAATAATGGGAATGACAATTTTCTTCTTTTATCTTTAATTTAATTCCTTAAGGTTAATTTACGTAGGCGTAGAAAAATCGATCTATTTGGAAATAAAAGACATTTTTGATCAAAATTCAATTTTTATAATTAATACAAATCTTCTTGCTATAAGCTAAAATAAATGAAATTCGTAACCTAAATATAGTAGAGTAACTAAATCAAATTATTAGGGAACCCGGCCGAACAGCTCTGATTTTGACGATTTTTTTTTCAAACGTAGGTAATTAAAAATACTTTAAGGTCTATAGATTAAAAATTGCCGATGTTGCCGTCTTGTTTTTTAAAATTAAAATTAATTTTTTTTTAACAAAACCATTTTTTTTGCTTAAATTTTATAAAACAAATGATAGCAAAAGATTCTCTAGGTAATTAAAGGAAAATATATAAAAGGCAGTAAGGGACAATCTTCCATCGTTTAAGCGATAAATGCAATTTTCTAACATTCTGACCTCAAACACAAAAAAAATATTTTGAAAACAACGGCAACACCTACAATATTTCAAAATACATTTTTAAAAAGCCAGAAGCTCATTCTTATCTCTTAAATTTAAATCCACTAAATTTAATCAAGACTTTTTGAAAAAATGGTCCTCAAACTCAGAATTAAAAAAAAAATGTTATTAGAAAAATGTTATTAGAAAAATTTGAAATTACTTTTTTCCAAACTTTTTCTAATAAAATATGAATTAAAAAAAAAAAAATAAATATTATCAGTTGAATTTCGAAGCAAAAAAGGTAAAATATATCACACTTTTGAAAAAAAAAAAATTAAAAACTACTTCAATTTCAATGGTTTTTTTTTATTAAAACTGAATTTTTGCATTGAAATAATTAATTTTCTTAAAGACTGTGGTAAATAGGAACTTTAAATTTTTGCTATTTAACTTTCAACAGTAAGGGTTATTAAATGAATAAAAAATAATTTTATGTTTAGATGTTGAACTTAAAAAAAAAAAATAAGTTACATTTTTTTTCAAAACTTTTATTAAAAAAGTTCTTCGAAAATGAAATACTTTTTAATTTTTTTCATAAACCGTAATACATATTGACATTTCCTTTTTTAATTTGAAATCATAATAAATGCGGCCAAAAAAAGTTGAAAATAAATGCATTTTATATTACGACCAAGTTTAAAAAACGACATGTTAAAATTTTTTCAATAATTTTTTTTTTTTTTCAAAAATCTGAGTTCAATTACCATTCTTTCAAAAGCCGTTCATTCAATTAACTTAATTTTAATTTTACATATATGACTAAGCTTCTACCTTTTTAAAAATGTATATTTGAATATTGTAGGTGTTGCCGTTGTGTTCAAATATTTTTTTTTGTGTTTGAAGTCAATTAATAAGAAAATTGCATCTATCGCTTGAACTATGGAAGATTGTCCCTTACTCCCATATATTTTTTTTCCTTGAATTTAATAGACAATCTTTTGGCATCAATTAATTTATGAAATTGAAGAAAAATTTTTGAAAAAAATTTGTTTTTGTTCACAAAAGTCTTCAATTAAATTTAAAAAAGCAAAACGGCAACACCGGCAATTTTTAATCTATAGACTTTAAAGTATTTTTAATTACCGACGTTTGAAAAAAAAGATCATCAAAATCTAAGCTGTTTGGCCGGGTTCCCTAATATTGCCAATTTTTGAGCTTTAGTTACTCCACTAATAAAAGTAGAAAAGAAAAGAATTGATTTAACTTAATTGAGGTCTCTAAATCTAAAGAAAAATTTTAATTTATGATTACTATTTTATTTATTTTATGGCCTATTTTCAAATTCAAATGAAGAATTTAAAAGTTATTTTCAAAAAAGTCACAAAGAATAATTATTTTTATCTGAACTTTCTGATGAATTATAGTAACAAAAAGGGGCGGCTTTTATTTGTATTCATAATAAAGTATTACATATTCATTGTTCTAGTCGTTGTGTTGGAACATTTTGAAGGGTACATTTTGTAGACAACCATATCAACCCCTTTTTCAATTTCATTCATATGGGAGATATGAATAAAAATTTATATGCAAATGAATAAATTGAAGCTTAAATAAAACAGAGCTTGGTAGTAACCTAGTAAACCTCAATAAGATGTGTCAGAACTTACATTATCAATAAAAAGAGCCCAATTCCGCAAGAGTGAGTTTTTAAGGCAATTTACACGTTTTTTCGTGTACACAGAAGAATTCACTCTTGCGGAGTTGGCTCCAGAGTTCTCCTTTTAACTTAGTCAAGGTCTTGACGTGATAACGTCTTATAAATCTATGAACCATGGCAGCACCCACTAAAAAGTGACGCTATTTTCTCCCGTTCCAATACCCACATAAATTTCAATTTTAAATTAAAAATAAGCTAGGTATTGGAGATACAAAAATTTTCTATAACTTGTTAAAAAGATAATAACCTAAAGTTGAATACTAAGGAAGGATTTTTAAAAATTCTATCATTAAATAGGGCAAATAGGGGTAAAACAAAATTGCAAAGAATTGGCTATTTTCTGAACGTGACCTTTTAACAAGTTAATTTTTTTTTTTGACAATTTTAAAAAATGCCTTTCAAATTACGGTTTTTTTTCTTAGTCTCTGCGTATCGAAATATGGATTTTTAAATACCTCCTATTGTAGGGGTATTTTTGGATGGGTTTTATTTTTAGCAATTTTTAGATTTACCTACAGTTTTTTTTTAGATTCATAGAACATATAGTTTATGGTCCCGCGTATGCATGTGCAAAAAATTGGTATTCCTAAATGATTTCTCACCGAAAAACGGCGAAAACAAGTTTTTTTGTCCCAAGTTTTTTTATTCTCAGTTTAAAATTTCAACTTGGTTGGCTTTAAAAATTTCTTACCTTTTTTTATAGGCATCGTAGAAATATAATTGAAGGGTCATATGAATAGTGAAATAATAAGCTTTCACATGATGTAAAATTTATTTTGTCTTTTGAAAATATGGGCTTTAAGGTAGTTGGACAAAAAGAAGATTGATTTTCTTGCTTTTTTTGATGAAAATTGATTGGGTTCATAATATTCTAGCTCTTTTTGTAGATGTCGTGTAGACATGGTTGATATAAATTTTTTTAGCTGAAAAAATAAGCTTTCAGATAGTATAAAATTTATATAAAAAAAATGGATTAAATGGTGTTAGAAGAAAAAAAAAAAGAATTTACTTTTTCACTTTTTACATGAAAAAATTTTGTTTTTAATATATTATTTTTATACCCTTTACGAATTGTAAAAATTAAAGCTTGGCTTTATTCTTAAAAAAAAATATTAAACTTTTTTGTAATTTTTTTGTAAGATTTTCATATAAAAAATTGATATAATGAGTAAAGAAAAAAATAGGTATTTTTTTTAGCTTTTTTCTTGTAAATGATGAATACAGTTATTCCGTTTTTCTACAAAACATAGAGATATAAATATGTTATGGTTTAATCTTTACTTTTAGTACTTTACTACAAGATTAACTATCTTATAAATTTTTTTACAAGAAAGTTGACAAATAAATAATTTTTAGATCATTTTTTTTAACAAAAACACACAACCTGTTTTCTTAAAAATTACGTTATCGCGTAAAATAATTGTCCGTAAACTGACTTTACAAACAACCTCATTTTTTATTTTATTTTTTATGCTTTTTTTATAGTTTCTTTTAATAAAATGCAAAAGCAACATGCACGTTCTCTATAGATAAAATTATTTTTTAAACTTTTCTTTCTTCCTATTCACTGGGACACTCTGAAATAGAAGGAAAATATTTATATTTATAATTTCATCTAAATGATCCACAAAATTACGTCAAAACAGATACCCTTTTATTAGAATCATTAACTCACTACACTCAATTAAACAATTTTTCTCTTGAACACATTCAAACTAAAAAAAAAAAATCGTAATTGTAATTCTGATTACAAAAATAACAAAAAAAAAAGTGAATCACAATTACTTTTTTCCGGGTTTGAAAATCGAATTTCCCAGCTGTTGTATTATTATTTTTTTTTTTTTTTTCTATAATATTCTACACTACAATATGAATATGTAGGCAAAAGTATATTGGAGTAAAAATCTATTATCCATATTAGAATCAAATAAAATCAATATATACCTCTGCAATAACCTCCTACACATTTGGTCTGATTTCTATCGTCTATATCCGCCATCAACTACGAAAGCTATTAAATATCAATTACTTTCTAGTAGTAAATTGAAATAATCCGCTTGTTTTTTTCTTTTTTTTTGCTTTTAATATAGACTATACCTAACAAAAAAAAAACTACATTATTGTGTTCAATCGTTTATACACCAGAGTTCGAATATCCTGCATCAATATTGAATATATATCCTTAAACCACTTTAGCAACAGAAACAACGAAACCTCTTTTGCTTTAATAATAGTTTTCTTGTTTCAAATCTTTTTTTCTCCGAAAATATTGTCCTAATAGCTAGTTTGTTTTTTTTCTTTCTTTTTCTGTAGAACTGAAATTATGTATAAGGTGCTTAATGTTTATCATTGATTAAAAAACAAAAAAATATAATAATAGCCTCGATTTAGGGACATAATATTAGATTCTGTGATAAGAACAAAAAATTATGGTTAACTCTTTCCAGTTCCAATTGGATTAGTAATTGTAAATTTTTCCTTATAAATTTGTGGGCTTTCGAGATTCGACTCCTAAAAGTGTGCAATTGAATCGAATTTCAATATTTTTGTTTGAAAAACAGTTAAAATAAAGCATTTGATTAATTTTAAATGTTTACTTAACTTTTGTTTAATGCCAAACAATTTCTATCAACATCAAAATCAAATATAAAATTTTAAAAAAAAAAGTTACGTATACACCATAGTGTCCCATTTTTTTTTTTTTTTTAATTTAGGTATTTGTTTTCTAATGTATAATAAATACATAATAATTTGCCTTCTTTTTTAACATAAAATTTTAATTTATTTTGTCTATTTTAAAGATAAACATAGAAAATGTTTGAAAGGAAATTCACTTTTCAATGTCAACGTCAATTTAATATGAATGATGATGATTACGTGGGTGAGAGTTTGAGAGTAGCAAATTTCAAATATAATATGTGTGTCCCATGAGTGTATGGTATAATCTACATATATTTTATATAAGGTGGTAGTGCCTCATGTAAATTATTCATTTGAAGCTATTCTTGAATACATTCTGATGAAAAACTCATAAAATATTAACGTTTTTTTACTTACAAAATAGAGGAATGTACATAATTGATAGGTATAGTATGCAATTGTGCGTTTTTTTTTTTGTTCTTCTTGTTAACTTGTATGGTTTTTTAAAATTTATTATATTCAGTTTGTCAACAACAGATTTTATTTTTTTTTATTCAAAAGAATAAATATAGGAAAAAATATATAAATTTTTTGTTTCATTCATTCATTTGTGGCAAGAGTTATGATAGGATGATTTTTTTTTTTTTTCATTTATGTATTTCGATAATTAAAATTGTGTGTGGATATCAAATAAATACACACATAATATCGTGAACAAATTGAGCGATGTTTGTTTAATAATTGGGTTCACGAATCCATATTACACACAATACACAGTCAGGTGAAGCATATGAAATTAATTAAATGTTCACACGAATTCTATTAATTGAAATGAATAATTACTTTTTATTTTAATTTTTTTTTTTAGTAAAAGGCTAATTGATAAGTCAACAAAAATGTAAAAAGAATTTAAGACATAAAAATCGAAACATTAAAGGCATTTTTAAGAAAACCATTATTTTACACGGGTCTGGTATCTACCACATGAAAAGTAGAAAAAACATGCTTTTTCGTTAATTTTTTTGTGAAGAAGCTTTTTATTAAATAAACAAATATACATCTACAATAAATGTACAAATAGCCAATTGAATATATTTTAAGAATTCACGGTGTACTAACAAAAATATTGGTTCCCGTTATTTTTGTAGTAGATCTCATAGAGGACTTCCACACAAAATTTTCTTGCGGTGAGGAAGATATCTCTGATCCAAATTATATCTATAAAAAACCAAAAGAATTATTTTTTAAATAGAGGAATACAGGTTTTCAACGAAGGAATAGTAAAATTTTTGATTTTTGACAAAATGGCGGCTTGACAAAGAAAAAAATAGTTTTCTATCAAGAAAATTTACACTTTCAAATGGCTTTAAAAATCGAATTACTTTATTCATTGGTTCATTACCTGACAAAAGTATCTAGGTAAGATTAGGTTATTTGATTTTTCAAAATTACAACTAACACCTTAAAAGGTTCTAAGATATCTAGAATGGAATAAAAAATATTCGATAAAATACCAACTTGAATAATTTTGATTTTTTTTTACAAAAAAATTGATACATAACACATGCAAAGTACCTACATTAGCCCAAATAATTAAAAGAACAAACAAATTCGTGAATTTTTTTGTTAAGTGATTTTCGATAAGCCTTATATCAGTGAAAAATGATCAAAGAATGATCAAACAAAAAGCATGTAAAAGCGACATTTCTTTTGTTTTACGATTTTAGTAACAAGTATTCTTTTTTTTTCAAATGGTGTAATGGCAAAATCATTAGAAATGTCAGTAAACCAAAATTTTCAATTTTGTTTCCTTTATAAGGAAGTGGGAAATTTGTTTAATAGAATGATAATTATTTTTAAAATGATCACAGGAATATTAAACACAGCTAATATTAATTAAGCTTCAAGATCTTTTTGTTTGATTCTTTTTCGATTTCTTTAGATTGCAATATCAGTACTCCAACCAAAATTCATAGTTTTGACCCTAACATTCAATACCTCAGCAAAGAATCATTTTACAGTTAATTTATGGATAGATTTAAAATTCCGTTAAATTCCTTACAAAGAAATAAAGTCTATACTTTGTTAAAAAAAAAAAACTTAGAAGAGCCTCCGAAATAGGCCTTTTACAAAATTTACGCTATTTTATTACTATACAGGGAGTCTCGGAATGAGATAAAAGTATTTTGGGGTATGATTCTTGGGTATATTCTTAGAAAAAAATTGTTCTACAGTAACTCTATCTGCAAATTTGATAGCTTAAGCGATAATTTAAGAAAACGCTTACTTTGGTATGTCTTTACTAATGTTTATTACTCCGTTAATACTTATGATAGAAACATCAGTAATTTCTTGATTTTTAGTAGAAATGCTATTTTATATAAATGCATTTAAAAAATGTTTATATCTTATTTTATTGCTCAGATATAATTTTTTAAAGGGAATTATTTTTTTCTTACCCATGATAATTTTTGACTTTGGGGCCGATTTTCTTCGAAAAATGTATGATAAACATATCTATTATATATATTAAAGTTTGGTTTTGTGTACGTTCGCTAACCGGCCACACCGGCTGACTTATTTTCTTAATTTTTTTTTAAATCAAAGAGGTATAAGAGGAGAAGGTTTAAGGCAAAAAAAATTTAAGATTTTATAGGGTAAATAAGGGTAACACGACATTGAAAAAAGAGGCTATTTTATAAACGGTAAGTCGTAAAGAGTTGACTTTTTTTTTAAATGATAGACAAATTTATTCAATAGTTAAAAAAGGTAGGTATTAAAAAAATTCAAAAAATTTCAAAACCAAGTTGTGAAGGTTTTTTTGCAGT
Source organism: Episyrphus balteatus (assembly GCF_945859705.1). NCBI lineage: Eukaryota > Metazoa > Arthropoda > Insecta > Diptera > Syrphidae > Episyrphus > Episyrphus balteatus. Next base: position 132,292,513 of record NC_079135.1, on the reverse strand, counting down.
AATAGACCTTCGACAAAAGACTAATTAGAGGTACGCAAAATTTTGCACAGAAATTTGAGTTACACCATGAGAAAGATATTAAAAAAAAAATTAGGGGTCTAAAACGGATTTTTTTTCATAGGCCCTGTATTTTGAAATAAAAATTTTTGAAAAACAACTTAATTTTTAGGGACATTTTTGAGTAGTCTTTTATTTTTTTTTTTTAATTTTTTAAAGTTTGCAAAAAATCTCAAACTTATAGGAAAAATAGATTTCAATCATGCGCATGTATGTACAAAATTTTGAATTTTTAAAATGATTTTTGACCGAATAAAGGGAAAAACAATTTTTTTTGTCCCAAGTTTTTTGTCCGTTTTTAACAGTTATTTATTTTTATCTTTTTTTCTTCAATAGATAAATGAATAAAATTTACAGTGTAGATAGATAATAGACAAGACTATATTTGTACAAAGTTTCAATTAATTTTGTAGTGACAAATTTGAAATAACGGTAAAATAAAACTCTATTTTTCAACATATTACATCTTTTGATCTGGAGCTTATAAAAATTTGATTTATCTTTATTGAGCATCCTGATAATATTACCTTTCATTTGATAACACATTTTAAGCGTGAGAAAATAAAATTACATGTTTTTTTTTGCTTTTTATATATATATTAAAGTTAGGTTTTTTGTATGTTCGCTAACCAGCCACACCGGCTAACCAGCCACACCGGCTAACTTATTTTGCTTATTTTTTTAAATCACAGGGAAAAAAGAGTAGAAGGTCTTAGGATAATAAATTAATGATTTTATAGGTTAAATAGGGGTAACACTACATTGAAAATAGAGGCTATTTTCTAAACGGTAAGTTGTAGAGAGTTGAATTTTTTTTTTTAAATGATAGATAAATTTATTGTAAAATTTCTAAAATTCAAAAATTCTAAAAAATTTCAAAACTAAGTTGTGAAGGTTTTTGTGCAGTAAAAACATCTGGTACAACTTCGACAAAAGGCTTATTAAAGGTAGGTAAAATTATTTACGGAAACTTGAGTTAACGATTGGAAAGATACTAAGAAAACAATTTAGGCGTCTTATACGGATTTTTTTCATAGGCCCTGGATTTTGAAATTTGAATTTTTGAAAAACAACTAATTTTTAGGGACATTTTTGAGTAGTTTTTAATTTTTTTTGTAATTTTTATAAGCCTCCAAAAAATCTCAAGCTTATAGGAAATATAGGCTTTAGTCATGCGCAAGCATTTACAAATTTTTAAATTTTAAAATGATTTTTGACCGAATAACGGGAAAAACAAGTTTTTTGTCCCAAGTTTTTTAGGCCGTTTTTAACATAGGCCATATTTTACATAGGCCACTTTTGCTAAAAGTTTAAAAGTGAATATTTTTAAACTCATTTTACGAACTTTTCAAGTTTTGATTCCCTTTTTCATTTAAAATGTTAACTAATTATAGAGTCGAAAATTAAAAATAAATACAAAAAATGGCGGAACGAAGTCCGCCGGGTCAGCTAGTTGTTTTATAAATGTATTCATGTAAATTTTGATATTTGTTACAAACCATAACTTTAAAAAATGTATTTTTTTTTGAATTTGCTATAATATTTATTTAATTTACCATATTTCTTATTCACTAATAAGGTGTTATTAGAATGGCTTACCACAACCGGATCATCTTTTTCCTTCTCGTCTCTATCTCCTTTGCTACTTGATTTGATGACTCCCATTGTATTTAATAAAAGGATTATAATTTCTTTATTCAAAAACTATTAAAAGAATTTTTAGTAACAAAAAAAAAAAAAAAAAAAATAATGAGTTTCCGGTGTTGGTGATATTTTTTGGTATTTTTTTTAGTCTATTTTAAATCAATTTTTCTAAAAAAATATAAAAATACTTCTCAAAACAGAAATATTTTCAGCTAAATTTGTTATGCATACGAGTATATCAAAAATGGAAATGAAACCACATACTGACTTTTTGTTCAACATCTTAACAATTCTCAACTGACTAATTTCGTATAAAAATAAAAAAATCTGTCTTCACGTTGCATACTGATATATAAAATGTTGTTACATCTCTACTCTTTCGTAATACGAGATATCTCAACAGAATTTGATGTACGCGCGTGCAATATATTTATATTTAAACTCAAGTATCAAGAAAAATATAAATAAATAAAATAAAATATCTCTGGAAAAGAAAAAAAAAATATTCTAAACATAGAAGGAAAATAAAAAATAATAAAAATGTCATACCATTTGATTCCCATGGTACTGACATTAAAATAATAAAAAAATAAAAATGAAAGGAAAGTTAAAAAAAAAAAAAACAGATAAAAACAGAATCCTCAAATAAATTATTTCCTCAGTGCCATCAGTTGCACTGGGAAAAAAAAACAGGAAAAAAAAAAGATTTCTTCCCATAAACACTTTGTGTGTAGGTGGATTTTTCATTTCGACGAGAAACCACATTAAGATAATTTAATCCAACACATTTTATCCAAAGAAATAAAGAAAAAAATATTCATTTGAACTTTATTTTTTTTTTTTAATTTGCGATGGTTTTTTTTTTTTTTGTGGACGATCTGTTTGAGGTAAGCTCGTTGAAGTCCAAGCTAAGCCAAATGAAAAGACTCTGACCAATTAACATAACTCAACTTTAACTTAAATGACAAAGTATGTATTATTTGATACCCGGAAGCTATGTTTTTGAGTGAGTTTAGAGCTAGCCATTTACATTTTTGACGTGATAAAGTCTTATAAATCGATGAACCAGGGCAGCCACCACAAAAAAGTGACTCCATTTTCTATCGTTACACTCTCGCACTTTCGCAATAATAAAAATAAACTATTAGAGATACAAATACAAATTCTTCTATAGCTTATTTGAAAGATAATAACCTAAAGCTTAATCCAAATGAAGGATTTTTAAAAATTCCGTCATTTAATAGGGTAAACAGGGGTAAAACGGAAAGATGAAATTTGGGCTAAAATCTAAACGCGAAGTTGTAGAGAATTGATTTTTTTTTGCTATAGATAGATGAGATTAATTTAAGAATAACTGCATTTAAGAAAAAATTCTAAAAAATTTTGAAACTAAGCTTTAACGTTTTGTTTGAACGTTGTACACTTGTTGGGGCTATGACAAAATGATGATTTTGGGTAAAGGAAATTTTTTTGACAATTCTAAAGATGCCAAGTGAAAGATGAGAGAAAAATAAATTAGGTGCCTGATACGGATTTTTTTCCAACACTCTGCGTTTCGAAATATGAATTTTTGAAAAACACCTTGTTTTTTAGGGGTATTTTTGGGTAATTTTTGATTTTTACCTTTTTTTTGGAGCGTTTAAAAAATCTCAAACTTATAAGACATGTAGGTTTTGGCCTTATGCATCAAAAACATGTGCATGTGTGAGTTTTGACTGAATAAAGGAAGAAACAAGTTTTTAAAAAACATGTTTTTTGACCGTTTTTAACCGATTTTCATCGTTTTTTATTTCTATTTTTTTTTCTCAAATAGATACAGGAATTAAGTACATTGAGTAATGATAGACCATAACTACGACTATATGTGTGCGAAGTTTCAATCATTTTCGTAAACACAACTTTGAGATAACGGTAAAATAAAATTTTAGAATTCAACAGTTTATAAGTTTTGACCAAGAGCAGATAGAAATTTTATTAATTTTAATTTTATGAGCATCCTGATACAATTACCTTTCATTTGGTATATCACACATTACGGTAAACCAACTACAAGCTACACAATGTTAAATCAAGAAACTTGCAAAAAACTTCAAAACACCCGTGGAGATCTGTTGATCATGAACAGCCACCAGTGTGGGAAGTACCGTAATCTCAGTCTGGAAATTCCACATGGCTGACTTTAAAAACTTCTAACTTCTCTTGTAGGCATCTTTGAAATGAGATTTATACGTCCTATGAAAGGTGAAATAATAAGCTTTCACATGGTATATATTTTTTATAGGTTGTCTAACAAAAAAATTGATTCCATAAACTGAGAACATAAAAATAAATGTTTTTTTTTGCTTTTTTTAATCAAATTTGATCGAGTTCAAAAAATTCTAGCTCTTTTTGTAGATGTTTCATAGACCTAATCGATATATATATTTTGAGCTAAGACAATAAGCTTTCAGATGGTATAAAATTTTGTATAGGTTGTTAGGGAAAAAAATGGAATTAATGACGTTAGAAGATACAAATTCATGTTTTTTTTTGCTTTTTTTGATGAAAATGATTGTTTTCAATAAATAATTTTTATACTTTTTGCGCATTGTAAAAATTTAAAAATGTTTTTTTTTTAGCTTTTTCTTGTAAATTATGATTGTTTGAAAAAAGTAAACGCTTCAATTGACTCATTTTAAACAAAAGCACACAACCTGTTTTCTGACGACGTTATCACGTAAAATCATCGTCCGTAAACCGGCTTTACAAACAACCTCTTTTTTATTCATTATACAGGGTGTCCCGTAATGAAATAAGAAAATTTTAGGGGATGTTTCTTGGGTATATTCTAAGAAAAAAGTTGTTCTACCATTTACTCTCTATCTGCAAATTTGATAGCCTTTATCGATGATTTAAGAAAACGCTTTCTTTGGTATGTCTTTTCTCATGTTAATGTTAATGGGTAAGAAAAAAAAAATTCCCTTTAAAAATAATATCTGAGCAATAAAAAAAAGATATTAACATTTTTTAAATGCAGTAACAAGGAATAGTATTTCTTCTAAAATTAAAGACATTGTTGAAGTTTCTATCATAAGTATTAACAGAGATATGAACATTAACATGAGTAAAGACATACCGAAGTAAGTATCACAACAAAAACATTACTGTTAAAAAAAGAGCCAAGTTATCCTATGTTGAAATTATGCTGGCACAAAAAGTACTGAGATGTAAAAGTGTACCAAGTTCTAAAGTTTGGGTTCAAATTCGTATCAATAAAATTTTGATTGTTCTCTTGACAATTTTTCTTAACCATCGATTTTTAAAGTTATTTCAAAAATTGCCAAGTAAACAATCAAAATTTTATTGATACGAATTTGAACCCAAACTTTAGAACTTGGTACACTTTTACATCTCAGTACTTTTTGTGCCAGCATAATTTCAACATAGGATAACTTGGCTCTTTTTTTAACAGTAATGTTTTTGTTGTGATTTCACTACTTTTTGCAAGGTATGGCTGTAGAATATAAAATCCTTTATTTGATGAAAATTCAGTGAAAATGGGTGGTTTCCACGCCCCCTGCCTGAAATTCTCAAACTTTAAATTTTTTCCTTTGTGTAAACTACCAGCACCACCATTCTACCAAATTTCAAGATTCTACGACAATCAGAAGTGCTCTTTAATAATTTATGAAAATTCAGCGGAAATGGGCGGTTGCCACGCCCCCTGGCTGAAATTCTCAAGTTTTAAATTTTTTCCTTTGTATTAACTACCAGCTCTACTATTCTACCAAATTTCAAGATTCTACGATAATCAGAAGTGCTCTGTAATATATGATGAAAATTCAGCGGAAATGGGCAGATGCCACGCCCCCTGAATTGAAAATCTCAAATTTTCGATTTTTTCCTTTGTATACACCACAAGTCCTATCACCGTGTAAAATTTCAAGTTTCTACGATATCGGGAAGTTCTCCATAATTTTGATGATCTGTCAGTGAGTCAGTGAGTCAGTGAGTCAGTTACGGTTTTGGCGATTTTTGAAGCCCTATATCTCAGAAACTACTAATCGTAGGAGGCTGAAATTTTGTAAGGTGTTTGGTTTTGACGAGCTCAACAAATGTAGTGAGTTTGAAATTTCTAGCATCTTTGGTGTGGAAGTTAGAGGGGGGTCGAAAATGGCCCCTTGATATTCTTAAATCATCGATAAAGGCTATAAAATTTGCAGATAGAGAGTTAATGGTAGAACAACTTTTTTCTTAGAATGTACCCAAGAAAAATCTCCTAAAATGTTTTTATCTCATTACGGGACACCCTGTATAAGTGAGTCACTGAAAAACAGTAAGAATTTGCTTCCGGTTTAAAGCTCATGCAAGTGAATGAGTAAACAATATTATGATTTTAATATCAAACTAATAAAGAGTTATTTTCATATAGCAGTGATAGCAGTGAGCACCTATTAATAGCTGCTATTGAATCGCTCTTTAAATAGTAGTTTTTTTTTTTGTGATTTGAAATATTCAATACAAATTAAATAAAATGAAAGTGACCACTTTCGATATTGTTTGTGAAAAAAAACTCCTTGAATGCCTTCATTGAAACAATGGTATTTCAAATAGGTCTTCTCTATTTTGTCATCAACTTTTCTCTACATTCTTTCTTTTCTTTATCGTTTATCAAATTATCAGAAAAAACCAGTGAAATATTAAAGAGCCAAGAAAATTTTCTGAAAAAGAGCAGTGAATTTATACAAAGAACAGAGAGCCGTTATACTTATAAAAGCAGTGAAATTTTAAAGAGCAAAAATAACATAGCAAATTGAAATAGTTGGATTTTTGTAATGCCGAGAACTGAGCAGTGAGCAGCGATATTGAAGAGAAATCGCAACTGTTCCCTGCTCAGTGGAAGAGCAGAGTGATCAAGAGCAAGTAGGCTCAGCTCTAGCCAGAAACCACAACTAACAATTCCTCAATTGATCTTTAATTTGGAACCATTTTTTAACTTTCCCCAAACCCCACTTCACCACTTGTACTAGGTATTATGTACTTTATTAAGCTGGCTCGAAACCCAAAGACATAATAACATGTCAACTTTAATTCTCTTTAACTGAGAAGCATGCATCGTTTCTTATATATTTATTTTGTAATACATTTAGCTTCCAATGGATTTAATCTTTCCAACACTCTGTCACTAAGAACTCTGGACAAAAATTAAGACAAAATATCAGAAATCATCTTGTGGTTTGCTTAAGGACCTCAAAACCCTTTAAAAAACTAACTTGAAAATATTCACCCATCATCACCATAGGAATACGATAAAATTTCCTCAAATTTGTCATTGAAAAATATTTCTGCAGCAATTCTTTCTCCTTTCCTGAAGAAGTGAAGAATGAAAAAAAAAAAACTCTTTACACACACAAAACAGAGTAGTCTTGTCTTTTTGACAGTCTGCAGAGAAATTCCAAGTAATTAACTGACATTCTCTCGGTCGTTTCTTCGTCTTCGTTTCGCTTCTTCGTCACTCTTTTCACATTGTTTTTGCGAATAACTCAAATCTCTGGAAACACATATTCATAGAGTGTGAAGGTGTGGGCTTGCCACAAAGATTTATGTGTCAGCAATCCTAATCTCTGGTTCATTATTTTTTTGGTACACATCAGCTCTAGCTAGCTTGGCTATAAAGAATATTAGGTAAGAGTTGAGTTGAGTCGAGTCGAGTGAGGATGGATCTGTCTTACATTTGATTTACAACCTTCAACATACAAAAGTGGAAGTGGGATGACGAAACTAACCAACCAACATATAAAAATGTATGTTTTGTTTTAGCTGATGTTTGAGTTTGTATGATGTCGTGAGTGTTAATTTGTCATTGCTACTGACAAGTCAAAAAAAAAAAAAAACTCTTACACCAGAACCACACTCTACGCACCGATGACGAAACTGGCTCCAAACCAAACCCAAAAGACGAACAAAAAATATCAATTTGACATTTGACTTGAGCTCGTCATTTCTCATCAGAGAGCTAGAACCGTAACCAAGACATCCCACCATCACACACTCATTCCAACCATCCTATTCCTATCTCAACGCCATGTTAGCCCAATAATTCATCATAAAGGACGACTCTACTCCTGCCAGAGAGACCAAATAGTATCACAAAAAGCAAAAAGGCCACTTGGATAAGCTCCCAGCTCCAAGATTCTGATTCAAAGTGAACATAAAGCTTGATTACGGATTCTTAAGGAGCTTATAGCCCGAGTTTGTTGTGTATGTGGCTTTGGACCGAAATAGTAACAAAAAAACAGTTTTCTCCGAATAAAGATAAAAGGTGGCAGAGTCTCAGTCTCTGTTATAGGATAGCTCGTAGGTATAAAGTTGTTTAAAGTTGCGAAAGGTAAACGCACCACATCACAGTCAGTGTAGGTTGGGTACAGTTAAGGCTTGCAAAAGCTACTCGAGAATGCATTATAATCCATTCTGACCCGCTTTATAGCTTGCTACTTGGGGCTGGGGTATAGAACCCGTCCTACTTATATACCTTATGCGAGTACTTCACTCCTTTTGAGTGTCAATTGCTTATTCTGGTAGCACATTCATCGGAATCCGGCCAAGGATGAATGTCGAATCCATGGTCGCCCCCCTGCGGCGCACATTAATTCCCGCCAAGCGGAGAGAAGCTTCATTTTTTTTTCGCTCTTCTCCATTTTACCATTTTTATATAATATTTGAGTTTCCTTTCACTCCTTTTTTGTTCATCCTTTTTTTTTTTGTTTTTGGTGTGTGGCAAAAAGATGTGTCCTGTCCAACACAGCCCCAGCTCCATAAAAATGAGGCAAAAAAAAAAAAACAGAAAAAAAAAAGAGTTGATAACGGTAACGGTAACCTCCTGATGGGCGATATGTGTGTGCATTTATAAATGGCGCCCGGGTAAATGTGCTGACTGCTGAGGATGTGCGCTCCTCCTTCTGCTATACTCCGAGTAGTAGGTTGCCGCATCGATTTTTCTGGCTGATGCGGCAGGCGAGGCGGTCGGTGTTGTGCGATGGTCCCGGAGGGAGAGAGAGGAGATGGTTTGTCGGATATGTAGGACTGTGTTTTGTAGGTTGTAGGTGCATTGTGCGCCTTATAAATATTAAATTGGGTGGCATAGTAGTGTGGTGGGATATGGGATAAAGTGGATTCATAATCCGTCACAGAAGAACAAATCGATAACGTATCTGTTTCTATTCAGAGTTTTGGTCTTCATATTGAATGGGGCGTGTTTGTGTGTGTTTTGGGCTTTAATATTCAACTCGGCTCAGCATGGTTATTATGTGCTGCAAAAATAGAAAGACAGGTACTCTCATAATCTTTATTCAAGAGTTGCACACGAGAGTGGAAACAATAATAAAAACTTTTTGACTTTTTTATTCCAAATTTCAGAAAAAAAAAACCGAAATCCTGATGCATTGTTGGGAATTAGCTTTTTGTGTCTATTTATTTGCTTTGCGTGTTTTAGATTAAAATTGTTATAGGACATCATTAAGAGAAAATATGGTCCGTTTTTAAGAGTTTTTTCCAGGAAAATCCTCTGAAATGATTTATACACTTTAAATCACAGAGAGGAGGGTTTGATGACGAATAAAAATGATTTCACCTTAAATTGACGCATGTTTTGAAATCGTAATAAGCTTTAAGATGGAAAATTATGTGTTTTTGCAGTTTTGGTTCCTTTACAAAAACCTAAAACATTTTTCTCTTGGTACCACTACTTCCTCACAGATGGCGTTAGATATGCCACCACACAAAGAAAGTGCTCTTAGATCGAAGCTTCTATTGTCCCTGGTAACACCAGGGGTCTTACTTTTATCTTCTTATTCTTATTCTTCTTACCATCACTTAAATATCTTATATTATTCAATTGATCCTTAACTTCAGAACTGGTAAGTTCACCATTGATTAGGTATGTACGATTAAAGGTCCGGTTTGCGTCCTAAGAAAAAAGCCATAACCGCCAGCACTTAAATATCTTGATTCCCCTTTCCAGGTTGTAAGTACCTAATAACAATCAGACATGACATTACGATGATAAAGAATGAAAAAAAAAGTAGGTCCCGGAAGTCCGTCTGTCTATCTGTATACGAAGCTACAGCTTAAACGGATGGACCGATTAATATTAAATTTGGTGTATAGCATTTTTTGGAGGGATGTTTGGAATAATTTTTTCTTAAATAAAAAAAAACGGTATACAAATTTCGGAAAAGTTTAATTTTCTCGAAAACAGCTCCAACGATTTCCTTCAAAAAATTCAAAGAGTAGTTTTTAGGGAAAAAATTTTATTTTGAAAATCATTATTAACCATACCTACTCGCAGCGTTAATAATGATTTTCAAAAAAATAGAACCGTTTTTTCATATCTGATTTTCTCCCCACTACTACTTTAATATCAGCGAAATTTTAATACATAATTATTAGGTATATAAATCAATTAATCCAGTCAAATAAGGGTTTAACCTCGGAATAAATGTTAGTAGAAATTTTTTTTGCTCAATATCTTCCTTTTGCCATTCTATAACATATCTCAAAAGTTTAGACAAATCTCATGTCCGCTTGTCGCGATTTCAAGGCCAAATCGCGAAATGGAGATTTTCAAAACTAGCAAAAATAGGCTATGGTATTATATACACATATGATACATGATTTCAAGGTATTTTTTAATGTTGATTCCAAAAAATCTAAAATCAAGACAATCTGACGTCTCTGGAAAAAGTTATACCTGTTTTTCATCTGTCAACTCATATTATTATAACAGTTGCAAACTTACTACCGAAAAACCCTTAAAAGTTATGGTAGAGGAACCAAATTTTGCATGAAAGTTTTCATATCCATTATTAGGTATTAGGAATCAAAAAAATGCAAAGAAAAAAACATTCATAGGTATCTATGAAAAATTGGTATTTTAAAAAAAAAAAGGGAAATTTTGGGATATGCACTAAAAAACATCCTGGTACAATCTTGGAATTAGTGCTAATAGGCTATTTTTTTTTGTTTCTATCTTTGTTTGGATATTCTATATCTTATGTCAAAAATCTAAAAAAATCTCATGTCCGCAAGTCCTAATTTTCCTGGTTTGAAGATAAGGTGCAGATTTTAAAAAAATGAAAAACAACACTTCAGATATTTGTGTCAGATCAACATGAATAAGGTGCATTACTTTTCAGGGATGGTCAGGTTGACTTATTGTGAGTTTTTTTGGAAAAAGTGTTAAAAAATACCCTTAAATCATGTCGCTTATGTTGGTATACATATACAAATTTAAACTTTTCTTGCTAATTTTTTTTAGTCTGCACCTAACTTAGTTTAACCTCAAAAATTAGGACTTGCGGACATGAGATTTTTTTAGATTTTTGACATAAGATATAGAATATCCAAACAAAGATAGAAACAAAAAAATTAGCCTATTAGCACTAATTGCAAGATTGTAACAGGATGTTTTTTAGTGCATATCCTAAAATTTCCCCTTGTTTTCAAAAAATACCAATTTTTCATAGATATGAATGTTTTTTTCATTGAGTTTTTTTGATTCCTTATAATAATGGATATGAAAACCTTCATGCAAAATTTGGTTCCTCTACCATAACTTTTAAGGGTTTTTCGGCAGTAAGTTTGCAACTGTTATAATAATATGAGTTGACAGATGAAAAACAGGTATAACTTTTTCCAGAGACGTCAGATTGTCTTGATTTTAGATTTTTTGGAATCAGCATTAAAAAATACCTTGAAATCATGTATCATATGTGTATATTATACCATAGCCTATTTTTGCTAATTTTGAAAATCTATCCATTTCGCGATTTGACCTTGAAATCACGACAAGCGGACATGAGATTTTTCTAGACTTTTGAGATATGTTATAGAATGGCAAAAGGAAGATATTGAGCAAAAAAAATGTCTACTAACATTCATTCCGAGATTTACCCCTTTTTTCTCCTTATTTGACTGTATTAAATAGCAAAATTTTGAAAAAAATAATTTTTGGATTTAGATATAAAAAAAAAAAAAATTTGAAAATTTTTTTTTGAAAAATCATATTTTCGAAAACGGGACATTAAATTTATTAGAAAATTTGGTTTTAGATCTTGATTAGTAGTTTCTAGAAAATGGCATACCAATCTTATTTCAAAACGGAAAGCAAAATTGTTCTAAATCCACTTTTAACCAAAAAATGAGATAATGATGCAGCTTTACTAATTTGAGGGTGCTCTTTCAAAATTTGAAAAGCGTTTTTGTCTTAAAAATTTATTCAGCAGATAACATAATTTAATGGGTCATCGAACAATAAAAACATGTAATTAACCTTCTGAAAATGAGAACCGAGTATTCTGGAGTCTAATAATACTTTGTTCTAAGTCCACTTTTTATTTAAGGAAAATGAGTAGGTACTTGTACAGGAATTGTTCTATAAGTCCAATTTTGGATTTTTAATTTTTATACATATTAAAAAATAATATGTATTTTCTTATGAAGTAAGTCGCTTTCAATCAATTTGTACAATTTGCCTTTTGTGACTTAGACAATTCTACTTTCCGCCGACGAAATGTAAATAATTTTCAAAATTTCTATGTAAGAATTTTAGCAACCTTAAACCTAACCTTACCTGACTACGGCCAAGCCAAAAGGAAGGTAATGTGCTTAACCGGTACGTATACTATGTATGTTGATTTGTGGCACCATAGCTTCTAAACTACTTATCGTAGTTTGACAAATGATGTATCGTTTAAAATGTCTTGTTTGTGCGCTAGTTATAGGCTATGTGAAATTGAATGAAATTGATTTTGGCACCCCTCAGAGTAGTAATCAGGCTTTACTTTATAAACGTATTTTTTTAAATTTCAATTTTAGTTTAATTTCAAAAACAATATCTGTTATAAAGTTGGATAAGAAGCTTAAAATATTATAAAAACACTTTCAATGCAAAACTTTCCCCCCCTATTCTTTATGTAAAAAAAAAAAACAAGAAACTTTATCGTATTTCTTATTAATTGACCACGTTGTTTGGTTTCCAAAAGCACTTAGCCATTTTTCCTTACGTTCACAACCAAACTGAACAAAAAATTCTAAGAATTAAATCATTTATTTTGAATTTCAAGTTTTTAGAACCATCTCTGATTGAAAATTCATAACTCTGAAAGATTTTTTCCTGATTTCCAAACTTTTTTTTTCCATGAAAATATTGTTAAACTTAATTTAATTTCTACTTTTTTTTTTTTTTCTGAGGTTCTTTTAAGGTCATGTACATTTTAAATTTAGTTTGCCATCTCTCATCTACTACATTATAAGGCTCCTCCAAAAGCTGTTATATATTTTTTATCGAATTAAATTACTTACTTTTTCTTTTCTTCTACCAACAAAAACGCACACAAACACATGCAAATAAAAAGAAACAAAAAAAAAAAAACTGTATCTCTCTGTACATTATACAAATTGTTTTGCATAAATTATTTAAAGTCAATTTTCTTTTGCGTTGACCTGAGTTGTTTAGATAAGTCAGGTACTTGCATACAAATTAATTTTTCTTTTATAGAATCTTATAGATATTTTGCAGCATCGCTTCATCATCATATTGCTTTGGGAAGACCTAAGAAACTCACTCTGGCTCTGTGAAGAAGACTGAAGACGCTGTTGTGTGAAAGTTGAAATGAACTTCCTTTGGAACTGCTAATTTGAATCTCATTATTCTTACATTTTTCCCTTCACAGAACAAGGCAAAGGTACAAGAATATAACCTTCGTATCCTTCAATCACTGAAACATTATTGTAAACTCGCAATAAATCTTCCACCTAGGTTTTGTTTTTTCTTTGCTTTGCTTTTTTTTCTGTTTTTTTTTTTTTTTTTTTTGAATTTCTAAAAACGAAACATCTGCTTCGTCTATTTTGTTTCTTTTTTCTTTTTTTCCTTTCATTCGTTTTCTTAATACAAAATTCCAGGTGGATTGAGTGAATTAACGTATCTACAGGTCCCATCTGTAAGTCTCAAATCCATGTTACATGAGTTACATAAAATCCACAAAACAGTTTCCTTTAATTTATGAACGAGGCAATGAAAAGAGTGGGACTTTCACTTATGTAGGTTTGTCAGTCGTGTGTAAGTATGGAAAATTTTGGCCTTCTTGTGAAAGCATACCTCCACATTCACCCATTCTTCTGTCTAATGTCTTCAACAAACTTTAGTTACTATTTCCGTAAATTTGTTGGTTCGAGTATCTTCAACCACACGAAAAAAAAACTCAAACTGCCGATAGAAATTCTGGGTATGAATGTACACTGACAGAAAATTATTAATTTCATTGCGAAAAGTTTTTTAATTTATTACTTGTAGGTAAACATTTTTTCTAAAAACGAGACTTACTATTTTTTGTTTCAAATAATTTGAATCAGAAGTATCTTTCTCACCACCAGATACTTTTTTGTGGCGGTCCTCTAGGAAACCTTCTACCAGAAAAAACGGAGCCCAATTATTTTGTAAATATACGTAGCGAATTTTTGAAAAACTATATTCACAAAAAAGTCAAAAAAACACGTTATTTTGGACTTAAAAGTGGATATAACATATAATTCTTGAATGCGATTGGCGTCGACACAAGACTTAATAACTTTTGTACAGACTTTTTTGAATTAGATTTAATCAACACATTTGCAAATCAAATTCACCTTCTGAAACCAAATGATTGAATACAAAAATTAGTTCAATTTAAATAAAAGATGATATGCTAAATTTTTAAATATTTTAAGCGGCCGTATTTTGGATGACTGTAAACAAATAGGATCAATATGGTTAGCTTGAAAGCTAAAATTAGTATCTAGATTTTCATCCATCAAATCAACGACTGTATTCAAGATTAAGGTAAAATGATAGATCACCAGTTTCTTCATTTATAACGTGATAATAATACTTAAAACTTCAATGCATAAAATCAATGCTCAATAATATAATTTAAAAAATCTGAAAAAATTCTGGTGATTCTTTTTAACTCAGGGAAGCTTTTAACAGAAATAAGGTATTTTCGCATTTTGGTACCAATAACTTCCTAATAAATCTAGATACGATAAAAACTCTTACCATTATGAAATTCCCTTTAGACGAGCTTATTTTAAAAAAAAGTTGGCCATCTTCGTTCTTATATATTTTTTTATGCCTACCATTCATAGGTGTTTTAAATTTTTCAGAAAATATTTTTTTTTACATTTCGCATCGAATAACAAATTTTAAAATTTATCTATAGTATAGTGCATTTATGGTGTTCATATATGGACGACCCAGCAGTTTTTACCACCCCCAAATTTGTTAGAGAATAGGGTGAATATCATAATCCTGATTTTTCGCACTCCTGAAATTCACCTTTTGGCCGCCATCTTTGATTTTAGTTTTTTAGACAGTTGAATATCGATACTTTTTCGATATTCTGAATATTAAAAAAGTTACAACCCAAAAAAGTAATAGAAACAAAAGAGAAAGAAAATTTTAAAGTTTTGAGCCCTCTTTATCAAAATTGAATCGTTTATTTCAGAAACAGCATAAGCCCATTTTTCCCAAACATTTTTTTTTTTTTTTTGAGATTTCTCATTTATGTATAGTTATTAATCTTCTGGAAAAAAATTAAGGGGGGAAATCCCTCTGGACGACACCTCTTTTTCAATATTTTTTGTTTATGAAAAACTGAAAGCACTTATTGAAATTTGGAAAAAGACAAGATATTACTGACATTATTAAGTATTGAAAAAAAAAATTTTTGAAATGAAAAAATAACAAAATGGCGGATCTGGAGCCTTTCAAAGTTGACGCCTCTAGTTTACGCCGTGCAATGCACAGGTCCAGGAAATCATATTAAATCAAAAAGGAAATTTTTTTCCGTTAGATGATATTAGTACGCATTGCATGAACCTAAATTTATTTTTTTTAAATGAAAAATAAAAATTAGAAATCAAAAAACGCAAAAAACCATGTTTTTTTTTACAAAGAAGTAGTTAAAAAAATATTTACTGTACAAATTTTATTCAACTTTTAGGTTCATGTTGTGGCCAATAAGTTAAGGAGTAATTTGCTTCAAATTTCAAATCGATAGCTTCATTAGTTTTTGAGTTACATTGCACGGCGCGGAAAAAAACTAGTTTCGAAAAAAATGCGTTTAAAGATTTCGTTTTCGTACTATGGTAGGTTCGGAGCGCATTGGTTTCGGGACTATCTAGGCACTTTTTAGGCTTCATTTAAGGCTAAGACCACTGAAAATAGTTTCTTCAGTTGATAAATAAATTTATTACGCAAAAAAAAATGATGCAAAAATAAAAAATTCCAGAGGGATTTCCCCCCTTAAGTATGTCAGACACCCCCCCCCCCCCCCCCCAAATACGAAAACTGAAAGAAATGGGTTCAAAATATATGGAAATATTTCACACGGTGACAACATTTTTGACTGCTAAATACTTGACTTTTTACAAGTTTTAAGTTATTTTGGCAGCAATCTTGACACGCACACTTTTGTTATGCATCTTTAAGAAGGTAAGGAGTTACTCTATCTATATCTATTTAATTCATTAGAATTGAACTCAGGGTTCAATAGTTATAGCCAGATTTCCTCGCGGTGGCAGCGTGTTTTACTCTTGAATATATGACATTTTACCAGTTTTTAATTATTTTGCCAGCCATCATGACACGCATGCTTTAAAATTATATATATCAATGAAGAGGTAAAGATTTAATCTATCTACTGCTGTTTTATTCATTAAAATCAGAAGCAGGGTTCAAAAGCTATAGCTAGATGAAAACAAAAGTTTTACCAACAAAAAGTCGTTTTGAGCAGAAACGACATAAGTCCAGCGACTTTAAAGGCTTAAAAACCCGCTAAGACTTGAAAAAAGGTTTATATTTTAAAGGTTTTTAAATTTGTCTTTAGCTAGAATATAACTCGGCATACTCTAAATTTGAAGTGGTGTGGAGTTTTAACATAAAAAACAGTTTTTTGTTGCTCCTGAAAAGTTAGTGCTCATGGACTTATGCTGTTTCTGAAATAAACGATTCAATTATGAAAAAACTTTCCGAGAAAATATTGTTCCTTTAAAACTCACTACAGCTCTGCTTCACTAATTTTTTTGTATCGCTATAAATACAAAAGTTATAATTACTTTTTTGTTAAAAAATACCCCTTTTTTTTACCAAATAAAGAGACTTTGTATAAAATACTCACTTATCATTTAAATTTCAAGATGTGGTTGAGAAAAAAAAAAAAGTAAAGAAAAAAGTAAAGGCAAAAAACACAGACAAAAAAGACATTTTTTTAACAAAAAAGTATTAATAAGATTAACTGGAATAATTATTATTTAATCAGCTATAAATTTATTTTAATTATTTAGTTCGTGTCGTAACTGCGGATCACTGTGGCGTATGTGTAACTTTTAAGCTTTTTTATATTGAAATTACGTATTGGTAAGTAATTTCTTATTTAAAAATACCAACAACAATTTTGATCACCTTTTTGGGTCAAATATCCCTATGTTCTACGGTGCAATCTCCCAAAATGATGTTGGGATACTTTTTTCTTTTGACGTTTAGAGTTTTTGGTAGCAGTTAAAGAATCTTTCAATTGGATAGTAGGTATGTAAAGGGCCGGCCGTCAAGAACAATATTTTTTGTAGTAATTACAAAAAGCTCTTGTTCCTGCACTGGTAATAGTGTTTTGCAATGTCTTCAAGGGACCCAATGTATACGACTATAGTCGACTCGTGTGTTCTTTTTTCATTTAAATCCATATCCTAGGACAACATGCTTGAGTGAATATTAGAGCTAACCAAAATCTATGCAAATCTAGCTCTTTTAAAACACTACCCTCCCCCCATTTCTATAAAATAATAACTCTTTCTGTTTGGCTGTGCCCGTTACCTCTTAAATTGGCCAGTTTTGGCGGTGGGAATGGTGTTTAGCTTAATTCATCTAAAATCCTTCACTAAAGCAATTTCATTGTGATGTTGACAAAAGTACATATTCGGAAACCAATTCCTGGAAGATTTGATAGCTTCTTTCAGAAAATTGAACACTCAAACAAAATAGTTTTAGAATTCCATGATATCTTCAAGAATCGTTTTTTTTTATTCCTTCAAGTTCCAAGTATTCACCTTAAATCAATTTTTTTTCTTTTCAATATTTACATCCACGAACTTTTTTAAGTCATTTCCATATAGGTTCAAACTTATCAACCAACAATACCTAACCCTCCTGACTAAATTTCCAACTAAACTGATACAAATTTATGGATACTTTTTTCGTAATACAAAGCCTGTTTTCAAAAAGAACTAATACCTGGAAAACCTTATAAAAGCTAAAAAACTTCATATTGAAAATTGAAAAAAAAGGTCGATGTCTTCTGTCAATCAATTGATTTTATTTCAAATTATTCAAACGCTGTAAAAGTATCTCGAAGAAGAAATATGTATAAATATTTAATTTCCACTCAAATTGGTCTTTCTTTTTTTTTTTTATATTTCTATCAGTGTACACCAGGTAAATTTGTAGTAGTAACAAGTAGGTACAACTTTTTACACCCCAATTTGACTCGACCAAAACCACCATTTCTTCAATATAGCTTCCTTCCAATTTCTCCAAAGGTACATATATTGTAACCTACGTTAACTTCAACTTCATTTCCTACAAAACAATCCCGGCTACAACATTATGCCTACCTTCAAATGGCCTGTATCAGGGTTCGGACTTCAGTTTCAAAATTTCGAAGCAAATTGGAAAAATAAGTGAAGTAGATCCAAAATTTCGGAAGTAGATTTCAAAATTAAACTTTCAGAACATTTATTTACAAAAATTTATTCTAAAAAAATTATTTTTCAACAAAATTATTTTTCTTTGCTTTTTTTTATTATAATCTTTTCCAAAAAACGGTTAATTCAGCATAATCTTAACAAATTTTTGATCAGGAATTCTTCAAAATCAGTCAAAATTACTGTGATAAACTTTATTTATATCCTGAATTCGAAGAATAATTGACCTCCATTCATCTTTTGAGATTTCAGTTGAGCTTTATTTCTCAATGCCTCGACCAGATTTAAAATTGAAGTTAAATCCCTTTCTCTAAATTTACTATTTAAAAAATATTTTTTCAATCAAGAAATAGAAGTAGATCCTGAAAAAGAGAAGTAGGGAAGTAGATTTTATTTTTTTCCCAAAATCGAAGTAAATCTACTTCGATCGAAGTAAAGTCCGAACCCTGGCCTGTATACACTCTTATAACCTTTATACAAGCTACAAGCTACCTCGCCTCATCGTCGTCGGGTGGTCGTCCTTATACCCCCAATAAAAATTAACGATTTCTTCTTGGTTGTCGGACAGGTGTACAATTTCTGATATGCTGCACACAAAAAAAAAAAAAGGAAATCGAAAGCCCAACAAGACTCGGGTTTAGGGTGGTACAGGCTACAGAAAAAAAAAATAAGCAAGGTAGGAGTCAAGAAGAAGCTTCAGCAAGACTTTGGCGTTAGAACCGGCCAACGGAAGAGGGTATTGAAATATTTTCAATTTGGAGTGTGGCAAAAGTTCACGATATAATTTTTCGTCATCGTTGATATGGTTCGAAACGGTGTGATGGTATTGGTGGAGATTGACGCTGCAGTATATTCCACACGTACACATTCACCTGGAAAAATACAAAAACAAAAAAAAAAGAAAGAAACTATCTTAATGAATACGTAATGCGTACGTTCGTTTCTCCCCGAAATGGAACCAATCCCTGGAAGAAGGTTTACTCTTTCGAGACTTTTCGAGCAGTTCATTTACTCTGTTCCACGGGAAATTCAAAATTCCCGGGCTGGAGTCTCTCAATTCAGCACTTCTCCAATTTCCAGTACCATTTTCTACCGAATGAACTGATTCATGCGCAGTGTCAAACCTCTGGAGATTTTGAGCGAAAAGAAAATCCATTTTGTGCCAACAATGAATTTTCATTCAGAGCTCTGAGGCTTTTGTCAAGTCACGGCACAACTCTCTAAACTGTGTCTGTCTGTCTGACATTTTTCCTTCACGATAAGTAGTTTTACCGTAATTCGTGTAAGACTTTTCTTGGCCAGTATCTTTCTCGTGTTTACTTTGTCCGATTCATACGAATCCACACATGCACCGTCTTCACACACAAGAACGGTGGCGGGTGAATTAGTAGAATGAGTGCATTCAGAGGTCTAAATGTATAAAATTTGAAAAAATACGAGTATCGCATTTCCTATGTATTTCAAGAATGTATTAAGGTTGCGCTTGGAAAAGTTGTTGGTTTTTTTTTCTTATTTTTTCTTCACTTTTTTTTAAGGACTGAATGCTTTTTCGTAATGTTAAGTGATTCAGTTTA
The DNA here is from genome assembly GCF_945859705.1 of Episyrphus balteatus. Taxonomy (NCBI): domain Eukaryota; kingdom Metazoa; phylum Arthropoda; class Insecta; order Diptera; family Syrphidae; genus Episyrphus; species Episyrphus balteatus. The sequence goes on along the minus strand of NC_079135.1, from coordinate 132,272,465 downwards.
CGGAATCAGACAAAATAAGCACCAAAGTACTTCAATGCTGTTTCTACTTCATTCTGTGTGCGCCTTTAGAAGAAGAAGACCATGGCAAAAGGAGTTTTCTTTTTTTTTTATCCATAAGTTCGAGTTGTTGTTGGATTTTTCTTAGGTTTTTATTGAGACGTAAAAAAATCCAGGAGTATTTTTTTTTTAAGGACTCGATGTTTAAGGCAGAAGGGACTCTGTGTAGTAGGTAGTTTAAGAGTAAAAGTAGATATAGGCTAAATGTAGATATTTTTTTTCTTTCTTTCCTTTCCTGTGTGTATGTATAAACCATTTGGATGTGTTTTTTTTTCTGAGTTTCATTCCTCTCATTTGTCAAAAGCACGTTTCGTGCACACACGAATATCTAAGGCAAAGTAGTTTAAATGCTTATCTTATTCAATGATTGTTTTACTAATGGAAACTAACGAATGATTTGATGTTGGGTAAATTCGTTGAAGAAATAAGATAGAGAGACGCACCAAAGGCACTATATAACACGTGTGGAGAGTTAAGTCAAGGTTTATAAGAGGGGTTGGTTTTTATTCTTTTTTTTTAGGAAAAAAAAAGGTAAATATTTTCAACAAAAAAATATATATCAAAATTTCTGCTGAATTCATACATGGAATGGCTATTTCTGCAGGAAACTTAGGCAACGATAAACGGAAAAATCAATCAATCATTCAATTTAGTCGCGACATGTTGTAGGCATTGTGTCCACTTAACTTGGACGGAAGAATGGTCTGCTTCCACTTAAACATTCTTTTCTTTTTTACCGAACCCTTAAGGGGGTCGTAAACACACGAACATGTTCCTATTAAAGTCCAAATCAGTTGGAAGACATTTTTTCGCTGGTTCAAAGTAGTATTTGGTATCTTATGATGGGAGAACTTTGTTCGAATCCAGCTTACTTCTGTTTTTCAGGGTTACTGCGACTATTTAGTAAAAGCTTGAAAATTGTCGTTTTTGAATAGTTTTTTTTTTAAGTTTCTTACAATATTTTATTTTTAAAATTTGTTAAAATAGACCAGGGTCGATAATTTTTGAAACCAAAAAAAATCATAGTAGAATGAAACCCATTGGAAAAGGAGGTGAATATGATGAAAATTAAAGGAAAAATTAATTACGGGCGAGCCGAGTTCGGGAAGTGGGTGGGTTGAGTTTTTAATGGTAAAAAATGGTATATCTCGATTTCCGGCAAAACTACAAATCCTATAGAAAAAAGTTGTATGGCAAAGTTGTAGGTAATAAAAAGATCTACAAAAAAAACGTAAGATTAATCAATATTACATGAAATCTTACGTTTTTTGAGTAATTAAAGTGTAAATTGGAATAAAAAGGCCAAAATTGTAAGCAATGATACAATTTTTTTTTTTTTTGAATTCAAGCTTTTTAATTTTTTGAATTTTACTAGAAAATGTTCTATAGTATACTAATGTAAAATTTTTTTTACACCATCAGAAAATAGGCATTTTAACGAACGAAATGCTCACCGACTTTTTGAAAAAAGCTGATATTTTGAACCGTGAATTTTCGATTGAAAATTAGGGTGTTTTTTTGGTATTAAGTCAAAATAAGGTGAACAAATTAATATTTTAAATCAAATGAATTACAGTATATTTGGGACATAATAAGGTAAGTTTTCACCAAATTTCGAAGAAAAATTTTTGTTTTTGAAAAAGATAAAAATAAAAAACCAAAAACTCGGTTTTTTGAATTTTTCACATAAATTTTGAGGTTATGTGAAAAAATTGTTGATACAAAAGTTGTAGATCTTTTTATTACCTACAACTTTGCCATACAACTTTTTTCTATAGGATTTTTAGTTTTGCCGGAAATCGAGATATACCATTTTTTACCATTAAAAACTCAACCCACCCACTTCCCGAACTCGTCTCGCCCGTAATTTATTTTTTCTTTCATTCTTATCATATTCCCCTCCTTTTCCAATGGGTTTCATCCTACTATGATTTTTTGTACTTTTTAATTTTTTTGAAGGCATCGGCACTGGTCTAAAAGGATACATTTCGATAGAAAATTTAATTATCTACAAAAAACTACTTAATAAAAATTTTCGAATTCAGCTTGCTTTTCAAGTTATAGACAAAAACTCAAATTGTAACAAAAAGAGTCGAAAATTTTGATCGTTATAAAAATGATCATATCTTTTTAACTTTTCTATAGATTTTGAAGAAAATTTAAAACTATGAGAATTCGATTAATTGCAATTAAACATTTGGAATAACGCAGAAAAGTTACTCAAGTATTTCTTGCTTATTTATTCAGCTTTTAGGTGCCGGTTCATTTGTTCAGATTGATCGTTCATTACTCAAGATATAGCTCAAAAACTGGGAAAAACTACTTTGAAAAATCATATCTCGAAAACCCATCCATAAATTATTATTTTCTTGTAAACTAGTGGTATTTGATAGTTCAAGTCATCATAATACACTTTTTTGTATACTTTACAGTCTGGAGTAGGTACTTCTTTGGCAATGTATTTAATTACATCGAATAACAAACAAGGTCCAAAAAAGGAAGCTGCACATAGTGACCTTAGAGTTTGAATAACAAATAGCTTAGCTCTTTGGCTGGACAAGCATCAATTGATGAATAAGTTGGATACATTTGTAATTGTTGACACAAATATTTTTGTTATAATTTTTGAACTAAGGGTTAGCTAAAAAAAAAGTGATGTAATTTGTTGGAATTAGCATGGTTAATTGAGACAAAGTGAAAAATGGGCAATTTTTACACTGAAAAAAAAAATTTATATTTTTAAGAGGTTGGAAATTTGAAAAAAAAAAAAATTTTTTTGTTATAATTTTTGGAAAAAAAAAAATTTTTTTGTTATAATTTTTGGGCTATTAAAAAAAAGTGATGTAATTTGTTGGAATAACCAAGGTTAGTTCAGAAAGGTCTAAAAAGTTCTACACCTCACACCATTTTATATTTACTGTTACTTTTGGAAAATGTTTAGATAGATTTTACATGCAGCTTTTCTAGGTGCTTTATATGCAAACCAAAAAATCGAATGATTTTAACACTTAAAAAAATATTTGTATGTTGTGGTTTTTAAAGTGAAATGCAACAAATCAACTTAATCTTCTTAACAGGAATGTTATATGGACTACATTCAATCAAGTAAAAACTCTAAGTCAAATAAATAACATTCGAGGAGCAATGCAAACACCAGTGGATTTAATTTTTCTTAATTATAAACTTAAAAAATGATCACTGTGGTGTATGCGTACTTTTTTTGTGTGATGAATAAAAAGTAATTCTTCTATAATTTTTAAACTAAGCGAAGGATAACAAAAATAAAAATTGGGCTATCCTGGGCTAACCTTAGGCAATCGAACCACGCAAGTTTGAAAAAAAATTAGCATTTGGGGCTACCAACTTCACATAACCCCTTAAAGGGGTCTTGGCTATTCTTACTTTTTTTGCGTAGTAAATTTATTTATCAACCGAAGAAACTATTTTCAGTGGTCTTAGCCTTAAATGAAGCCTCAAAAGTGCCTAGATAGTCCCGAAACCAATGCGCTCCGAACCTACCATACTACGAAAACGAAAACTTTAAACGCATTTTTTTCGAAACTAGTTTTTTTCCGCGCCGTGCAATGTAACTCAAAAACTAATGAAGCTATCGACTTGAAATTTGAAGCAAATTACTATTTAACTTATTGGCCACAACATGAACCTAAAAGTTGAATAAAATTTGTACAGTAAATATTTTTTTTAACTACTTCTTTGTAAAAAAAACATGGTTTTTTTCGTTTTTTTGATTTCTAATTTTTATTTTTCATTTAAAAAAAATAAATTTAGGTTCATGCAATGCGTACTAATATCATCTAACGGAAAAAAATTTGTTTTTTGATTTAAGATGATTTCCTGGACCTGTGCATTGCACGGCGTAAACTAGAGGCGTCAACATTGAAAGGCTCCAGAGCTACCATTTTGTTATTTTTTCATTTCAAAAAAAAAATTTTTTCAATACTTAATAATGTCAGTAATATCTTGTCTTTTTCCAAATTTCAATAAGTGCTTTCAGTTTTTCATAAAAAATATTGAAAAAGGTGTCATCCAGAGGGATTTCCCCCCTTTATATGTATTAATACAGTGCCAGCGTTATGAAAGGAGGGAAGGTTTCAATATGTTATACCGATGCACATATGCTTTGAAGTTCCGAACAATCGGGCTATTACCTATTTATTGGGTTCTGTACGTGAACCACAGAAGATGGTTTGTAAATATATAATGCAAGTGGAAATTACCAGTTTCAAGTAGTTTTTGTGTTTCTAAATCACTGAGTAGTTTCTACATTGTATTATATCATCCGCCTTGAAATACTATAGCCTAGTACATACTTGGTGAAGCAAGTCGTGAAGTGAAGCCATACATTTTTTTTTGGTCAACCGTAGAGGTTCTTGTGAACTTTCGTGGTAAAACAAAAAAAATTGGAGATTTTTGCTTCACGACGTGAATCTACTCTCCCTATATTTTTCGAAAAAAATTAATTTGAAAAAAAAAAAATTGAAGACAAAACAAAATTGTATGAATTCACTTCACGACTTGCTTCATAAGTATGTACTAGGCTTATCATTGAAATTGTTGGGTTATAAACAATGTTATTTTTCTTAATATCAGCGATATTGGATCTTTTGCTCAGGTGTACCATGAAATAGTTTAAAAAATGTCGTTGAGTTTTGCCTTGGTAAGAGTAGCTTTGACTGTCTCCAGCCCTTGGGTCCTGAGTACTGTTGTAAGTTGTGGTTCAGAAACAAAATTAATTTATCAAAGTAACCTTAAAGAAGTCTTACCGAAGTTTAAGGGAGAATTGAAAAGAAATGAATAGCTAATGACCGAAATATTCATAATTTTGCTAATTAATAATCCTAAAAAAATCATTTTTCTACTCTATGATTTTCCCAGCCAATTAAATATGTGGTTAAGTAAAGATCTAGCCTTTCAGATAACCTTTATGCAAACTTCAATATGATTATGTTTCTTCAAGGTGTCTATTTAGGTTAGGTATACAATATCTACTACTCTTTTACTTATTTTACCTTTTCCCAAAGAAGGATTGAAATGTAAAAGTAGCTACCAACTGAGAGTATCTTAAGATGTGGGCTTAATTCTCCAATACCTAAAATTAGATAGGTACCAACTCTTAATAAATTCTAACTTAATTTCTAATACACATTCCGAAATAGAACCAACATCAGAGAAACGAGTAGGTTATAAGCCCAGGTTAATTGAGTTTTCGTGCGAATTCTATGCGATCTGCTCTTTAAATTTATTTTAGATGAACTCAAACTTAAACATCCTACAAGAGGATCTAAAACGTGTCTAGACTTACATTTTGCCAGGAGGAAGCAATTACATTAAATACACACAAACGAACACACAGCAGCAACAATGTTTCGTTTCGTTACGTTTTCAGGCTATATAGTAATGTTGTTCATGTTCATGTCCCAAACATTTTGTCCTTCTATCACGTTCTCTCTTTTCAAAAAAAGGGACCTTCTCACACACACACAATCACACCACATACATACACACACTTAGATTGTGACACTCTTAACAAAAATTATCCGCATACAATATTATTCAACCCTGGAAATTTAATTCAATTATTTTTATTTGTCCTGTAGGTCCTTTGACGAGTGTTGTGTGTGTGTGTGCATGAGACATAATATAACAACAAAAAAAGGACAAACAAAGAAAAAAAAATAAACATTTTAGGAGTAAAAAAAAATATAATATAAAAATTACGTCAGTTAATTTTGCTGTCAACATTAACTGTCGATTAAGTAAGGAGGTCACGCAAAGGATACGCAACGCCAACGCCAACGCCAATGCCAAACGAACGACAACACAGGAAAAACATTCCTGGGGGGCTCTCTGGCTCGCACAAAAGAACTCCCTTAATTATTATCATTAAATAGCAACGTTTCCCAAGTACCTACTATTCCTATATCCTTACATTATATAATTGTTTAATACTTTTATTCGAAAAGCAAATACTAAAATTGTTCGTTTAATCCTTTTCTCCAGGACGAAAAAAAATACGATAGGAAAAAAGTATACAAGGAACACCCAAGTGTGCTCAGTTTAATTTAAACTTTATAAAAGTTGCCATTTGTCATTGCTGCGTAGTTTTTCGTTCGTCTATTTGGCAATGGAGGTGGGTGAAAGAAGATTGTAGTTGGGGGCATCCTTTTGACTTGCCACGAAGGATGTCGGAACAAAAGGTTCTCCAGGAATTTAGTGCTTGTCGTAGAATAAAGCAAATTGCATTGGCTTTGTGCCTGAACGTGTCTCGCGCTGATGTTCT